>NC_134455.1:143273074-143643074 GCF_047948215.1 Lycorma delicatula
AAATTGAGCTATTCTTTCATATTTATTAATATTTCTGCTGCCACATTAAACTGTTTCTTCTTATGAGCTATGTTTAACACAATTTTCTGGCACACTGACCTCTAATGAAATCAGAAATTTTCCATTTGTTTAAGCATTGTTGTAATGTGAAAGTCAACTCTGCATTAGAATGTTACTGATAGTTCTTGTTATTGTTAGAGATATTGTTTTTGATGCCAAACATTTCAACATTATTCTATAAATCCTTAAATAGAAACAAAATATTTGTTACTAGTAAATATTATAACATCCATAACTTAAGAAGAATAAGTTTTTATGTATAAGGAATCGTAAAATAATGATCACTTACGGAACTGTGAGGTGTTTGAAGAGCATGTGGTCTTTACATCTTGTATCACAACAAACTTAATGTACAAATCTTGACTGAATGAGCTTATCTTGCTTTTATGTTTTAAAGTAGAAAACAGAAACAAAATTAATACAAGCATGCCATGAAAACAAAAGAAAGCAGCTTTCCTTACCTTTTACCCTTGTGAGATTGATCATTATATCAGTTTTAAATGTTTACTTTGTAAAAATAAAAAGTTAAAAAAAAGCATTTATAAAAATGAATAAAGTTAAAACCAAATATTTTAATCCAAGATGAAATATTTAAATCTATAAATATTTCGATAAAATAAATATTTAAATAAAATATTTATTTAAATATTTAAGATAAAATAAATATTTAAAAGAAAGACACCTGATTATATTAATTGCAAAATTGCTTATCATGTTGTAGAAGAAAATGTTTTAAGTAACACAACTTTCATATGAATATCACTGTGCAGGATTCATCTTGAATTAAAAGATTTAATTTTTATTATTTCCATGTATGGTCATTCTCACCTAAGTGAAAAAGGATTTCTGCTTCCTAGCCTGGTTAAATGATACTCTTTTTGTCAGGATATAGGCATATCTGTCGAGTAAAAATGCTATTTGTATTGCATTACTAAATTAAATTGAATACAGCATTGCACTATAAAATCCCAACTTGGTCCTTTGTGAAAAGAAATATTTGTGCAAATAACACATTACTCAAATCAATTATTCATATACCTTCAGAAATAATTGTTTTTGTCTTTATTCATAAGTTAAGAATATGCAAAGATAACCATCCAAAGGATTTTAGCTGTGGTATGTTTTCTTACTACTATTAATTTAAATCAGTACATGCAGTGGAAAATAATTTCATTGATAATATAAAAATCAAACTCTTCTAAACATGTTTAAATTTCTTTAATCATGCATGACTTGTGAAGTTATTATTGTATTTTTTTTAGCAGTTCTGCTGCTAGTTGCTATAAAAACAATTATTCTACAATTTTTTAAAACTAAAAAGTTTTAAAGTACATCTTAACTTAACAATTCATCTATATTTTGGAATAGAGAAACTTAATTTTAATATAAACATAATGAAAATGAAAGAAAGTAGGAAGAAGAAAGTTCCTTCTTTCTCATGTTGATGAGATTGATCATATTAGCACTTTCACATTTATTACTTTAGTAAAATAAAATAAAAAACTAATTAAAAGTAAATAAAACTATACATGGAAATGAATATAATTAAAATTAATTGCAGCAACTCAAGCAAACTTAAAAAAAAATTTCAGACTGTATAGTTTCCTTTCAAAGTAAGATTAAATTCACCTAGAATTAAAATATCTGATTTTAATTTTATTTCTTTATATCATAAAAACTGAACTTCTAAAAATAGAATGTTTGAAAGTGTCTATCCATCTGATCTGAATAAAAAACAATAAGAAAACTGCTAGCAGTATTTCATAATGCAGTTGTAATACATGAATTTTCATCCTAATTTTTAATACTTCCAAGAGAATGCTAATTCAATACCATCAAATGCTCTTGTAAAATCAACAAAAACTTACAGCACTTATCAGTTTTATATATACCTCTTCTCAAATAGTCTAAAAACACCAAAAAAGCTTTTATATGCTATTTTGTTTTCTATACATGACTATACTCTTCAATTATATGTAGATACAATTACAACTGAAAAACACATGAAATCATACAATGAGTAAAATTAAGTACTGATGAAAAATTCTCTGAGACTTTTTTCCTAATGTATAATCAAGTAATCAAATGTGAAAGAAATAGTGGTAGTAACAGAAACACTGCGTCCTCAAGTAACAACATTCTGGCAACAAAATAAATTATTAAAAGAAAAAATAAATATCCTCATGATTGCCATGAATTTGCTATGATAGCTAATAGAACTCAATTTCATTCACTAAATTTAGTCATAGCTGAGGTAAGAACTTACTGCTACAATTTCTGTTCTTACAACAGTACCTCCATATTTCTAATGAATGAAGTGCTTCTTCATTTTTAATGTAAGCAAAAGATAAATTCTTGCTGCCTAATAATGTAGCTTAAGTATTAAAACAAAATTCAACTTAATATTTAACAAAGAAAAATCAAAATAATCTTCTAAAAAATAAAAAAAGATATCCTATATTTAGCCTTTCAAAGGATATCAAAGCTAATTCTTAAAAATTTCCAATGATATAAGCAAGTTAAAAACTTTATCAGTCACAATAACAATTTTTTCTTACCCACCATATTAATGATACTAAAAAAAGCTGATATTTTACTTTACTTGACATGAAATTTATTGTTTCTCATTTAATGCAGTAGATGATGATTCCGATAAAAAAATAGATCTATATTCCTGATTTGCAGCTTAATCATGTATGCATTATTTTAATCTATCATGTTCCGTAAAGTAAAATTATAAAAGATAAATTTGGCCGATTTAATTGTTTGAAATCCACCTAACGTTCACATTTTCTATAGGCAGTAGTACCAACTTATGTGTACCCATTATTAAATCTACCGACATTTGACTAAATTAAATATGTTTAATTTTTATTCAGAAATTATATTTCATAAATGTATAAAATTTAGATTTAATCTTCTAAAGCAACATTACTTTTTAAATAAAACATTGTACTTGAAAACAACATCCAACTAAAAGCGGAGACCAGCCATGTTTATGGCTTTTTGTTCAATAATTTTGAGGTTAGAAAATTAAAAACAGAAATCTCGGAAAACTGTTTTGATGCTAATGTATTTTAATTATGGCTGTCTTGATTGATGTTTATGAACAGCAGTATGCTGTTCTGACAGCTGATATTACCTCCAAAATAGGAAATCTGTCAAATTCAGCTGTATGTAAGTGAAAAAAATTACTTTTCTAGTTATTAAATTTTTTTAAGAATATTAAGTATCAAATTTTTTTTTCATTATTTTATATCTGTCATTACATTACAGTAAATATATTAATGACTACTGGAAAGTGAATGTGGTGTGGAAGATTTTATGTGGCCCATTTGAGGATTTCTCAATATAATGCGGTAGATTGTAGCAGTAAAACAATCCTTACAACTAACAGTTGGAATTTAAAATTATTTTTGTCCATTTTAAATTTACCTGAAGCATCAGAATTTAGTCTTATATAATCTACTACCTTTCTCTAATTACAAGTACAAGTGAAAATAGAATGGGAGAATTGATCCATGTTTGGGAAAGTTTTAATTAGTTCTTACTGTATATACAGTACATTGAAAGAGCTGTGATAAATAGTTATTGAAATAATCATCCCAAAACATCTTACTTACCCCAAAAAACCTGCTTTTGGATAAAAAACAAGAAAATACAATAATAAATTTTTAAAAACGTAAGCGTAGATGACCATTTTAAATACCAAACAATTATAATCAGTAGGTACTGAAGAAATAAAAGTTTTTTTCAGAACCTAATGACCACTTATTTTCTAAATTTTTTTAAAGTATGCTTGCTAATTTTCATTTTTTATGATTTTTAAACATTTTACCATTTGCAGCGAAATTATAAATATAATCCTGTTTTCCTTTTAGCCTCCGGTAATTACCATCAGGTATTCCCAAATCAGGTATTAATTCAAAGGATGAATGAGGATGATAAGTATAAGCGTAAGTGAAGTGTAGTCTTGTACAGTCTTAGGTTGACTATTTCTGAGATGTGTGTGGTTAATTGAAACCCAACCATCAAAGAAAATTAGTATCCACGATCTAGTATTCAATCTGTATAAAAGTAACTGCCTTTACTAGGATTTGAATGTTGGAACTCTTGATTTTGAAATCAGCTGATTTGCAGACGTTTTCACCACTAGACCAATCCAGTGGGTTGTATAAATATGATCTAACCAAACTTAACTTACGCTCACAAACCTTTGCTTGTGTCAAGTTTAGCAAGTGAACCAATTAAGCATTCAGAAACAAGCTATTTTACAAACTTATTAAGTTAAAAAAATAAATATGAGAATAATAAAGTTTTAACATTAATAAATCACTCTCTGCATGAAACAAGAAAATATTATAACTTTTCTCCTTTCTAGTAAAGAACTTTATCCATGTAAGCCCACCATAAGTAATACAATTTGTAGCTGACAGTTTGTGCAAAATAAATGAAATAGGAATTCAGAATTTTTTTGTCTCGTGTAGATGTTTATTTTGAAAATTGGGTAGCAGTTTCAAAAGAAGAGACCAGCTGTGTGTTATAATTTGAAAATCACAATCAAATCCAGATGATTGATGAAATTATAAAATATTTTAATAAAAAAAAAAATGGTAGTGCCATATTTTAGAAAGGTTGGAGTAAATGTAGCCGATGAAAACTGTGACATTAAAGGTGAAGCTGAAAATCAGTCCGTAACAAAGGATTGGAAAAAATGTATTGTTTTATTTCAGTAATTACCCAATACCATATCAATCAACAACAAGAAAATATCTATTAAAACTGGAAGAATTGTTCTAAAAGAGAATTGATTTCATTTTATTGTATGCAATAACAGTAATTTTTGTCATTCATTGTATTCCAGTGGTTCACACTTCCTTACATACAACAAAGTAACTAACAGCAAAGTGAAGTATATTAACTTTTTCAAATACTGCTAAAAATAAGAATATTATTAGAATATTAATGATGAGGTATGTGGTAAAATTTGAATTAAAAAGAGATTGTTATGCTATTCTGATTTATTGAATCAATCAAAATAAATTACAATAAAAAGAAAAATTAAAGAAATATTACATTATAATATAATATTGAAAATGGAAAAGATCCTCAACTTTGAAACTGAAAAAAGATAGATTCATAAAAGTATAAGATATTGTTGAGCAGATAGTCCTTATACTGTAAAATATTTGTACTAAATTATACTTGTAAAAGGAACTTTTTGTTATTAAACTTTTTTTCTAAATTTATATGTTTCAAATGATTTATATATATTAAACACTATTGTGGCATGATAGAAAATCATGTAAAACTAGAAATACATAATCTCTTTTACTAGGAATTTTCTCATATCCTGGTTCTCACTTAAAAGGCATAATTTTTCTGCATAATGCTTGCTCCTTATTGCTCAAAAGACACAGAAAGCTTTTCAAAAGTTTGGAGATATTGCCACATCTACCTTACAATCCCATTCTCACACAATCAGATTTTTTCTTATTTGGTCTTCTCAAAATGTTTTTACATAGCATCAAGTTCAACATCAATGAGCAGATAAAGAATGCAGTGCAAGAATTGCTCAGACACAAGGGGAACATTTGTTTTTGCTTCTGGGATAAGAAAGCTCACAAAAAGATGGATTAGGTGCCTAAATTTAGCCGGGGGTTATGTTGAAAACTGTTGTTAATTTCATTGTCATTGAATAGATAATCATTTTTTACAGTCCTTTATCTTTAATTATTGAATGACCCTTGTGTTTTAATACTTATTTTACAGATTCTTAGTGTTGTTAATTCATGCAGTCAAAACTGAAGATATTATTTTTGATTCCATAAACTAGAGATGCCTAACTATTGATCCCTTCTATATTTTTTCTTAAGTATTTGCCTTTTTTTTAAATTAAGTACAAACATGTAAAATTTTTCACCTCTCCTACAGAAAACATGTTGTATTTTAATAATTTTACTGTCAGTGAAGTAAATTGTGTGCTAAGACAAATTTTTGAAGATTGAAATTTGTGTATGGCTAAAATTTGTTTATGTGTATAATATATGAAAAAAAATTCTTACTTATTTGCTGTTGTATGAACACAAGTAAAGTAGAAATTATAATTTTTTTTTTATTTTTTTTACAGCTGATGTGAAGCATGCTATTTCTGAATTGGATAAACTTATTGAAGAAGTCAAGGAATTGGTGATTATTAAGTTGTTTTATTATTATTGTTGTGTCAAAGGTACTTAGAGGTAGTTAGTTACACATAATTTATGTACATCTTTTAGGTTCTATGACCAAATGTTGTTATATATATCTGCATGTCACTCCTGAATGCAGCATACCCTTTTATAAGAATAACTAGCCTCCATTGTTAGTCTAGAAAAAGTGACAAGTGAAGAGTTTTACTATTTCCTTCACACACCTTGTTCCAGAACAGCAAGTAAAACCCTTCTAAATGCATATTACATTTAGCTACACAATTGATAACTTGACATCTTCATTCTGTTCTCTAGTCTTCTAAATTAGCTAGTTTTTGGTTTGATTCCTGACATTTTCTGTTACCATTTTATCCACCTCATCCTCCACAAAAAGGTGTATCAGAAATCTGGATAATAAGATAAAAATTAAAAAGATATAAATACTAATGACATATGTACACTCAGAGCCATAAGAATTTATCTATTGTACATATAGTGTCAATTTTGTTGGGGAAAATTGTAAATAGTAATAGTAAATAATTTTACACTAAAATAATATTAGGTAGTTATAACAAAATTAAAATAGTAAACCATTAATAATAAAGTAATTAAAATAAGGTTTATAACAGTTATTCTGGGAATCATTTTGAGGGAGCTTGCACTTCTCTCTGTTGAAAGCTTTGAAAACTTTATCATTGTGTACTTAGAAGTGATGAAAAATTTATAATTGCACTTCTGAACAAATTTACCTTCTTCATTCATTTCTTTCCTTTATTTTATTACCATTGCAAATAAATTCCTTTACTATAAGTGCATCCAAGAGTGGTTAGATGATTTATAGTTGTGGTATTATAATAAGATTTTCTGTCAATACTTTCTCTTTTATGCAAATATTATTTTATTTATAACATCTAAAGAATTAATTTTTCTACATTCTTCCATCTAAATGTATTTATTTTGTTATAATCATTTAGTTTTCTATCAATTATTATTTATAATTCAGTTATACAGAGTTTATCACAAAGTTCTCCTGGGACTTTCATAACCAATTCTATATATCAAAATAATGGAATAAGTTCATAAACATATGCTCTAAAATGCTTCATTTGTGAGTTACAGTTAGTGAAAGATTTCACTCGGATTTCAGCTACTCTGATGAAATGAGGTCGTGCTGAAATTTTGTAGGATGTTAATTAAGGAGCAGAATCAGTGATTTTGTGTGGTTTTTCACATGAAAAATCAAACAAAAAAGGTCCTAGAACCATACCTAAAGTAGTTTTTGAGGGAGCTGGGGTGAAAATCCAGAAATTGGGGTTTAAACCTTGTTTTTTATGTTTTAACATACAATAATTTTCTTAAATGAGTAATAAACACATAAAAATTTTAAACAAAACTTGTAGGGAATTTAATTATGAACATAATGGTGTAAGATAAGTTGAATAAAACAAAGAAAGTTAAAAATTTGAATTTTATTTAGAAACAGTACAATAGCTCAAAGTGCATTATGTATGTACCAGTTTATAATAAATGTTCAAATATGAGCCCGCCATTTTCAACACATTTCTTGGCATGCTTCTGTACTGCTTGGTTTCATCCATCCCCAGATATAAAATTCTTAAGATGGTAGATCAGACAATCGTGTGAGCCAGAAATATTGACCTCCATGACCGTTCCATTTCTCAGGGAAATAATGATTTAAGAGAGTGGAATTGACACTAGAGAAGTGGGGAGACACGCCATCATGTTAGAAGTATACTTTGCCTCTCAGCACTACAGTTAAATCTTCAAGCAGCTGTGGCAATTCTTCTTGAAGAAAGTGCAGTAGACCTCAGCCTTTCAGCAGCCAGGTAATATGAATGGTCCAAACAGTTGATTGTGAAGAGGCCACACCTTACATTGATGGTAAATCAATGTTGAAAATTGCTTTCCACAATTTCATCAAAATTGATCATTTCATTAAACAAATTTTTATTATTTTTGCTTTAATATAAAAAAATTGTTATGTTTAGAGAACTAAATGATTATAACAATATAAATAATTTTATATTTCATCACTTCAATACACATGAACTTAGACTGTCAAAGATGTAATAAGTTGATGAAAGCACTGAACTAAAAAATTGTAGAGTTACTGTCTTTTATCTGAATCTGTACTAATTAACTGTATCAGTGGAATAAAAAAAAAGGTAGATAATGTTTGAAAAAATCATTATATTTTTGTTAAGATTGTAATCACTAATGTTAAATTAGTAATGAACCTTTAGCTTTATATTTAGGTTTTATCTTTTTTACATGAAATTTTTTTACATTGTTTTGTTATGCTAGCAAAATCCTGTTTTTATAGAATTACATTAAAATGCAAGTTTCAGTGCTAACATCATTACCAGCTTAAATTTTTTGAAACTTGTTTTTAAGTAAGTAAAAATTCATTAAAATTGCACAACCTATTGGTTTCTTGTTTTCTATTACATTTTTATTGTGACTGTAATTCCATCAGATGCTTCAGCTAATCAGCTATGTTGATCCTTATTATTACTAAGACTTGATGTGTGGTCGAAAATAGATATATCTGAATATCATTGACCATTAAAGCATTAATTTTGCAATGCATATTATATTTATTTCTATCTATAATTTTCATTTATATATGAAAATAATAATAATAACAATAATATATATATATATATATATATATATATATATATATATATTGTTGTAAGTGTAATGCCTTGCATCAAGATTTATTATTTCATTGATCAGATTTTTATTATTTTTGCTTTAATATAAAAAAATTGTTATGTTTACCTTGATTTTGCTTTTTTATGTTTTCATATAATTTTTAAATTCACAATTTATAATTTTTTTTGTTTATTTTTTATTAGTTAGATGTTTAGCAGTATTGGGTAAATTTGGTATATCGTTTCTGTAAGCATTGTTATGTTGAAGGTAGCTTATTACTAATAAAAATGAATAATTTGTTCTGTGAATACTCACATGTAATTACAATTAAAGTTTATTTACTTCCCTGAATTGTTTGCAAGGGTTTATTTTTTTTTTCAAAAGTTGTATTATAATTTTTTTTTAATATTATTATTTTTTTTTGTTATATTGTATATATATATATATATTTTTTTTTTTTGTTATTTTAAATGTATTTTTGTCATTGCAATTAAATAATAGTTATTTATAGTTTTATTTGATTTCTTTTCTAAATCCTATTTTTTATCTTACTTCATTTTTGTTAAATCCATTGTATATTACTGTACATTTGGATTTTTTTTTCATTTTACGTAAAAAAAATTATTTATTTGTTTTTTTCTTTAGATGTGTTAGATGCACTCCTTCCATAATTTTATTTTGAGCCATTCACTTGGTCTTTGCATATATCCTACATCTTCATTTACCTGTTTTCAGTAATCTAATTTTGCCTTCTCTTAATAATTTTCATTTTCTACACTTCTTTTTAGAACCAAATTAACAAAACCCGATTACCCTAAAATTTTGCTCATCCCTCATCTCCCTTCTCCTTTTTATAAGATTCTGTCATAAATTCTTTGTATTCCAATTCATCTTAAAACATCTTCATTTTGTTTTCTTTTAACCCTCCTAGATTTCAACATTCTCCCATAACATTATCACTTCTTGGAAAGCCTCTATTCTTTTGTTCTGATTTCCCAGTCTTTCCCTGCTGCTATAAATAATTTCACTTAATAAATAAATACTTATTTATAATAACTTGTTTCTGATCTCTAATCTACATTTTGATCAGTAGATTTCTTTTCTATGTAAAAACTTATCTGGCTTGTGCAAATTTGCTTTTGAACCTTCTTTACATATTTATTTATCCTTTGTGGTTTTACTACCTAAGTAACAAAATTCTACAACTTCTAATTTATTCTGTTCTGTTAAATGAATAATATGTAACTCAAATTTATTCTACATTATCCTCCTTTCTCCCACATTTCAGTACCCTTGTTTGTCTATTTACTGTCAAATTCACTTTCTCCTTAGCATTGAAACCATACCATTCATTACTTTTAACTTGAATCTAGTTTCAGCTAAAATAGCATTGTTATCATTAAATCTTACTATTATAATTGTTTTCTATAGATTGCTACTCGATTCTTAAAGTTTTTCTTTTAGTCCTTTTATCATATCTTCCACATATAAATTAAAAACTGAAGAAGACAGACTGTATCCTTGTTTCACTTTCTGAACTGCAGCTTGAATTTTGACTTTTTTTCTGCTATTATAGATAATATTTTTTAAATATTATTAATTTTTCTTTATAGTTCAATCCTCTATTCTTAAACCTTAAAAAGTGTATTCATTCTACATTAACAAATATTTTTTTCAAAATCTTCAAGTGCCAAAAAGATATATATATATATATATATATATATATATACAGAGTGAGCAACATACAGCCGAACCCATAACGTAACCGCTGCAGAATCGGTAGGTTATGTTGGAATGAAATTTTATGAATGATACAGATAAATTAAATAAGAAAAACATAAAATGTAATTTAAATTTTGCATTTATTTACCTTACTGTTACAAAAGATGTCCAAAATGACCACCCTGGGCATCAATGCACTTTTGTGCTTAACTGATCATATTGAGAGTTGTCAGTTGCGTTATTGTTGTCATTGTTATCAGTTAATTGCGCATAGAATTCTTAGAAAATTGTGAGGTAAACTTGTGTATTGACAGTCTGGTCAAAAAATATTGCTCCCACTATACGATTACCACTAACAGCATGTCAAACACCAATTTTCTAATTGTGAAGTGGATGCTCAAATATCTCATGAGGATTCCTCGCCATCCAATACCTGGTGTTCTGCAAATTAACGTGACTGGATAAATGAAACCATGCCTTGTCTGATATGAAATACAACATCGGGTCTACCGTCCACCAATAATGTTTTCAAGAAGCCAGTTGCAATAATTAAGTCATTTCTCTTTCAATTGTTGCACAGTTGTAATGCGGTATGGTTTCAATTTTAATTCATGAAGAATTTTATGACAAGATGTGTATTTAACATCAGATTGTTAGGATAACTTGCACAGTGATTTTATTTGGACTGGCAGTAATTCTCCTTTCAATATCAGCAGTGGCCTGTAGAGTCCTAATGGAAGGTTGCCTATTTCATTTTGTATTTGAAACCAACACCATTTTTTAACTAAATTGTGTATGCTACTCTTTGCTGAGATACAGGCATTCAGAAATTTTTCTACGAATGCTGGACATGATTCTTCAAACGATCCAGAATTAATATAGGCCTCAACTATAGCTAATCCTCTACTGGATTGAATAAGGCATTTTACACAGACACAACTGAACTCACAATACTGCATTGCAACAAAATGTATACTGCACTGACCCTAACCACCTAACAAACGGCAGCAACAATCAGTAGTATACATCCACTAGTTGCATTAGTTGTGTGATAGTCTTTCATTTATAGTGTTGGGTAGCGGTTTTATTATGGGTGCAGGGGTTCAGTTTTATGTTGCTCACTCTGTATATATATATATGTATATATAATCTCTAAATCATAAATTTATCTATATTTTTAGTGTTTTATTACATTTTTATTATACTATATATATTGTTGTGTGGTTCCACGGCTCAATCAGAATATTGAGAAGTTGTTGACAATTTAGAATGTTTATATATAGTTGTAGTTTATTGGTTTAAAATGTTCATATTACAACCATACAAATTAATAACAACAATGGTGATAAACATAATAATGATGATGATAATAATAATAAGTGACAATAATAAAACAATTAAAGAATACAAATATTAATATAGTAATTACAACTATAATTATAGTCAGGATAATAGTAGTAAATGATAATTACATGACATAAAATATAACATAATCAGAACAGTAAGCGTAACTAAAAACAGACAAAAATACATAACGTAATCAACAAAGATAACAATCAAAATATTACACATCAAATAGTGATAATAATGTCAATATTAAATATAAGTAAATACAGATTACACACAAGACAGAGTTCAAAATAAATAATTATTCGGAATTTATTCTAAGTAGACCAATAGAAACTAGACCCATTAACAAAAGAAACCACTAGTTTTAATCCTTTTTAACTACTAATCTTATATTAACAAACAATCGTATAAAATTCACTTGCAAATAGTTTTATTGTAACTCACCGATCGTATTTCTTTTATACTTGGATTTACTCGTAGCATCACCTTACTCATATCGAACTGGATTCAGAACTCTCCTTGCTGGACCAACATCTCGCACTCTCGTCTCGCAGATTCACACCTGTGACTCTCCTCGCTGGACTAGTTCGCAGACTCCACCGAACCCACACGATTTCACACAACTTGCAGCACTGACTTTGTAATGCCTCACAGACTGTTTCTAATAGAACTCCCTGAACTGATTTTTAGCTGGTCTTACTGGGCTATTTATACTGTTAGCCTCTTTACCTGTAAGATCAGATCCAAGTCGAAGGTGAAAACAGTCAACCGAGGCTTTTGTTCCCATGGATTCCAAACCTAGTTTCTTCTCACCATACAGCAGGTGTTCATTGTGTTTTAGCAGGTAGTATAACAAAAGACGATTGTAAAACAGGCTTATTCTTTACAAAAAAGGTTCTTCTTTTATATATTGAACAAATATATATTTATTTTATTTAAAATTCTTCTGAACAGATACAATAAATCATTTCTAATAATATATATCAAGCCTCTCTAAAAAGTTGAGAGCAAGAGTTATGATAACGTAGAGTAATCAAACAAAATATCATATCAGAATCATAATTTATTTCGAAAACAATTTATAAAATCTTTTATGAAAAGATCACTTAAAGGAATAAAAACATAAATACCCAAATTAAAATAATTAATATACACTCTTAAAATCATAATCATCATTTACAGAAAAATCCTTCAAATATTTCTTTAAGGAATGAGTAGAAACAAAATTACCCAAATCAATATCAGGCATTAACAATAATTGACCTGCTACATTATTCGAGGTTTGATAAAAAAAAATATGCAGAATTTTTAAATTTCCCAGGATGAAGTCCAGTTGTCACAGTGTTTGTTTTGTTTTGTTGGTACACTTCTACCTAATGTATGTTTACAATGATAGCTAATTGAATGCTTTGTTTATTTTGGCTGTTGAAAAGGTTACATGTGTTTTGGTATGGTCAACGATTTTTGACTTGTGGAAAAAATAGAACAAAGAATCTGCATTAAATTGTCCTTTAAGAATGAAATAAAGTGCAGCACCTCATTGGAAATGTTGTATGTTGCTTTTGGTCATTCTTCTATAAATAAAACAAGTGTTTATAAGTGGTAAAAATGTTTCCAAGAGGCTGTGAAGAGGTTGAAGATGATGAGCACCCTGGACATCCCAGCACACCAACAACCAACGACAAAAGTAACTTACGTTTGTGCCTAGCATGGAGATGGGTGGGGGTAGAACCACCATCTTGGCATCAAAATGATTCTACGCTCAGTATGCATCAAGCTGTCCTAGCATGTGAACTGTGATTTTTTTTCTTTGTTCATTGTGAATTATTGAAATGTTCAATAGAAAATCCCACGAGTTGTGAGGTGTGTTCAGTGATTAGGTTTTTACCGGCAGAAAACCTCAAACCAATTGAAATGTATCAGCAACTTTGTGAGGTGTAAGGAAATGGAATAATGAGCGAAAGTGGAGTGAGACGCCACTTCATCACTCTATCTTTAAAAATGACCACACCAGTGTTCATGATGAGAACCACAGTGGTCAGCCTAGCCTTGTGACTGATGAACTGACAATGAAAATTAATGATAAAATTTGTGAAAATCACCACATTATGATTACGGAACTCTTGCTTCATTTCCCCCAAATTTCACGAAGTTTACTGCATGAAATTGTATCGGGGAAGCTTGGTTATCACAAGTTTTGTGCAAGAGGGGTGCCAAAAATCTAATGTGGCAGATTTCTACAGAGAAGGAATTGAAAAGCTTGTACATTGTTATAATAAGTGGTTCAATTTAAATGGCAAATATGTAGAAAAATAGTTTAAGATTGTCCCTTTTAAATGTATATAATAAAATTTCTTATTTTATTTGGTTGGTTTTTTATTTCAAAACGTAAATTACTTTCTGGACAGCCCTCATAATATAACGTACACCTGGAAGTTCTAAGCTGTTTGCATAAAGCAATCCAAAGAAAGTGACCAGATTTGTGGCAAAACAATTCATGGCAATTGCATGATAATGCACCTGCTCACACTTCACTGCTTGTTCATGAACTTTTGGCCGAAAATAACACCATTATGTTGCCTCAGCCCCTATATTTGCCATATATGGGTTTCTGTGACTTCTTATTTCCCAAGCTGAAAAGAACCGTGAAAGACGATGTTTTGCCAACATTGAAGAGCTAAAGATAGAATCACTGAAGTAGCTAAACTCCATACCAGAAATTGCGTTCCCGAAGTGCTTCAAAGATTGGAAAACGTGCTGGCATAAATGTATTATATCTGAAAAGCAGTACTTTGAAGGTGATAAAATCAATATTGATGAATCAATAAAGATTTTTTGAGAAAAACTAAAATTGTGTATAGTCTTTGATCAAACCTCATATAAATTTCTCTAAGAGCTCTATTAGCAAAATGTATGCAAACATTAGTCATCAAAGAATGTCTAGTTATATAGGAATGATTATAGTAGAATTTAAATAAATGTTGGTTTTTATAAACAATAATACATTTTTAACATACCGATTTTTAAGATTTCCAACTTTAAGCAAAGAATAAAGCAAATTACTAGGAACAATATATGGTTTAAACAGACAAATTTTTAATAAGGAGTTAAACTAATAGCAGCTGGAGCACATAGTCAAACACATTCCTCCCAACCAAAATGCTATATGACCATAAAAATGTTATGAGCCTGAAAAACAAACCATTATAAGCTGGGTATAAAACAAAATATGTCTAAGTGTCCTAAACTTGTTGAAGAGCTTCTTAACACTCTTAACCAAATGATTTATATGGACTTTATAATTACAATCAAATTCTATTCCAAGATACTTACCAGAATTAATAAAGGTTACCACAGTACAATTAAAGTATTCATACTAAACTGACTGCAATCAAATGTATGTAAAATTATTTTTTTATTATTATTATTATTAATAATAATAATAATTTTTCTCCTGTTATAAAAATAAACTACTTTAGTTTTAATTGTAATAATGCATAAAAAAATTTTATGCATCAAATCATTAACAAATTTCCGACTCAGATTAGCCTTCATTACAACATTATCAAAAGAACCATCACCAAAAACAATGGCATGTCATCAGCAAAACAAACAAATTTACCCTGAATATTCAAGTTGAAAATTTCATTCATATATACCAAAAATAAAATCGGGCCCTAACTGAACCTGTGGAACTGCAGAAATCACAGAAAGATAATCACTAAATGCATCAATCTATTTAACACAGTGTGTTCTGTTAAATATGACCAATAAAGTCAAAACAATCCCCCTAATACCAATATTATGCAATTTATTCAAGAGAAGTGAATGATCAGCAGAGCCAAAGGCTCTTTGTATATCCTGAGAAATCCTAATGACATGGTCACCAACATTCAAGCTTTAAAAAATCAGATTTGTAAAGGTAAACAAGGCATCATCAGTTCCATTGTCTGATCTGAATACAAATTGATTTCTGTTAAATAAATTATATTTTTCAAAAAATGCAGCCATTATAAATTTATTACCCTTTTCAAGAATTAGACTAAGACAGATCAGAGCTATATATGAACTAGAGGCAAACAAAAGAATTAAGCACCTGTAGGATAAAATTAGATAACCCCTGAGTTACAAAAGTATTATTATCCTTTAATTCGTTAATTAATTTTAATTTTAACATTAATTCATCAGATGTAACCAGCTGAAAAAATAGAACAATATGGTCCATTATACTTTACCTCCCATGTATGTATGTAATCTACTTTCATCACAATTTGTAAAAAGACTGCTAATAATATATTTTCCAACATTATCAAAAAAGAATTGAAAATATTTACCATACAAAAAAATCACTCGTTACACCCATTCCATTCTTCACATATAATTCAAATATACTGTTTATAAAAGAGGAATTAGTAAATTCATTTATGAGATTCTAAAGTAACTTACTATTGGCCTTAGCATTTATATTGTTTTTAGAATAATGATATTTATTTTTGTACAATCTAATCAAAGAATTTAAAATTGCAATAGTAAGAGTTATCTTTTAACTTATACATTACACATTTTTTCTCTGTTTCTAACAATATTAAAATACCTCTTTTCAAAACATTAAGAAGATTATTCAAAGCCTCATCCACTTCGCGGCATTCAATTTACAGAAGTCCAGCATTCATTTTCAGTGTTAGCCTTCAGTTTCATCTCATTAATAATATAAACACAACAGTTTCTACTATTATTTAAATTTAAACCATTATCATTATAACATCCAGCAACACCATCTTTTTTAACAGTCACCAATGATCCTGCAATAGGCAAATGATCAGTGATAATTGTTGTAAGACATATTCATTGAAATTAAAAAAAAAATCATGATTTCTTACAAAAATCTGATCAATACAAGAACTCATATGTTCAGTGATCCTAATAAGTAAATTAATAAAAGATATATAAGCACAAAACCAGCCATAATTTTTGAGATACTTACAGGTCTATAATCATTCCCCAGTTAATTAATATTAATATTGCTACATAGATTTGTGTACTTTTAAATAACTAATAGATTTCAAATGGTAATACAGATAAATTTTTCCTAGTTCAAGGCTAGGAGATCTATAAACAACTGTCAAGCATATAGTATTACCATAATATTTAAACTTAATAAATACAGAATTACAACCTTGAATAACATATGTATAAAAAAATAAACAATGTAAATCATTTCTAATGTAAACACTGATACAATTTATTCAGACTTTTCAAATATATATTCCCAGTAACCCCAAATTGGATAATGCAATGATTCATTCCATGTTTCAATAAAAATTGCAATGTCGGAATTAATTTTAATATCATCTAACAAAATAAACCGGTCTAAATGTCAATTTATGCTTTTAACATTACAACACAAATCACCCAACCCGAAGAAAGAGTAATTATCCTTAATTTGGATAGTCTAAGTATTATAATTACCAACATCTAACATATCACGGAACATTAAAAAATAAAAGTAAACCAATGAAATAATAAAAATTTAATCAACAAATTTATTTTTAAGTTCAGTTTTTTTTATATATACATATTCTTGGTCTCTTGATATCCCTCTCTTTCTTTCTCTATCTCTATTTCTGAAAAATTCAGATAGTCTATCATGAATTTGTGCTGTTTTCATTATCATTTATTTATCTGTCCTCAGTTAGATAGTTCCTTGCTTCATATTCATCTCCATTCTCCTCTATTACCAACTAAACATTTAATATCCTGATAGCTCCCATTTCTCTTTAGATTAATTGGAATTTTTACTCTTCTCCGGTCCCTCTGTTTTCCACCTTCTATTAATCCTATTACCATTTTAATCAATCGTTTTCCTCTCATAATATAATCCAGCCAAATTAGCTTTTCTATACTGAATTGTTCTCATTAAGCTCATATTCTTGTTAATCCTTCTTATTGCTTTATTCTTTCATTTAGCGTATTTAATTATCTGCATTCTCCACCAAACCCATATTCAAATTCATCTAAAGTTTCTTTTTCTTTTACTTACACAATTCTTTCTTTTTTCGTACAAACATTTCTATCCTAATTAATTTTGTTTTCCTAACAATTGTTTTGTTCTGTATTCTATCATAGCATCTTTAATTTTGAAAACATCTATGAACCTTAGGCCGTTTATTCTTCTTTCTCCTATACTAATTTGAAGGAATTAAGAATCTAATTCTAAGAAATCGGAATCTTCTAGAATATTTTAAACAATGTTTGTTTAACATACTTGCCCTCTACTAGATGAACCCATTCATTTTGACCGGCCTTTATTTTCATAGTTATTTCAAAGCGTCATTGAGATCATAATTTAAGAGTCTCCTCTAAAATAATCAATTTCTCTTTCCTATTCTAGCACTGCTAGCAGTTTTACTGTTTTGTAAATTTAGTAGAAATATTAAAATTGCAAATGACTGAAAAACTCCATTGATATCTGTAATATGATGTAGGAAGTTTAATTTTTATAAAACATTAGTTTACATGTGTTTTTTCTTTTGCTTGAACTCCTCATTAAATAAAAATTAAGAATTATACTAGAAGATGAAAGAATTAGTAAGGGACAAAGAACTGCCTTTTGCTTGAACGTATAAATAAAATTGATTTAATACAATTTTCCACTTGTATGTTGTAAAGATTACAATAATTCAGTTATTAAATTACTTAGTATAATATAATTTCTTTTAATAAAAAAGACAGTATATTTTAATATATTTAATTATAGTAAACTAATGTGAATATATATTTTTTTCAGTTACCTATGCCAACATATTTATAATTAATGTTGTAATAAAGATAGAGATGGTGAAACATTTTATTTATTAAAAATTATATAAATGATTTTATATTCATAGACTACGTTGCTGTTTTAATGTAAAAAATTAGACAAGCTGCTACTACAAATACTGACTACTACAAGATGATTATAAATTAATTACAGAATTTTTTCTTTCTTTTTTAATTCTTGTTAAACAAATTACACCAATATTTTCCTCGTTTCTATTGAAAAAATTCTATTTTCTGAAAATTGTATTTCTGTTGACAAAAATTTCACCAAGTGAATTCACCTTAGCTAACTTGCATTCTACATCTACATAGTTCTGTAATAGTGGATGTAATCCTTGTAAATGTTCTACATCTTACTGACAAAGCTTATTGAAGATGTGAAGCAAAGTTGATATGAATGCATTTGTTTTAAACTAAATTCTCAAGCATGACTGATGGTAGTGAATGCTTGCTTTACAATAAATGTGTATTTTATTGCTGCAAATTTTAAAACTTAAATTAAACGTAATTTAATAAAAAAAATTCTTTTGCTCTGAAATAGTTCAGACATGTAGTAACATCTGAATCTAAAAGTGGTAATTACAAAAATTAAAAAAAGTATTTATTATTTCAAATTAATAAAACTTATAGTTTATTGCAATATTTTCCATAACATGGTGTTCAGGAAATTAAAAACCCTGTTGATTATAGGCTCTTATCATGGTTTTAGAACTCCATGCAGTGGCTTAGATACTTTAAAATATTGACAATAGCAGAGGCCAGTACTTAAGGATAGTGTTGCTCATCAGTAAGATACAACACCACCAAAATCATTCATCTAATTAAAATTATTTAAACTAGTTTGAACAGGAACAGTAGACAGACTATCATCACATATTTTTGATCAGTATTTATACCATAGAGAAGTAAAAAAAACCAATAGCTTTTTCTAAAGAAATCTACTTTTTACTACACATTGGTATTTAAAAGTTATTTTTTAAAGCAAGTTTTTCTTTTAAGCATAAGGATTACAGTGAGATTTTTGGCTTAAAAAAAAAGTATATATTATTATTGCAGTTACATTTGTATTAACAATAAAATATTCATCACATAATGGTGTAAAAAACAACTTTTTGAAGCCTTAATTTCAGACACAACTCATAAAAAATTAAATTGTGCATGCAGAGATGATTAATTATTCTTGGGCAGAGATTAACAACAAAAAATGAATTTAGGTTGCAATATTTATTATTAACTGATCTTCTTTGCATAAAAAATCACTTTTCCAACAATGAAAAACCCACAACAATCTTTAACATAGACTAATTTTAACAAGTACTAGTTAAAGGGAGAATAATTAACATTAGTATAGCAAAATACTTACATTTTTATTAAATAAAACTTTGCAGGGACCCTAGTAAATTGTTTCATGTACACAAAGAGATTTGTCTAACTGCACACTGTCTTATAGAAGTGAATTGGCTAATATATAGATAAGAGAGTAGAAAATTTGCTGGAAAAGTTTAAAATTAATAGTCTTTACATAAACATGGCCAATCTATTTTACAGTTGTTGGGGTGTAATTAATAGCACATAGGAATTGTTCAGTCTGACATTGTGTTAAACTCATCTCATATGCATGATATCCTCATATCATAGAGTGATTAAAACACCTGTTGAGTAGAGGCTTCAGTTCTAAAAGTAAAATAAAAATTATAAGATAGAACAACAATGGTCTGCGTTAATACATTTCTGCATTAGCTTTATTTAAATAAAACTTAAGTATAGTATTATCTTTTAAAATGAACCTATTCAAATGTATAATTTGATTTGCAAGCTTGTGACATCTACTTATTTGCATAAATAACACTGTTTTAAAAACTCTTCAGCTGCAGTTACATCTAGCTTTTAAGTTTATTTCCATCTATTTTGAATCATTGTTTTTTTTTTGTATTAAATTGGGAAAAGTATATTTAGCACATAAAAGTTTCTAGATAGTAAATGTCATCACACACACAATTCATGAGTTATTCCACCTATGCAGAAAAAGAACTATTTTAAATTGACTGTTTATTCCATTATATTTAAATTTATTTCATCATAAATTCAGAATGTATGTTTGTTTCAAAAAGTTATTAAAAATTATTTTTAGATTAATTTCAGTAATGAAATAACTAAATAATATTAATTATAACATTTTAAATTATGACATGGTTATAACATTTAATTATGTGGAAGCATATAAAATAAAAATGCTCAGTACTCCTTCAAGAAATTTAAGAATTTCATTTTATATAATGAGATGCAAGTAAGTGGTTTATCCTACAACGATAGTTTTAAGATAGTTTCGCTTATTCAGAATGTTCCTTTCAGGAAGGCCACCATTGGCATTCTGGAAACTGTAGGAGCTTTGAGAAACTTGTAATGGGGAAACCTTTCCTGTATTCCTGTATTCTTGCGGTATTAAAAATATAAAGCCACTCCACAGGCCGAGAAGAAGCCCTATCACTTTCAGGTCAGCAATGATTCACCATGAGTGTTTTTAAGTAATGTTATGTACTGTATAAGTATCATACTTAATAGCTTTTACAATTTTTGACATATGTTCATATGTTTCTTTCATTCCTACAGCATGTGCTACTGGTATAGAAGAAAACTTATTTCAGTTATGCAACAACACTGTCTTTAAGCTTCTTTTTGATACGTCTATAAATAAACACCAATCATGAATAACATATCAAAGCCCAGTTCAGACATTAGCTCCCTAACATCATGGCAGGAAAAAATTAAACTATCTCTTTAAGTATTTCGTAAATTTTCATTTCAATTTCTGTATACTGAAATTTTAGTATCCTTGTTTAATAAATCCCATTCTTTAAGACATGAGCCTAGGAGTTCTGCATGTTGTTTCGACAAACAAGTCATGAATTAGGTCACTCAATTCTCTCCTTATGTGATGAGGTGAGGTTCAGTATTTGATTCTTCTGGAATGTAATTAATATCTATTGAAGTTGAGAATTCATAGGTTGAGCATTCTGGGGAATCAGAAATTTCTTTGCAAGAAGTTGGAGCAATCGGAATTGGTAAATCAACACCGTGAACTACTGATCTCATAGCTGAGTAAACATTTGGGTATGCAATACTGCTTTTATTGTCTGAATTGAAACTAGTAACATTTGTTAAGCAAAAATAGCAGTCATTATAATGTTTATTAGGCTCTTGTCAAATCATAAGTACACCACTGGCCTACGTGGTGCGAGTGGTAGCATCTTGGCCGTTCATCTGGAGGTCCTGGGTTCAAATCCTGGTCTTGCATGGCATTTTCACACACACTACAAATCATTCATCTCATCCTCTGAAGAATGCCTAATGGTGGATCCTGAAGTTAAAAAAAATAATAAATCATAGGTACACCAAAAAGCAAATGCTCTTTTTTTCCTTTTAACGACTAGGTTAGTTTAACGTAGAACTTGATGCAACATGTGAAGCTAGGATTTATCTTGGTCGGTCTCCCAAGGGACAGTCAGAATAATGTTTGTAAGCGGTTTTCAGCAGATTTGATAGTGGTTTTTGTTGACTTTTCATGATGAATTCTCTGCAAACATGACAAAAAATATTTGGATGAATGAAAGTAAACTGAAATATTACAGAAACATTTACTTAATTATAAAAATAATTAAGTTTTAATTTTAAATACTTCATAAAATTGTTTCACCGTGGAGTGCAATAAAAGACAGCGCAAAACACACATGCACAACTTAGCAAATCTTGATGTTCAATAAAAATACCAAAAGTTGTTCTGTCATAAAAATCTTTCACCAAATTTATGGCATCACTTATGATATGATCTTTATAATATGTGTATGATAAAACCACTCCCACATCTAAAGAACACAGCAAGTCATGCCAAGAGCTGAACTCATACTGAAAAAAGTTTCATCACGTTGAATTACTCGATTACTTGACTCGCTGACATGTCTACACATGTCTGGCTTGACATGAAATGACATCATTCGACTGTTATGTATCAAATATAGGTCTACAGCATGCATCACAGTATAAATCAAATGTGAATAAGCAAACATGCAGACATACTAACTTATTTGTATTGTTTGTTCCACAAATGATGGAACAAATAGATTTAAGAGGTTGTAACTTAAGAACACTGTGTGGTGGGTTGTTTCAGAATACATATTTAGATTCAGCATATAAAGTACTACAAAAGAGGTCTGTAAATAAAGTATTGAGACTAATTTTTTTTTTGGCAGCCAAAGTGGCAACACTGTAAAGTTGCTAGTAAGCATATGGTTATATGAACAGCTGATTTATATTAGGTATTAATATTTTTAGTCTATTGTTGCCATGTGAGACGTAAACAGACTTTTCGTGAAACGAGTTTTTGTTGTGCATTACAAAATTGAGTGACACTAATTATGAACAACATTGTGCAATCAAGTTTTATGTTAAACTCCTTGAGAATACTACTAAAACTTTTTCAAAATTGAAAAGGGCGTATGGAGATGACTCTGTTATGAGCCCAAGTTTCTAGATGGTTTAAAGCATTTTCAGATGGCCGGGAATCAGTTGCATATGATCCATGTTCTGGAGGACTGTTAACATCAGAAAGTGACAACAATATTGAACGAATCACAGACTTAATATGGTACGATGGCAGTTAACTGTCAGAATGATTGCAGAACAATTGAATTTGAATCGTACCATAGGCCATCAAATTTTGACAAACGAATTGGACATGAAAAAAGTTTGTGCAAAATTGGTCCCAAAAAACCTCACTGTTGAACAAAAAAACAACAGGGTGGAAGTGTGCCGCAATCTTCTACAGCGAATTGAAACTGATCCTGAGTCTCTAAAAAATGTTATTACTGGTGATAAAGCTTGGATATTTGAGTACAACCCAGAAACAAAATGCCAGAGCAAGGAGTGGCACACTTCAAACTCACCTTATCCAAAAAAAGCAAAAATGAACAAATCTAAAATCTCAACCATGCTAATTTGTTTTTTTGATAGTAATGGCATTGTCCATAAGGAGTTTTTGCCTACAGGGCAGGCTGTAAATCAATTTGTTTACCAAGAAATTCTTGAAAGATTGCAGAAAAGATTTGCCTGCATGAGACCAGCCATCAAACACAACTGGATATTGCATCATAACGATGCACCTTGTCACACTCAATTATTGAGTTTTTGGTACAGAAAAACATTCCTGTAGTTCCTCAACCACCTTATTCACCTGACTTGAGTTCCTGTGAATTTTTCCTGTCCCCGACTTTATAAAATCTCCTAAAAGGGCACCATTTTGGAACGGTAGAAAACATTAAAAAAATGTAACCAACCATCTGAAGGATATTCCGGTTTCTAAGTTCTAACTCTGCAATGAAGAGTGAGAAAGCTGTTTGAAGCGTTGCGTGGCTTACCAAGGGAATTATTTCAAAGGTGATAAGAATCCATGTATAATTGGATTGTAAATAAAACGTTTTTCTGAACCAGTCTCATTACTTTATTTACAGACCTCGTAGAACATCTACTCCCTTTTCAGTTCCAAAATTTTATGTTGACCAGTGCTATTAACTTGTTTTATTCAATCCGAACTACTGTTTAATAATACATCATCTGTTTTAATCATTTTTACCAGCTATTTTGTGGTGAATATAAAATTTGGTGTACCTGAAATTTATATTTTTATATAAAACCATTTTGTTTCTATAGATCCTAGAAGGTTGAAATTTACACAGAACATTTTTAGAACCTTGTTAAAAGGTCTGTAAAGTTTCAATAGAATCAGTGGGGGAATGGGTGAGTGATACTAACTCATAAGCATGTATCCCTTCATGGGACACACAGTGTATGAATATTGTTGATCATTTCATTTAATGCATTTTTCATTAAAATTCATTAAAAACATAGCTGAAAGTTTTAAGATTGTAGAAACAGGTGTTCATTTGAAGAAGTAGAGAGATCCCAGCAAATATACTCATTGGAAATCATAAAAGAAAGCACTTTGTGAAACAATTTATATTATTACAATATATTATTTTAAAAACAAACTTATTTTATTCACCAGATACAGTTAAAATAAAAAGATAAATAAGAACATTTACCTAACTACCTAATTTACCTAAGTGCTTTCATAGTGTTACTCCATCATCAGCAATCAAATTTTACAAATAACACATTAAAACTTAGTTAAAATTTTAAAATGAATTTCATTAGTATGTAACATACTTGTGTACATTTAAAACTTATATCTACTATGGTAAGATAATGAGTGTAGATCATCACCTGATATTTATGTTAATATAAAATTAAGGTGATAACATACTTGTTGTCTGAGAGTTATTGTAACCACTTTGATATTGAATAAATAATTTATTTATTAAGATATAATAATGTGTTGTATGAATTTGGAATCATTAAAACTGAAAGTATTTTATTACCTGTAATCAAAGGCATTCATTGTGTCCATTAATAATTTGCAAAATATCCAGTCGGTAATCAATTTTATGCCATATTTGTTATAGCATATCCACATCTATGAGTTCAAATGTGTTAAAAATCCTCTCCTTAAGGCATCAATATTTACTACACAAATTTTGTATACATTATCCTTGATGAAACCACATAGGAAAAAATCACATGGAATTATATCCAGTAATCAAGGTGGCCAAGTGATTGTGGTCCATCATGTCCAGTTTGATTCAGGAATGTGTTATTGAGGGATTCAAGCAATAATAAACCCAAATTTGGCAGTGTTACATCTTGTTTGAATATGATTTCAGGTTTTATTTTTCAAGCTGAGGGTAACAAACCCTTCTAACAAGTCCAGATAGATATTCGCATTAACTGTCGTTTCCGCAAAGACTAAAGGTCCAATCACACAATCGTGAAGCAGTCTGCACCAAAGATTATTTTTTGGGCCACCTTTTATATGATCAAGTATAACAAGTGGGTTCTCTGATCTCCATATTCGAACGTTCTGAGTGTTTACTTTTCCATACATCTGAAATGTAGCCTTGTCTGAAAACATAACTTCTAAAGTAACAATCATTTTCACAGCAAATTCCTTTCTAGCAATGGATCTTGTGGTGTAATGTGCTGCAATATTTGTAATTTATTAGGACACAACTTTAATCATTCTTCAAAACGTCATGAATGGTAGATCGCAAAAGATTTAACTCGCACGCTGCATCCCAAATTGACTCCCAGGGCTGTAAACAAAAGACTGACAAATGATCTCAAATTTTCATCTGATGTTCTAGGCCTGCCTGCACTCTTCTTATCTGCAACACTGCCAGTTTCTTAAAATTTGTCATACCATGAACAAATATTTGTTATAGAGGGTGGCTCTAAATTATACCCAGTTCTAAAATTGCGTTGAACTTTGGAGTCTGATTTTGTTTTAATAAACCACTCAGCACATTGTGCTTTCATCTGTGGATTCAGGCAACTGACATGTGCAGTTACATATGTAATCGCAGTGCTATCTAGTATTTGCCGAGGGAAACTCTATGAGTTACTGAAAGAGAGCCCAACCATTCATTAATAGGACAATTACATTTTTCCTAATTAGACATTAAAGTTGTTAAGATAATTCTAGGACAACCAGTAATATCAAGATGGATATAATATATTTGGTTGAAAAATAATTTATTTGATTCAATGGTATATATAATTTTTTAAATATACGTGTAATTTTTTTTGAAAATTAAAATAATTTGTTTTGGTGTAAGTTGTTAATATATTTATATATATATATATGGTAATTATCTTTGAAAGGCCTTTAGAAGGAAAAATTCCATTAATTTGGAATGAGTTGTTTATAATTTTTAATAATTATAAAGTAATATTTATATTTTTTTTATTTCATAATTATTCTGCACTTTAACACTAAGAGCTATATATATATATATATATATATATATACTTTATAATTATTAAAAATTATAAACAACTCATTCCAAATTAATGGAATTTTTCCTTCTAAAGGCCTTTTAAAGATAATTACCAGTTTCTTCTTCAGTGTAGCATCTAGTGGCCCCGTTTTAAATGGCACATGTCTTATAAATATTATATTTAAGGCTTTCTAAAATATCAGTTCTAATATATAAAGTGATATAATCTATCTATATTGTTTTTTTGTTCACCACATAAGCTTGCTGAAGCTTGTACATGGGAGTTGGAAATGGAATTTTGTAGCATATGAAAAATGTCATGTCTAACCGGGATTTGAATGTGGGGCCTGCAGATGAAAGACCAAGATGCTACCACCCCACCACAGAGATCAGCTAATTGTTCACTTATTATATCAGTTTTTCAGATTTACTATGATTGTAAATTTCATATTGTTGAAGTATAGTGACATCAAATTCCCCATAACTTAACAGTTAAACCTGTGATACAGTCCTCTACCCTATCTTACATGTGAACGAAATTATCAACATATCAAATGATAAACAAAAAAGCTACATCATTAGAACACCATTTCATATTCCTATACACAAGCTTTGAGCTTATATGGTGAATTAATCATTCAAAAAACCAAAAAAAAAAAAAAACATTACTGAAACCATAAATACTGAAATATTTTTAAAACACTTTGAAAATGTTTACAAATTCCACAATGAGACACATGCAGACTAACTATTAAACTGGCATCGCAGTTTTAGTGAAACCATGCTTCTTTTAAATGGAAATTTAAGAAAATGTCATACTTTTCTAAGATCTATTAGAAAATTGTATCCAATGTATGCTATATGTAAAGTATGAACACAGCAATTTAACTAATGTCCTTCATTTTACCATATCTAAAACAGATTACAAAGAATTTTAAAAGTATAACACTAAATATTATATAATATTTATTCACATAGCAGCAACAGTCTTAATGCTCAATAGTAGTAGTTACTGATTGATGATAGTGAATTTCATAGTGTATGAAAACTGCTGCCCCTGACCAGGACTCAAACCCAGAACTTCTGGATAAAAGGCAGAAGTCATATCAGATTTGTCATACCACCAAAGAGGTAAAATTTTTATTTGCAAACCAAAAGAAAAATATACTTTAAATTTAAACATCTCATGTAAATATATAAAAATGATAAAATGACACAATTCAAATTTAACATAATAGAAAATAAGCTTTCACACTAGTAGTATGGCCTCTTCATCATTTTTCAGGCTGGCATCACACAAAATAATTCCAGCAGCTTACAACATATAAATTACATTAAATACAAACATTTAAATCCATAAAACATATGAAAAAATATATAATAAAAATACAAAATTTGATCTAATATGAGTTCCATTCTGATGAAACAAGTTACATCAAATGTTTGTGCATGAAAAATAAAGCAAAGGAAAAGAAATTCTTTTAACCCAAAGTTTAAAATATAAGTTAACAATTTATTTTAAAAAATTCTTTACTTTACACCTAATCACTAATTGTATTTTAATAATTAAATTCCAAAATCAAAATATTCTGTTTACTAATGTTTGTTGGCAAAGGAGCCTTGTTATTCATAATTTTTTTTTTTTAATTTCATTTCCAGTTCATTAATGGGTATTGGACTATTCAATTGTGTGTCCTGATTAAAACCAAATCATATGATGTTAACTTTGAGACAACTGACACATATGAAAATAGATAATCAGTCAAATATTTAAGAGAATTAAATTTAAATTTCATCACCAGCACTCAGTACAATTTCAAGTCTTTAACAATTCTAAAATTATCAGATACTTTCCACATATATTTTAGTTGTAACATCATCGGCAATCTGGTGATCTGCCAGGATGCAGGTTCCTTACACCACCTCTGTCTCCATCCGTTTCTGTCCCAAGCCTTCTTCCTTATTTCCTTTCTTTTGTACTAATCCTTCCATATGTTCTAACCGGTTTTTTTTTTATGTACTGCCTACATTAGTGATTCTTCTTTAATCTTGTTCATTACTTTCTCAGTCCTCACTTTATCTATCCATCCTGTTTTCTCCATATCGATATCTCAAAAACCTCAATCCAGTTCCTTTCCATCTTCCTTATTATCCTTGCTTAATGCTAAATGCAGACTTTTACTACAGACTAATTACCTCTTCTTAATGAAGGCTTCCTTTCCATTGATATCCTTTCTTTTATTTACATTGCTCATTATCAGTCCTTTGTGTCACTATAATACCAAAAAATGTAATTTTTCCTTTTTCTATTCTTCCTTCACTTGTCCTTACCACTAAATTCTCTTTGTTCTTTACTTCCATTACTTTAGTTTTTCCTATATTTATCTTCATTCCTTCCTCCAGGACTGTTTACAATCTTTGAAGCACATGTGCATCAGCTAGAATCATAACATCACAAACCTTCTGCATCTTATTTTTTGCCCTCCTATACTTATGCCTTCTGCTCTTTTATCATATATTCAATGTAAATGTTGAATAGTGTTGGTGAGAGGCAACATCCTCACCTAATACCTCGACCTAAACTGTATTCACTTGTCAGTCATATTCTTATTTACTTTCATTGCTGTTGTTGGTCTTATATATAATTCTTTGTCTTACCTTCTGCCTTTCCATTCTACTTTTTTGTCTTTTAGAGTGTCTATCATATTCTCCCATTCCCTTCTCTAAATGTATGAAACACAATCTTAAGCCATCTAAATATTTCTCTTTAACTATTAAACCACTTCCTTTTCCTTTCCTGAAATCAAAGTGTCTCTGCATTCTCTTCTATTATACTTACCAACATCTAATTTATGGCTTTTAACAGCATGAACTATTAAATTTACTGTTCTGTGTTCTGTACATTTTCTGGTACCAGTTTTCTTTGGAATAGGTATTACTGTTTTTATAAAGCCTTAAGGTCATTCTTCCATACTGTATATCTTCTCACACAGTTCAACTATTTCTTCCAACTCCTTTGTTTAAGCATTTATAAAATTCTACAAGAGGTTAATCCACTCCAGTTGATTTATTATTCTCCATTTCTTTAACTGCTTTTTATACTTCACTTTTTAATACTGACAGACTGTTGTCCTCTTCAGATTCCTATTATTCCTTTTCTATGTTTAGTTTCCCAGGCTTCTCTTTTGCCATTTATTCCACATATTCCTTCCATCTTTATCTTTCTTATTTTTCCTTATGTAGCATTTTACCATTCTTATCCTCAATTTCTCTCATTTATCATTCCCTTTCCATTTATCACATTAATTTGATGCCTTACACATCAAATTGTACTGCCTTTTTCTAGATCCTCAATATTCTTCCTTCAACCCTTCCCTAGGTTTTTGTGTTTCCCTCCTTAACTCATTTTTTTATTTGTGATACAATGCTCTTTCATTTTTTCTGTCTTACTCTTATACTGCCTTCTTTCTATTATGTTCTTTATATTTCTGTTCTTATCCACAGTTTCTTAGATCTCTTTCCCTCATAAAAGTAAACTCCTTCCTCAGCTGTTCTTAATATGGTATATTTATTCTTGTCTCCTCACTTTTCTCATTCTTGTTGCTTTATTTAATCACCTTAGCTAGTTTTTCACTCATTGCTTCCTCATCCAGTTTCCTCAACTTTCCTAATTGTCATTTTTTAACTATCTTCACTTTCTTCTTTAAAGCTATTCTCATTTCCATTGTAGTGCATGAATACTAATGATATCTGCACCTGGCAATAAACTGGATTTATTAACAGCAATCCTATACTTTCATTTACTGTGATATAGTCTATCTGATAGCATGCTTTGTCCTCAGAGAATACCCATGAATATCTCCTTCTGTGATTTTTTAATCAAGTGGTGTTGGTTATAAGTAATATTTTCTCTTGGCAAAATTTGACTAATCTCTTCCTCCTTCCATTCCTTAACTAAGTCAAATTTTCCTAACCCATTTCCCTCTTTGCTTCTCTGACAACAGTATTCAGCCTCCCACCATAAGTGCCTTACAGCACTTGTTTTCCTTTGTTTACTACATCTTCAATACTCATACATGTCTTTTTTATCTTCCTCTTCATAATTCAATATTGGATGTATACTTGTTCTATACCTAAATTTTTTGTTAGCATCCCAGTTCTAACAACAATATAACAAAGAACAGACAATATTAATTTATCATTTATTTACCATACTCTCTGCTCATGTTTTGTTACTTAATTCCATTCCACATAATTGTTGTCCTTTCTTTCTCATTATTTCCCTCTTACGATTCTCTAACTTTCCACTCTGCAACAAAATTTTTACATTACGCACATTTTTACATTTTTAATACAGTCCTCTTCTGTGGCCTTCTGTATTCTAATACCATTCACTTCCTGAATAAATTCCTTTGCTTTTTGGGGCCCCGAGGGCAACAGAGTACCACCACTATTTATCCATCCTTTGAAGAGACCGTTGGCACTTGCAATAGTGAAACTATTATACCAGGGATAACTCAGTCCCTTCATTCACCGCTTGTATTCATTAATATGTGCAATCATTGTTCCATCTCAACAATTGAGATGGAAATTGATTGTACAATTGAAGCCATTAAATTTTCAACTTAAAAGGTCAAGGGATGAGGCTGCAGAGCAAGGTCACCTCAGGAAGAGGATGTCTTCTAATTGAGATGTCATCTAATTAAGATCATACTTTTCTTAGTCACATTTGTTAACAATTAAAAAATAACAATATTAGCAAAAAAAAGTTTTTTTTTCAAAATCACACCCTACTCGAAAAAATGCTATAAACTACTGCTATGTTGTGACATCACAGATGAGCGGTATAATTAAATGAATAATATTTAAAGTGTGAAAAAGTGGCTAGCTTGCAAACTTGATTTCCCGGTTGACTCAGTACCTGGTGCGTTAAGCCGCACAGTTACATCAGCCTGTCAACTGTACAAGCAAAATTTGTTTTATTTAAGTCGAGAAATTATATTAGTTTAGTTAGTGCCAACCGTCATCGCTAGTACTGCCACAACCATGTAAATTAAATAGGGTATGTGTGTGCACTTTAGTTAAAATCATTGAATTAAATAAATAAAAAAATATGATATTTAAATAAAATGATAAATATTTTAAATTAAGTTGTGTGTGTAAGCTGTGCATCAGAACAACTCACAGTTATTGGACTTTCCCGGAACACAGGTTTTAGCCACGTTCCAGGAAAATGCTACAACTGTGTTGTTAGCGTTTTAGTAACAACTTCACACACACCTGTACATTTTGTGTAGATTTTTATAATCAATGTTATCAGTGTTTTATGAACATGGGTGCTATTTCAATTTCATTTATTACTAATTCACTTCCTATATGTATTCCACGATGGTCAACAGATAGATTCAATCAGCATTCTGGTACATTGATTAAACTTATTAAAAATAATGAATGTACTGCCAGTTACAACTGCCCCATTTAATGGCTGACCTATGAACGGCGATCCATTAATTTGCGTTACGAGTGAAGATGGACCCTGGTTTTGCAGTTGTTAATTTCAGTATCGATTTGCCACTTGCTATCTGATATTATCATATGTACATTCACTGCATTATTTAATATAAAAATCTTGTGTTAAAAAACTTAAATTTACCTTACATGCTTTAAGTATAATAATTTCATAACAATAACAATAATAATTTAATTTTATTCTATTATCATATATAAATGATCATATTGTTTAATAAGAATATAATCTTACTGTAATCATTAGAAATTATGTTTTTCATTATTAGGAGCATCAAAACTATGTTAATCCCCTTTAGCTGTATTTTAGACGGTGGTTTATCTGTTGGAACATTTCTGTATATTTGTAAATTCTCTACATAATGTTATTTGTGAAATTATATTATAAATAATAATCTGTTTGAGATACTACATTTTGGTTCTGCCATTTTATTTGTAGTTCTACATAACAATTTCTATTTGTTTTTTACAGTTTTATTTTTCTTATTTTTTAGTTGGAACAAATGGGACTTGAAGTGCATGATATGAAACAATGTGACCAACCAAAAATGAAAACAAGATTAGAAAGTTATAGAGCAGAACTTCGGAGACTAGAACATGAATTTTCAAAAGCTAAAATAAATTTTATTGAGCGTGATGGTATGTAAAAAATACAGATTTTTAAATACTTTCTGAAAAGATTTAATAATTATTTAGTGTTTTAAATTTTTTTCGTATAAAAATTATAATAACTTGTCACTGGTTGTTTGGTTTTAAAAAATACTGATGAAAACTTTTATACTGTCAGTCATTTTCTCATTAACAGCTTTTTTTTCCATTCAATAAAAGATGTTAATTCATCTAATAGTTTTCATGATAGAAACCCTAAAACATGAACAAGAAGGGATGATTAAATCTATCTCCTAGTTAATACCTGACTATAAAAAAATTATGCAAATAGAACATATATATCTATTCATACAATATAATATTCTTTCAGCCTCCGCAAAGCACAGAATTAGAGAAACAGTCTTACCTTTAATTTTTTTTTGTTCAAAACGCTTTTGGACCTAAGCCCATCCTCTTTGATATCTTTTATAAATTGTTAAACTGTTTACAGTTCATACAATAACTCTATTAGCTTTTTACATTTTTAAAAATTGTTTGTTTAAAATAAAAATAAATTTTAAATCTTTTAAAATAAATTTATAACAAATATTTGTTCAGTCAAAAATGAAAAATTTTTCATTCTAAACAGTTTAACAATTTGTAAAAGATATCACTGAGGATGGGCTTAGGCCTGAAAGCATTTTGATGAAGTAAAAAAAGGTAAGAGTGTTTCTAATTCTGTGCTTTACAGAGGCTGAAAGAAAATTATATTGTGTGTATATACATTGTGTGTGTGTGTGTGTGTGTGTATATATATATATATATATATACATACGTATGTACATACTTATACCATATCAAATACTACAGGAATTTTCTGATGCACTTTATAAAAATATTACTGTTATCAAAATAAAAAAAGTTCATACAAACAGGGCTGGGAATTGTTTTTTAAGTTAAAGCTAGTGAAGATTTTGTCCAGATTTCTGGTCTGAATATCAAATAATGTTATACTAAAACTCTACGGATGCAAATTATTGAGCAAAATTGGTGTTTTAATTTGTCTTGTGAGAAGAATTGAAAAAGTGGATTCCAGAACTGTCTCCCCTAGTTTCCGAAAAAGTTGTCATAAAACCAAAAAGAGATTGCAGTCTAGAAATGTGTGTTTTCAGGCTTGCCATAATAAATTTAATTTAATAAATTGCCAATAACAAATAAAATTTCAAAACAAAATGTATAGAGAATTTAATCTCTACAAATTTTGATTGGAATTGATTTAATTAATCATAGATTTTTTTCTGTGTTGTTCAACACAACAAAAATTCTGAAAATCATTGCAGATTATGATTGAAAACCTACTTCTCTCAAAAAAATTTTATAACAAAATTTAATTATTATTAAACAAATTTAGAATGGTAATATTAAATTAGCTGCTTGAAATGCTCAAAATTAAATTCTCTACAGATTTTGTCGTGAAATTTTATTTTTGTTATTGGTAATTTTATTTGGTAGTTGACAATTTAACAAAGTAATTTGTATGCTGAAGCTAAAAAAAGTATCCAATTCAATACTGATTTTTGTTTGGGTTTTGCAACAATTTTCATGGAAACTACTGAAAATACAATTCTGGGACCCAATTTTTTCAATTTTTCATTAAGGTAGTATAAAAAACCACTAATTTTGGTCAGTAATTTGTATCCATAGAATTTTATTATAGCATTGATTGATCATTAGAGCATAAATCTGGGCAAAATCTTTTCTAGCTGTAATTTGAAAATAAGTTGATTTACATTTACTCATATATGATCTACATCTTTTTCATTACTTTGATGAGGTATACCTGCAAAGTATAACAAAGATGAGAGTGATTCAGGAGGAAAGCAAAATAATAATTTGGGGATTTTAAAGCTTGAAGTAAAAAAAAGAGTTCATATAAACATGTCTGAAAACTCTTTATCAGGTTACAGCTAGTGAAGAATTTCATTCCCCTCCCTGGTAAAATGAGGTTATACTGAAATTTTTAAGGCCTTACGTAAACTGATAGTTTCTTATGTTTTTGACTTGAAAAATCAAATAAATCAGTTCCCAGAACTGTATCTCCCCTAATTTCTTCATGATATCCAACGTAAATCAGAAAAATTCAGTGACAAAAAATACGTACTTTAGGTTTTAAGTACAAAAAGATTAAAAACAATTGTTTCTAGTACAATAAATTTAGATCTTGGAAAAATTAAAATACTTTTAAAAAACTAATCACGGTGATTTATAACTACATTAATTTTTAAGAAATGTTTGAAAATTCCACCATTGACATTGATGCACTTTTCAACTCATTTCCTGACATTTTGTGCCACCAACCTAATGGTATCTTCGCATTCTTTGTTGAGGGCAGCAGCATTGAGAATGCGAGCGATCAGTTCATCATCATAAACAGTGATCCAAATTGAACCAATGATCTAGGAGGCCAATTTACCGGCCCTCTGTGTCAAGTCCATTTATCAGTAAATTTTCATCTAAGAATTGTCTTACATCATTTGTAAAATGTGTTTCTCCTCCATCAAAGTTCATAGTACATAAAGTTGATAGTACATTTCAATTCGTTTCGCAAATGAGAAAAGTTTTTAAACACTTTAAGAAATTCATTGTTTAAAAATTCCAGATAATTTCTCTCTGTGACACATTGTTCTAGTATGAAAGAATCTTGGTTATCGATCATGCTACACCAAATATTCACCAAAAATCATTGCCGGAAATATGATAAATACATGTGGGTTTTCTTCAGACCATCTGTGTTAATTCTGTGTGTTGTTTATGCCATTACTGGTAAAAGTAGTTGCATCTGAAAATAAAATGAACAGATTTAAGTGGTAATAATCGTTAACCCAATGACAAAACTACAGTCTTCTGGCATGACCACCAAGTTGGAGGTGTTGAACTTTCTGAACATAAGGATGCAGTCTGTTAGTATACTGTACTTTGTAGAATGTTGAGCGTGTAGAAATTCTTCACGTTCTTGTTGTAGGATTAAGCTGTACCATCTGAAGAATGTTTTCCCTGTTATCACATGTACTCGTTGGCATTCAGATGAAATGAGTGCTGGAAAGCGTACCATTCTCATGAAGATTGTTATAAATTCTACAAAATACGTTACAAAGTGCAGTCTGTGAGTATACTGTACTTTGTAGAATGTTGAGTGTGTAGAAATTCTTCACGTTCTTGTTGTAGGATTAAGCTGTACCATCTGAAGAATGTTTTCCCTGTAATCACCATGTACTGGTTGGCATTCAGATGAAATGAGTGCTGGAAAGCGTACCATTCTCATGAAGATTGTTATAAATTCTACAAAATACGTTACAGTTTGAAACTACTCTTTCAGGGTACCTATATTGGTATTCTTACACCACAGCTGGAGCACTTCCATCACTAAAGCCGAACAAGAAAATCATGTCAGCATATTTTGCATGAGTGAAGACACCCCTTTTTCAAAAGAAAGAATTCAAAACGTAGTTTCATGTTTTTATTCAAATTCAATTGGATAAATGTAAATGAAGTTTAGAGTACAACTAACACAAAACCATTACATAACTTGATTCTCAGAAATAATTAAACTCAATCAAAATTATGTCAAAAACAACTAAATTGCAACCATTTCACGTTTTATTAACACGTAACCACAATTTTATGACAACAATGAGAGTACTATTAAAATTAATTTCAAAGCACACAGTTAGAGTTGCCAACCTAATTTCTCTAAGATCTTAATCTGTTGTACTAAAATAGTTGTTTTTAATTTTTACAAACTCATAACATTCTTCTGTTAAGTTTGAATTGATTTTTTTTTTCGTAGGCTTTATTACATCAATTATCTCAGAATTAAGTTCTCTACAAATTTTGATAATGCAATCTATGCATTTATTAGTCATTTAACAACGTTATTGTACTTCAAATCTAAAAAATTGTGTTTTTCATCAGCAAATATTTCTGTTCTATGTTAGATATTATGAAATTATGGGCAATACAGTTGTGAGACCTATTTTATTTCACATTGCAAGACAAACAATATATGAAACCATCAAGTTTACTACTTATAAGATCCTTAAAAAAATTCAGTATGAACTCATTTCACTGGGGGAACTGAAATTCTTCACTTGCCATAACTCGATAACAAAGCGTTTTCGGATATATGTTTGTATGAATGTTTTTCCTTATTTCAATAAAAGAATCAGTTCAGGTCTAGAATCAGTTCCCAAATTATTATTTTCCCTTCCTCCTGAATCACTCTGTATATTGTGCAGTGTATTTATATTTAAATACATTATATACAATTATGTATAGTGTAAAATTCACAACTGTTAAAATTATACATGCATCAAAGCACTAATTTGAACTTCATTAAATTAAAATTCCCATATTAATACTATTTTTGCCAATTTTATTTTTGTTTAATTTTTGGAGAATATGCTTACATAATCTTAAAATATTAATCTTTAATTTTTAAATAAATCCTTGTATCAGTTACAAATCAAAATTTCTTCATAGCCAGCAAACAAGTGATCATATAATGTCAAGACTGTGAGTAGGCAGTAGACATGCCTAGACTCACTGTGTGCAGTTTTGCAGCACTGTTTATGCATGTATTATTATTATTATTATTATTATTATTATTATTATTATTATTATTATTACGTTTTTAGAAAACTAAATCTTTAAACAAAGTGAAATTTTTACAAAGATTTTGTACACAGTTTGGTCTTGAGACTTTATTAATGCACAAGTGTATGCATGGAAAAAATAGTTCTTTGGTGGTGTAATGAAGTCCAAAATTTGTCTCATTGTTGTCAAACAAAAACCAACGTAATGTCCAATAAAATTATGAATTTTAGGATGTTTTAGAAGGTAAGATTAACAATAATAGATAAACTTAAGTAAAAAGAAAGCAGGATAAGTTACAGCAGTTTTCAATCTGTTATTCAAAATCAGAAAATTTCTACATGATAGATTCTCTGCGTTTTGAGTACTGATCAGAAGGCTGAGCAAGGTGAAATTTTACAGAGACTTTGGCTTGCTGTGAGCTAGAAGAGAATGCATTTTAGGTAGATTTCAGAAGAAAGCTACCTATTGTAATGGGTACCATGATTCGACTTCCAGAAAATTTCAACATATCTTTCCGTCACATCCCCTAGACCCCAAAACCACCGTCAGCTCAAAATTTTATTTGTATATTTACATGTATTTCACTTTCTTGTGGATACAATAACTATGATAATTTTGCACCAATCACTTTCAAATTGTTCCCTAAAAATAATTCGTCCCAAAATCTCAGTCTAGTGCATTAATGGCCAAAATCAGACAATGGGGGTGGAAATAGGGGGCTTTTTGAAAGCACAAAATATCGCTATAACTTAATAATTGAATAATAAAATATTGAATTCATTTAAAGTTCCTACTATTCTTTGGATAAGGGCCTAAAATTTATCTAACTAAAGTTTTTTGATATCACCAACCATTGGCCCAGGGGGTGGAAAAACGTTTTGAAGACAAAATAATTATACCTCCCTTAACAGGCACAGTATTGAATTGGTTTAAAGTGGTCATTAGTCCTCTAAGCATTACTTAAAACTTTTGTATGAAACAATTTTTGATATGACCAACCCTTATGACAAGAGATGACCAAAATGTTGCTGGAACTGTAAGATGGGGCTTGTTGTATGCTAAACATGTGAAACTTTTTTTCACTTGCAACCATTGTCATATTGAGTAAATTTGAAGTTTTTCTTAACTTTAAGATGGGAGTCTTTTTTATCCCCTACTTAGCATCGGTAAAATCTATCTCCACCTTCCAGCGTGCCGAAAGGGATTTTTTAAAGTGCATTCTTACCTTCAATGAAATTTGGGTACACCACTGCAACCCTGAAATGTAGAGGTGTATGTAATGATGTTCAAAAGAGCAAATGAAACAAAGCTGCTTCAACTAGAGAAAATGAAACCGCTCCAATAAAAGCAATGACAGAGGAGTTGCATATGTTGACTTTCTCCATGATCAAAAAGCAGTTATAATGGTCACCATGAAAGATGGCATTTGTCGTTTAAAGTATTGTATCTCAGTTAAAAAAAATCACGCAATAAATATTAAGGTATCGTCGGAAACTGCAATTATTTTTGAACTAACAGGATTCAGCTGACTTTAGTTACCATCATTTGTTTGAAAATTAGGGGTGTGAAAAATGGAAAACCCTTGATTTTTACAGTTTTTCTGAGAACTTCAACTCTGAATTACTATAAAATTAAAACCTATCAAGATAAAAATTTTCTGTTTTTGGAGGTAGATTAAACAATTGTTTCTCAATAATTATAATTAAGATTTACCCCAAAACTATAATTATTTAAGCATACAGAGCATTTTTTTACAAGAAAACCGTATCTTTAGTTTCAATGAATATTTTACAGTAATAATGTAAAATAATATGTCTTGGGGAAAAACACATTGAAATAATCCTTGAAACAATTTGAATAAGATGACAGTATTTTGAAAATAAAGCATTTAATATTAAGCTTTTAATTGAGATGGGAAAGGTATGAAACAATTATCCAAAAAGAACAGTGGCAACTAATAGCTGATTATGCATCCTGTTCATTGCTATACAGACCTGCGACATGCCGGCATGGTTTAATATTGCCTTTCTCAGAGTTTTATCGCATTACTTTATACTTTGTTAATATTATAAATTATAAATATTATTTTTTTTACTAATATTGTTGGTGTTATTTTCATATATTTTTATTTTTACAACTATTCACAACATTTCTATCATAGATTCAACTGTATAAAAAGAATAATAGATTACAAAAAGCCATTAATATCATATCAGTAAACATTATCCAACTTATAACACTAAATTAAAATAATATGTAACTGCATAGACATCATTTATTTTTAATATTTTATTCCAGTAGTGTAAATTCTTTCATAGAAGTCCAAATAAATAAAGTTAAGACCCTCACTTTAAAATCATTCAAAAATTCATAATAAATTTCTTGAACATGTTCTGCTGGTATATTTTAATAAAATAATTAAAAGTAATTAATAAGTAATATTATTACTAATTACCTATATATAATAATAACTATATAATATAATAACTATTTTATTACTAATACCTTATCAGCAAATAAGTGTTAAGTCCTTGAGATCTTTTGGTTATACAAACTATCATCAGGAGTTAAAGTATGATAATTAAGTCAAGAGTTAAAATAATTAGTCAAAAGTTAAAATACGTATACAGTCATATTGGAGTATACTGTTGTTAACATGCAAACAGTCACGACTGTCTACGTATTTTAACTTTTGACGTAATTATAATATTTTAACACCTGATAATGATTTGAAAAAACTGAAAGATCTTGAGAACTTAACACTTATTTGCTGGTAAGATGGATGTATCACTTTTTAATTATGTTTAATTATTTAATAGAAATTCATAAAATTTGTTTGTAATGATTACTTACAGTACTCAATGAAGTCATTCTGCCAAGGCTTCATCCTCTTCTTCATTGTTGTCTTAAGTATCATCTTCATCCTGAAGATTTATGATGAATTTCTCTATTATGTCATCTCACATGACTTTATTGCGGAAATCCTCTTTATCCATAATGTGGATTTTCTGTATCCATAATGCATTTTCCCCAGACCTCTGCAATAACATTCTCTAATTTCTCAGTGTCTGTCATCTTGAAAGTTCGGTTTTGATCAGCAACTTTCCTTTTCACTAGCACCCACATAAGCCCTATCGTATTATATTGACTGTGATATGGCACTAGGAAAATAACAGAATGTCCTTTCTCGTTGGCTAAAATATCAACTTCATACAGTTTACATTCATTCTTACACGGAAGTATTTTTTGCACAGCTCCTGTTTACTTTCAACCACTTTTTCTTGAAGCTGCTGTTGGATTTCAGTTTTCCTTCAACTGTTGCTGGGAACTTTATTCACTGCAACTGAGTGATAACTTGCATTATCTATTATTATTATTATTACGCTCCCTTCTTGTAAGTAATTCAAAAAGTCATTTTTAAAACTGTCACTGTTCATTTCTAAATGATAATCTGAATCAGCTTTCAATTTCTGCTTAAAACCCATTTACTTTGTTTAATAAACCCTGTTTTAGCCAGCCATACCTGCATGACACACTATTAAATAACTGCCTTTTGTGATGGGTATTTTAAATCCCTTTAATTTTCTTTGAATCTTGCTATATTCATGAGAATGATTTTCATTAACCCACGTCTCATCTGTGTAAAATATGGGTTGATCATCACCTGACACTTTTAATTTGTGAAATATCTAAAAATTCAGTTCTTTTTATTGCAATATCAGGTTTTAACATCAGGAATTGTTAACCATTTTTCATTTTTTTATAACAAAATCCAGTTTTTTCAAAACACGACGAATGGTAGTAGATGATAGATTTACATCCAGTTTTTCCTGTATTTCCTCTCTGAGCTTCTTAACAGTAGGGATTTCATTTCGATTGTAGTACTTATATATGATTCTGCACAATACCTGACGGTTGAAAGCATCCAGTAACAGATTTGTATTTCATGGCCTATATTTTTCCCTGGGGTTTCAAACTGAACACAACTATTGTTACTGTCACACTCCTTTGCTGTCTTACATATCCTGTGCACTGACCTCCAACTACTGCCGCATGCTTCAGCAGTCAGTTCTTCAACTTTATCAGAGTTAATCGGGTTATGAAATTACAAGTCATGTAGCTGTTGAAAAAATTTATATACGTTGTAGATTACATTTCTCGAACCACTCGATTGTATGGTCATGTTAACTGGAGAACGAAGGTATCTCCATCTCGTTCATATTACACTTACAGTAGTCACAGAAAAATTACAAAAAACAAGATTGTTTAACTTATAACCCAATAAAGAAACAAACAGTCTTTGACATAATATGACACCATTAAATAAACTCAATAAAAAACCAACACGAATTGATAACATGGAAATCAAAAATCCAACTAATTTATTAGATATCACAGCTGATAGCTTAATGAACCCATCAGATTGAAGACTGGCATTGCAATTAATTTATACTAATGTGCAACGACATCATAATTTGAGAAAGCAAAGTAAGAACATAAACATATAGCTACAATTACATGAATTCTGGAAGTTATGAGTCATCCTACTATAACATTATCTACTACAGTACAACAATCTCTTATCGATGAATAGGGACATAAATTTAATTCCATTAAGCCTACATCAGTATTCAAATAATAGTTAAATAAGAAAACAACAGTTAGAAAAAACCATGTTTCTTAACAATTTCATTATTTTTATTAGTTATTTATAATTTTATTATTTTCTTTATAAACTTAGAGCAAGGCCCCTTTTTTATTTCATGCATGACTTGAAATATAGACATAATTGCAATAATAATATTTACATATGTATAATATAATTAATTAACATAAATACTGACTAACAAATGTAGTGGTGTAAAGGATTCATAAATAGAACACAAACAGAAGGTATTACATAATTGTTGGGATTGTACTGCTCGCTGAGATAGCTTCTTCAGTCCATCATATATTGTCATATTTTTAAATAGATTTTTATGATCCTGTAAATGATCCTCACCACAAAACATGAATGTTTATTAATTTAAACTCTACAAATATGAATTCTACAAAATTAATGCTAGATATTAGCAGAAATTTATTTTTTCTACATATAATATTAACCTAAATGTGATTGTTTTACTTGAAACTACCTGTACGTATAAATAATTGCAGTCTTAGGTTAAATCTTAATTATAATTATTGAGAAATAATCATTTAATCTACTTCCAAAAGTAGAAAATTTTTATCTGAATCGGTTTTGATTTTATAGTAATTCAAAGTTGACATTCTCAAAAAAAACTGCAAAAAAAAAAGAGTTTTCTGCTTTTACACCCCTAATTTTCAAATGACAGTAACTAAAATTGGCCAAATCCAGTTTGCTCAAAAATAATTGCAGTTTACAACAATACCTTCATTTTTACTGTGTGATTTTTTTTTTTAACTGAGATACATAAATTTAAATACAGTGCCATCTTTCATGGCGACCACTAAAATATACTACATTCTATATTAAACTCTTGGACAAATTAAAGTAACTTGTCTGTGCAAAAGACTAGATATCCCGAGCTGCTTTTTTTACATATAATAATACTGTCACATCTGATGTGTGCTGCTTCTTCATAATAATGATATACCCCGTACAGTGGCATCATACAGTAATTAAGGTTTTTAATTTTGAACATTTTCAAAATGTTGCACCAGGTTTATTGGAGGCCACACTGTTGAATATCCTCCTAACAGTCCCAGATTCCCACAAAGTGAGTATCATTTGTTCTGCCAAACAAATGGTAGATGCTTGAAAAAGGGTGTAAATGAAAGTGGAAATTGTGCAGAAAAATGTTATGAGTACTTTGTAAATTGTAAATAAATTAGTTTTTAAAAAATGTTGATTTATATTTGATGACCATTGTATTTCTTTATTTTAAAAGCAAACAGTAATTAATGTGTGCATAGTGTTCATTTAAAATTGTGTGTGTGCGCATGCGCACATATGTATACGAGGGTAAGTCAATTATTAACCGCAATGTAGTTATAAATTTTATTGCAATACAAATAAGAAACTTATATGTACATCATTTTTCAACATAGTCCCCTTGCATTTCAACGCACTTGGTCCATCGTTGCACAAGCTTCCTGATGCCCTCATAAAAAAAGGTTTTCGGTTGAGCTGCGAGCCAGGAATGCACCGCTTCTTTCACTGTTTCTTCTGAGGTAAATCGACAGCCCCTTAATGCCTCTTTGTGTGGACCAAACAAGTGGTAGTCAGAAGGGGCAAGATCAGGACTATACAGAGGATGAGCCAATACTTCAAAGTTGAGTTTCTGGAGCGTTGCTGCAGTGTGGGCAGCAGTATGTGGCAGGCACTGTAGTACAACAACACAACACCTTTCGACATCAGTCCATGGTGTTTGCTTTGAATTGCAGGCTTCAGGTTGGCGGTAAGCATCTCACTGTAATGCGCACTGTTTATTGTCGTGCCCCTTTCCTCATAATGTTCCATTACTGGGCCTTATGAGTCCCAAAAAACCGTAAGCATCAGTTTTCCTGCAGACAGTTGGGTCTTGAACTTTTTTTTGCAGGGCAAATTTGGATGTTTCCATTTCATACTCTGCCGTTTACTCTTCGGCTCGTAATGATGGATTCATGTTTCATCACCAGTGATCGTTCTGTCTAAGATGTCCCATTCATTACCATAGTGATCCAAATGTTTTTAGCAGATGTCCAAGCGCGTTTGTTTATGCAACTGTGTGAGTTGTTGTTTTGGGACCCATCTTGCACAGACTTTATGAAACCCAAGTCTGTTGTGGATGATTTTGAAGGCAGACTAATTTGCAGACGATGTGCCACTTCATCAATAGTTACTCGTCTGTCTAAGAAAACCATGTCACGTGCACGCTCAATATTTTCCTCATTTGTGGCAGTAAACGATCATCTGGCTCCTTCGTTGTGCGTAACACTTATGCGACCATTTTTGAATTCTTCAATCCATTTGTAGACACCCCGTTGCAGCAACATACTGTGAAAGTCTGTGATGAATTTTGGCCCGTGATACACCTTCTGACCACAAAAAACAGATCACTGAACATTGCTCTTCTTTGGTGCAAACAGAAAGCGGAGCAGCCATGGTTAACGGCAGGGCAGCGATAATGGGACTACATAGCAGAATCAAACCTGCACAGACATAACAACAATTAAACCACACATCCGTCATCTACGCAACACGACAGTATTACCAACATAAACAAAAATATAACTAAATTGCGGATAATAATTGACTTACCCTCATCATTATATATATATATATTTTACAGAAATTAATCATTTTTAAGATTCATATTTTTCCTCTGTACTGTTAGATTATAATTCAAATTCTACAATATAAACCACAGTTTATATTAATAGAATTTAAAATATGCATATGCAAGTATTACAAAAAGCTATACATATTTATAAGATCCAGAAAACATATAAATCAAATATTTCAGTTTATGAATGATGATTTACACTATTTTGACTGTAAACTACATATCAACAAGTTATTGTTTGAACTGATCAGTTAAGCATTTTAATTTAAAGTGTATATCTATGGCCATACAGAAGATGTATAATATACATCTTTCTCAAGAATTTAAGATACATTATATCTCAAGAATTTAAGATATAAGTGTGCATCTTTTTCCAGGTGATGCTGGCATGTCGTATAGATCTGATGTGTCAGATAGTTTATATAGTCAACATGTAAGTTTAAATGAAGAACAGAAACAAAGACTATTAGATAATTCTGAAAGAATAGAACGAGCAGGTAAAAATTTGATTGCTGGTTATCAGGTACTTCTAGAAACTGAAGATGTTGGCAACCAAGTTCTGAGGGATTTACATTCACAGAGAGAGACTATACAAAGGGCAAGGAATAGGGTATGTAGCACATAAAGAAAAAGGGGTTTCGTTTTTACAATTGTTTTAAGTTCTTTATATTTAAACATTAATTTTTCTCAGAATTTTAACTGCACCTAAAACAAAGTCTCTGTTTTATAAGCTAATAAAAATGCAATATTTTGTAATTGTGTAATTTAGAAAACAAATTCATGCACTATTATAAAACAGTCATTCATCAGAATAAAAAAATGTAATTTTGTGAACATCCATATAAAAAAGGGGAAAAAACATGTTAATCATCCATCTCAAAAGTAAACATTACTCAACTATAGTAGAAATACATTTTTATGCTAATATAGAATTACAATTAATTGCATGATTACGTGAATAATTTAGATTTTAGAATTTAAAAAAAGCTGCTTAAAAAAATTAAAAATTCAATACTTTTAAAAACAGAGCATCACTTTGAGAGAATATATAATGCTGCTGCTAATCTTACCCTTCTGTTTGTATATGTACAACTCTATGAACTCCAAAAAGGACATACTGCTTATCTGATTATTATGATAAAATATTAAACATAAAATATCGTTGTTAGAGTTCTATACAGTCAGCAATTTATTAAGAATCTGGGAGTGTTATTTGTTTTTTTAACACAGTGATACATACTATTTTCCTTATGATGAAATAGTTATATCAGTTCTACAGTTTATCACATATGCACCAATGGTGCTTAAGGTTAATAAATTAACACATTAAACCTGATTTACAGACCTGATTTCAAAATGGATTAGCTGGCTATTTCATATTTTTGGGTTTTTAAATTTGTTTATTGTGAATATTTTAACAGTTTGTGAGGATAGTGTTGTTATCTTATCACTTCATACAATGCATGCTGCAGTTCACAAGCTTGAAAGATTAGTTATTTATCAGTGTTAGTATTCTCAGAAACAAGCAGTTCAATGTGTGTAGTATTATTATTATTATTTGAATTAATTATCTATTAGTTGTCATTTTATTAATTTATATTCTTATGTTATTTACAATTCTATTAAATAATTTACAGTAGTTTTTAAACGCTTATTTAATTTATTTAAAATTAAGTGTAAAATGACATATATATATATATATATGTCATTTAATTGTAATTTTTTAGTCATTGATTTTATTAGAATCTGCTTCCTTATTTACCTCCTTGTACAAAGAAGTAAAAGAAGTATTGTGATCGTGAAAAATTTAGGTTTTCAGATTTCAACTGAAATATCCATTTTGACCATCCCTGAATCCATTTTGACTAGTTTTGGTGTGACATCTGTACATACGTACATATGTATCTCACATAACTCTAAAATGATTAACCGTAGGATGTTGAAATTTTGGATTTAGGACTGTTGTAACGTCTAGTTGTACACCTCCCTTTTTGATTGTAATCGATTGAACCAAAAGTGTCCAAAAAAGGCCAAAATCCAAAAAAATTTGGATTTTGGACTTTCTTAACTGCAGTAATAAGCCCTCATTGAGAGCTTTTCAACGATGTATTATAAGTGGTATTTATTTTCATTGGTTCCAGAGTTATAGCCAAATTAAATTTTAATTAATGAAATATTTGAATCATAGAAGAAGAAGGCACATCGGTTCAAATCAGACTTCATCTCCTTTTTTTTAACTTTTTTTTTTAATTTAGATATATTGATTTATTAATAATTGTCTCCACCTTGTCCCATTAGGATCGTGGTTTATTTTTATTTTTTTAAAGCTTACCCTTGGTTGTGAGTTAATATATTGACTGATTGTTGATTTAGACATTTGGAAAGTTTTGGTTAATTATTAATGGATGTGGTTGCTAAGTTTTGAAAATTTTGGACAATGGACTAACATTTTATTCAAGTTTTCTCTGGATCAACCCTATTGCCATTGGCAGTAAGGTTCACTATTGACTAATTTATTGCTCTACAAGTATAACAAGAAGACAGTGAAGTAAACAACCACTTAGAAGAATTTCAACATATTTTTCATATCAGGTGAGCAAATAATTCTAAGTGTTGAAGCAGTTTATAAGGGGATTCCTTTTTTTCATCCTAGCTCCCTTCCCAACTCCTTACTTAAAACCCCCTGGGATCTTTGTGTCCTGGGTCCTTCCTGACCCTGTGACCCCCCCCCCCCCTCTTGATCCCCTCAAATCTGACCACGGATTTGGTGGATACATTTTCGTGACCCCAAAAAAAAGCCCCCCATGATTTTGGCAAGTGGGTATTCCAATTAAGTGGAATTTGGTGCTGAAGACAGCCGGTGAATTAGTTTTTAGATTAGACTTTTGGTTCAACAGTGGAAAGAAGAAGATCACTTCCGTTGGCAGATTCAGCAGAACCTGGTAGTTCGAGACCTCCAGCACTCTCAAAGGTGAAGAAAGAGTATGCTAAAGGCAAAAAGAGTGCAGAAGATGTAATAGGAAGAGGGGGAATTTGTTGCGGCGACAGTGGATTAACCGATTGCTCAGTTATGATTTCTAGTGTTTAATTTGAAACAAAATTGAGGAGCAGGCCTGTCAAAATATAAAACAGCAGATGAAAAGGAGCTTTGTAGAATATATAAAGGGTTTAAAGGGTTGATGGAGTTGTCACCACCCCGGACAACAATTACGCAGGCGACACAAACTGATGGGTCTCGCAAACTCAGGATAAGAGAACAGTTGGACACAGACTTATCTAATAAGGACTTGGTAGCGTTATCTGTTGGAAGATGGCTGGTAGAAATAGTTTTAAGAGTTTCTCAGTTCGAGGAAATACCCAGTGAGGAAAACATAATTAGTTTTTATGACCTAACAGGCCAATCTGGGCGTAAAGATCACCCTGTTCATGGTGTCATGGGAGTGGTCTCTGCAGACATTGTCAAAAATGATATAGTTATCATAGGGCGTGAGCAAGCTATAAATCCAGCCAGTAGATACACTATTTATTATGAATCAGTTAAAGGAGAGGAAAATGCAGTAATGATATTATTAAAAGCCACAAAGAAAATACTAGAAACCATTAATGCAGCGACTTTTATGCTTCCAGGAGGCAGATGTGGGAACCTCATTAGGAAAGTACTGGTATATTTAACAAAGGGTAGAGAAGACCAGGTGAGAGTTTTGATTCTAAAGTCAGAAGTTGTAAATCAGGACAGCAAAAGTCTATGGATCAAGCGTGCTACTCCACCTGTACAAGACAGCCGAACTATGATAGTCAGCAGAGGGCAGGTCCTATGTGGGTCTCTTAAGGACTATGAAACAAAATGTTACCTGGGAAGAGACTGGAGAAGTGTTGTCTCTTAGGAAAGAGAATAATGAAAAATTATGCAAACAAGTTAAGGGGAAAGAGAAGGCTGAGGCACTTACTGCTACATTACAAGCTAAGTCGGCAGAGTTACAGGTCGATATGAGGCCCACAGGTGGACGTAGAACAATTGTACATCTAAGAGATATTGACAGTGAGACCAGTGAGCAAGAAATTAAGGATGCAATGCTCAGGTAATCAGAGGTGTAAATGAGTTTAAGATCTTGTTAGTAAGACCTGCTTATGGTGAAACCAAAAATTCAACAGCGGTCACAACATATCGTGCAGTGAGGAATTTAATAGAGACTCACATATGGATAGGCTGGGTACATTGTTGTGTCTATATCTGAGTACCTGAAGACAGATTCTATTGTTGTTGGGCTTCAGGCTATGTCTCAGTGGATTGCAAAGGAGTAGATAGATGTCAGTTATGCTTCAACTGTGGGAAACCGGGCCATAAGAGCACTCAATCCAAAGGACCGACAACATCTGCCATATATGGTTTGGAAGGCCTCTGGACCAGAAGGTGTACGATTGCCAATGATACCAGAAGACAAGGTGTGTGAATATGTGATGTACTCTTTCCAGAGCAAGTAGATCCATATAGAGAGGAAATAGTGGCTGATGAAATACTGTTGTTCACTAGGCAGGAATTAAAGACTGCAGGCAGGAAAATGAAACTGCATAAGAGTCTGGGTCCAGACGGCATTCCAGTAGAAGTCATCTGGATACTGGTGGAAGAAGCGCTTGTTACAATGTTGGAAGTAATGAACAACAATATGCTGAAAGGTGATTTTATACTGACTTCATGGAAAAGATCAAGACTAGTTTTAATGAACAAACCAGGTAGGTCAGGAGCTACAATTCCTTATAGACCAATTTGTATTACAAATAATTTTTGTAAATTATTAGAAAGGATGTTAGAGGCGAGGTTGCAGGCCTATATTGGAGAAAGGAGTGGTATTAGCCAGTGGCAATTTGGATTTTGATCAGGGGAATCAGCGATGAATGCTATGAAGTAGGTGATGAAATTGGTTGATAATGTGGCAAAGGACACATAGCGAATTCCTGTAGTCATATTAATGGATATATACAATGCTTTTAATTCTCTGAGGTGGGAAGCAATATTTGAAGTGATGAAGAAGGTCAATATACCGCTATATCTCAGACAAATGATACAGAGGTACTTACAAGAAGGATTTTTGGTATACCAAATAGGCAGTAATGAGATTGAATTCAGAGTGTCAAGTGGAGTGCCTCGGGGCTTAATTTTGGGACCCATTTTATGGAATCTTATGTTCAATGGGATTTTTCAATTAGAATACCCACAAAGAGTGCAAGCAATAGCTTTTGCTGATGACCTCGCGTTAGTGGTCACTGTAAAGAAGGAGGAAGACGTAGCGAGAGTAGTAAATGAGGCACTAAATATTGTAAATAGATGGATGAGAACTAGAAGACTTTAGCTCTCGCATGAAAAAAAGATGGTGATCTCTATGATGGGGAGACGAATTATAAGGCATATTCCAGTTGTGACTGAGGAAGGCCCGGTCCAGTTCATCAGAAATACAAAATATCTGGGGATGTGGCTAAACCACAGAAGTTTCTTTACTTTTCATGTACAGGAGGTTCATACAAAAGCAGACTGAGTGGAACAAAGTCTAAATAGATTATTAAGAACAACTACTGGACCGCGGGCCTCAATTAGGAAATTGTACTCACATGTGATGAATTCTATATTGTTATACGGTGTAACAGTGTGACACAGGGCTCTGAGAAGTGACAGGAATAGGAGGTACTTAGAGGGAGTACAACAAAAAATAGCGTTATGAATAGCATGTGCCTATTCATCAGTGTCAACTGAAGCAGTTGTTTGTAATTACTGGAGTGTTAACTATACAGCAAATGGCTCAAGCTTGGGTAAAAATTGATGAAGGGGTGAATAAGGAAGATGCGCAACATGAGTTAATAGAAGAGTGGCAGACAAAGTAGGTCACCTCACTAAAAGTCAGATGGACTCGGAGTTTAATAGGTGAGATTGGGCCGTGGATTGGGAGGGGGTTTGATGAGCTGAATTATTGGCGCACCCAATTCCTGACCAATCACAGCACATTCCAAGCCTACCTGTTTGGAAAACACAAGGTAGATAATATGGAGTGCCAATATTGTGATCAGAGGAACACAGCTGAACATGTATTTTTCCAATGCGTTAGATGGGAAAGAGAAAGAAGAAGATGTATGATTACTGGTCAGATAGATGTGGGCAATGTTATTGAAGTAATGCTAACAGACATTGATAAATTCTCTGCAGTGTCCAGCTTTGTTATACAGAGTTCTGCAAAGGAAGGTGCAGGATGCAAGGGTATGAAAGACAGCCTCTCGTGAAGTTGCATTTACACATAGGCGCTACACCACCACATAGGCGGTGGTGTTGAAGCGGGAGGACTCCAGTAACCCGTGAGCAAGAGACGAGTAGTACCACCCCAACTGAGGTGTCAAGTGATAAACAAGTATGCGAGTATCAATTTTAAGGTAAGTACAGTTGCAGTTCTAGATTGTAATGCAGTAGTCAGAAATGTAATCAATAGTCAGAGTGGGGAGGACAGCCCTCAGTGGAGTCATCTTCTGTCTGTGCTTGTGCAGGTGGGCGGCAGTGGTGAAGCTGCGGGACTCCTAGTCTTACCGGGGTTGTGCTATACTTAATTACAAAACCAGCCCCAGGTGGAGAGAAACAGTGAAGTAGGAGTTTTAGTCAGTTGGGTGAGGGCACACATAGGCTCTTAATAACATCTAGCAGAACCCGTGCGATTCCGACACTCCCCTACTAGTGGGGGGGTATGTAAATGGTATTTCTCCATAATACCAATAAAAAAAAACCACCAAAGAACATTGGTATCCACAATCTAGTATTAAAAGTCCTTTACTAGGACTTTTAATCTAGAATAATCCTAGTATTCAAGTCCTTTACTAGGACTTGAACACTGGAACTCTTGACTTCCAAATCAGCTGATTTGGGAAGACACCACTAGACCAACCCGGTGGGGTTAGGCTTTTGGTACCTACAAAAACTAATATCCACGTACATGAATGCTCATGTATCATGTGGTATATGTGCTCATACACTAGTGACACCTTATGTATCACCCAACATTCATGCTTAAATCCCTCATCTGCATCTAAAATATTCTTTCTATCCTGTCTGAAAATTATGCTTATAAAACTTAAACTTACTGTATTTAGTTATCTTTTGTTAATATAAACATTTTGGACTAACATTAACAAATTTATACTAACCAAATTTTTAATGAATAATAATGTATTTATTTTTATTTAAACACATTTTTAACAATTTCAGTAACTTAAATAATTAATAAATAATATTTATTATTTGCATTTTGTTTATCTTTAGCATTATGGTTTTTATTTATCTTTCATTATTACATGTGTTATATAGAATCTATTTCACTTCAAACTTACCATATTAATTTTCAAACGTTAAATAATTTATTTGGTAATAGAAGTTATAAAGCTCAGAGTAAATGTTTTTACATCAGGTGGTAACAATCATCATTTCAAGCTCATTGACTGGTGGGACATACCATATAGTTTTATCACCTGGGTTATTAATATACCTCTTGAATGTAGTTTGCTAGTTCTCAAACATCAACATTTTTGATTTGATGTATGTAAAAGAAAATTCTTGATGAAAGATATTTGTGTTTGGTACATATCACTGCAATGCATATTTTTTGTTACAGCATTCTTCTGGTTAAATTTGGGTAAAGTTATTTTCTGCATTGTTAAAAAGTGCACATCATATTCTTCATAAGATTTACCATTGTAATTTTTGTATTTTAACCAAGTAAATGTTAAATGGCTGAATGATTTGCTGAGTTTTTAAATTCTGGATACTTAATTATGTTTGCTTCACCATATCTCTTATAGCTTATACATATTCATAATATTGTACCTATTTTAACAAGAATTACTCTTAAAACACAGAATATAATAATATAAATATATTCTGAGTACAGAAGTGACTGTAGAAATTAATCTTGTGACAACTGTGTAATTCTGTTACTATTAAAATTGATGTATTAAGTAAAAAGAGGAAATATAAATAGTTTGCTTTTTATGGTATCCTTGAATTTATTTATTTCTTGTTAAATTTACACATTCCATGCTAAACCATTTTTAGTTACAAATCACTAATCACTATATTTTTTAAGAGAAATTTTTAATTAATTTCTACATTAAAAACCACATTTAGTGTGTTGCATTATTTCTTCATAAATATTTAATTACTAACAACCTTAGTCACTTGGAGATTAACTAACACCCTTAATTATCAACAACAGTTTTATTATGCATGCATTTTGATGTTAACTGTTTGTTTTAAATTTTAGTTTATCTTGTGCGATATTATTTATTTTATGTGATTTTTTTTATAAATATATATAGACTTCTGAAGACTTGTTAAGAAAAATAAAACATGTATCATGAAATATAAGAGAATTTATTTCTTGTGTCTACTCTAATTTTATACACTTAGGTGTGTGTGTGCACCTAAACAAAAGAATCTCTATCAATAAAATAAGACAACTTTTTTTATTCAGTCAGCTGTGTACCTAATAACTGATTTCCATGTTTCAATGTTAACAATACTATTTATTTAAATACAAGGGTGAATCAAATATAAACGGTAATTTTTTTTTATAAATCTATTGATTAATAATATACACAATTCATTCCTTAATCATTTCTCTATGTAGTCTCTTGCACATCCTACACACTTTTGCCAATGATTTGGAAGCTTGGATATTCTTGTTCATAAAAAGTTTGAGAACAAGTCGTCAACCAATTGCGAATGTGCTCCTCAACATCTTCATTGTTTTCGATTGTTCCTCTCCAAGCAATTCTTTGAAGTATGCAAACAAAAAATAGTCATAGGGGGACAATTCTGGACTGTATGGAGGTGGTCGAGGGTTTCCCACTGCATTTTTTACAATTTATTCCTTGTCAAAATCACAATGTGCAGCCTAGCATTGTCATGGAGAAGGATGAACTTCTGATGGGCATACCCCGTCTTTTGTTTCAGTAGGCAGCTTTTGTTGACTGTAGCAGCTGGCATTCTTTTCTCTGCATTCACCGTTCATTGATTGTGGAGAAAATCTATGATTAAAACTCCCCTTGAGTCAATACAAATCTTTGCAAGATCTTTTCCGGCTGACAGATGAGGTTTGGCCTCCACTCAGCAGCCTTCACCAGTCCTTACTCACCATTTTTGACTCCGTAGTGTAATTATGGACCCATATCTTATCACATGTGATGATACACCTCAAAAAAATCATTCCCTTCTTGCTGAAATCGATTCAGAAGTCTCTCACCTGACCTGTTTTCGATTTTCAGTCAACAACCTCGAACCCATCGAGCAATAATTTTTCTAAAGCCAAGATGATCATCTCGATCCCCCCCCCCCCCCACCGAGGGAGAATACGAGGTTGAGAAGATCCCACCTCGTAGCGTGTCCGGTCGCTACACCACCCCCTCCGTGCCTAGCCAGTAGTGGCTTTAATGGAGGACATCTTCTCGCCCTCAAACTGATTGCGCGCCATAGCTTTCAGTTCAGGCCCCACAGAGATGCCACCGATGCAGATGCATCAAGGAGCATCTGCATCGGTAAAATTGATCCCGAGATAGTTTTTGTGTTTATGCCTTCAGAAAGCAGACAACGGACACCTGCAGCTACCACGTCGCCGCAGGAACTAAGCTAGAAGCCTAACCGCGGAATGAAGACCCCTGCGCCTAGCTCTAACTATTAATGAGCCAACTTATTGAATGTCTCAGATCCGAGAAACTACCACTATAAAAAAACTTTCCCACTAAACACAGCGAAATTTGGTCCTAGTTCCCTTAAAGAACCCCGCTTAATTACTCAAAATGAGTTCAAACTGTCTGACTCCGCTTCGGTCTGCCCGGGAGAGGAGAACGAACGCCTACTGCCACACAGCTCTATCGCGGAGTCCCGCGTGACATTCACCATCTTTCGTAACCGCCGTCGAAACGCCACCGCCTACCACCCAAGCGGCACAAGCCACGTTCCGCCGACAGTGTCGTATGCTCACAAAACGCCCTCGTCGGAGCGCGACCGTACCCCCCCGGGACAAGGAAAAACTATGCCCGTTGGCAGCGGCCGCAACTCCGCCGACAGCTTTATTCCAAACTCAAAATAACACCTCTTAGATCTAACCGAGGCACGCTGCCTTAAGCGCCTACCTTCGGCCAGTCAACTGTCCAGGCGGTCCCTAGCCACCCAGGTTCCTATTACCTACTAAATCCCTTCGGCAGTCTTGCTCAGGACGAGGAAGCGAAGGAAGCCAGCAACAATTGTCCACTTTCTACGAGTCCTCCATATATCCAAAACGGAGTTTACTCTCTCGAGTTCCCTAGTAACTCTGGTACGCTCAGCTTCGTACCTGGGACAAATGTGTAGGACATGTTCCACAGTGTCATCGACCCTACAGTCCGGACAGAAGCCGGAATCGACCAACCTAAACCTAGCCAATTTCTCCCTAAAGGCACCATGTCCGGAGAGAAACTGCGTCGTTTGCCGATTGGGGGATACCCAGCTAACCGCTCGCAACTCTCTAACATCGGGAAATATACCATGCGTATAACGACCTGTTGAAGAATCATTCCACCTATCTTGCCAAGAGTCAAAACCTTGGTCTTCGATCTCACGCATACGCCCTGAAGCATATCCCTATAGCATTGGTACCGCAAATGATGAGCCCAGACGGGCGCAGCGTACAACATAATGGCCTCGCAAACACCTTTGTAAAGAATCAATACGGAAGTTCAACCCAATACGGTACGGAAGTTCAACCCCCAATCGGGATGGACAACTCTACGGACTCCGAAGAAAGCATCAATTGCCGTCTTTGCCACATACTGCAAGTGCTCCTTGAAGAGAAGCCTCTCATCAAGGATAACACCCAGATACTTTTTTAAGAGTGACATACCTAATTGAACGGCCATCCACCACAACCCGCGGGTGGCGAGTCACAGCTACCTGGCCCTTCATCATAGTGGTTTTCTCCGCACTGAAAACCATCTTATGCTGAAGACTCCACAACCGCAGTACCCTACATGTCTGTGCCGCTCTAAGCTCAATCTCAGCACGCGAACCGCCCTCGACCAGCAGCAGCCCATCGTCGGCATAAGCCACGACGCAACAGCCACCGGGCAAACGCAGCCGCATGAGAGAGTCGAACTCGATGGTCCAGATGAGTGGACCTAATACACTGCCCTGTGGACATCCTTTAGACAGGGTCTTTCCTACTTGCGAACTGCCGTCACGAAGGACAACAGTTCTATCGCTGAAGTAGCTCGAGAGAGTGCTAATCTCTTCCCGCGTGCAATCACGCTTTTGCAATTGAAACAAGGCCAGGCAGAGGGCCACCACAAGTTATTAAATGCCCCGGATAAGCCAAGATGATCAGTGATAATGAATTGAGTGCTCCCATAGCTGATGCCATTTCTTCAACAGTGAATCGGCAATCACTTTCAATAAGCTCTTGAACAGCACAGATGTTGTCAGCTGTGAGACTTGACCTTGGGTGTCAATATGGCTTTCATTTTCTACACTTTCTCACCTGCCCTTAAATTGTCTGGCTCACATATATACTTAGTTCTGGGACAGTGTAGCATCCCCAAACTGTGCCTTCAAATGAGTTAAAATTTCTGTGGGTTTAGTGTCTTAATTTGTAAAAAACGTTATGATTATACATTGTGCAATAGACGATGCAACCTCTTGCTCACTCATGGCAATACTGATGACAGAAGAAAGCGGAGGAGCTAACCAAGCTGGTTCCCCCTCTGTAACACACCAAATATTAACCTCTCTACTCCAACATCCAGCTCATAACTGCTTGCTGCATAGAATAGCGAAATTACTGTTTAAATTTGATTCACCCTCATAACCACTGAACCTTTTGTTTACTATTGTGTTTCTGATGTGTGTCACTGGTATAAATTGAATTTTTTTTCTTTAATCATTTTTAATAAAACCTTTGATATAGTTTGTTTTCTAGGCATAGATTTCACACTCTAGAAAAAAAAATCTAATTGTGTAGAATTTATTTACTATAATTTGCCTGTACTGCAGGCTTATCATAAGTTATAATTGTTTTAGGATCTACTTGTAGCAGATACTGTATTTTACTCCTTTGAAGCTGCAAAGTAGATGTTATGTTAAATAATAATTATTCTCCAATATCCCCTTCAATAATTTTTATATTATTAATTTCCAAAAATAATCATTCTTGACTGAATAGTGAATTATTTGAAAGCAGTCATACTTAGCAGTTTGACAGTGGCCAAAAACTGAAAAAAAACCAATATCATCCAAATTTTAAAATTATGATGTTTATTAATTGATTAGATGATTTTAAGAATTTTTTGCATTTTTCATAAGTGTAAACTAAATTTTAAAACTATATATATATATATATATATATATATATATATATATATGAGGTCTGTAAGTAAAGTAATAAGACTAGTTTTTTTGGCAACAATGTAAAGTTACTAGTAAACATATGGTTATATGAACAACTGCTTTATATTAGGTATTAACATTTTTAGTCTATTGTTGCCATGTGATATATAAACAAACGTTTTGTGAAACAAGTTTTTGTTGTGCATTACAAAAATGAGTGATACTAATTATGAGTAGCATTGTGCAATTAAGTTTTGTGTTAAACTCCTTGAGAATGCTACTGAAACTTTTTCAAAATTGAAAAGGGTGTATGGAGATGACACTCTGTTACAAGCCCAAGTTTCGAGGTGGTTTAAAGCATTTTCAGATGGCTGGGAATCAGTTGCGAATGATCCATGCTCTGGAAGACCATTAATGTCAACAACAGTGTTGAGCGAACCAGAGACTTTATATTGTATGACCGACAATTAACTATCAGAATGATTGCAGAACAATTGAATTTGAACCATACCTCAGCCCATCAAATTTTGACAAACGAATTAGACATGAAAATAGTTTGTGTAAAATTGGTCGCAAAAAACCACACTGTTGATCACAAAACCAACAGGGTGAAAATATGCTGCGATCTTCTAAAGCAAATTGAAACTGATCCTGATTCTCTAAAAAATGTTATTAGGTGATAAAACTTGGATATTTGAGTATAACTCAGAAACAAAATGCCAGAGCAAGGAGTGGCATACTTCAAACTCACCTTATCCCAAAAAGCAAAAATGAACAAATCAAAAATCAAAACCATGCTAATTTGTTTCTTTGATAGTAATGGCATTGTCCATAAGGAGTTTTTGCCTACAGGATAGACTGTAAATCAGTATGTTTACTGAGAAATTCTTGAAAGACTGTGGAAAAGAGTCGCCCACATGAAACCAGCCATCAAAGACAACTGGATACTGCATCATGACAATGCACCTTGTCACACTCAATTATTGAGTTTTTGGCACAGAAAAACATTCCTGTAGTTCCTCAACCACCTTATTCACCTGACTTTAGTCCCTGCGACTTTTTCCTGCCCCCGATTTTAAAAAAACTCCTAAAAGGACACCATTTGGAACAGTAGAAAACATAAAAAAATTGTAACTGACCATCTGAAGGATATTCCGGTTTCTGAGTTCTAACACTGCAATGAAGAATGGGAAAACCGTTTGAAGCGTTGCATGGCTTCCCAAGGGAACTATTTAGAAGGTGATAGGGTCCATGTATAATTGGATTGTAAATAGAACGTTTTTCTGAGCCAGTCTCATTACTTTATTTAGAGACCTCATATAACTATATGTAAACTATATTGGTTAGTAAAATTAGAAACTTCACTTTGGTTTTGTATCACCTTTGTAATGACAGTTTTGTAGATTACAATGAAATTGCAGATATTGCAAGTAGATAAATTGTGAGATAAAATAAGAACACTTGTGTTTTTATAAATAAGAACTGTTTCTAAGCTTTTCAGTTTGTATAAACTCTGTTAATGGGTGGATTTCTTATGCATTCTAATGATGATGCACTCTGTCATTGTTTGTCACAACATTTCATCACATTCTTGATCATGTAGTACAATATGTGGAATCACAATAAAATTCAAAATGGCACATAAAAGTGGTGGTACTTTAGGTGATATAGCCAAAGTAGAAGACTCAATTTTTAGAGATTAGTTTTCTTATAATTTTCCTGTATAATTGAATTTTATTCTGTATTCTATTGGGATTCCTTTACACTAACACTAGATCATTATGTTGTTGATAAATTTGTCTACTATTTTACTAATACAAGAGTTATTTTTTTTTAAGGTCCAATCAATCGAGAAATAAAAACCTGTGCAAAAATCGGATGAACCTTTGCGCATATGTGTTGCATAGCATCTCTAGTATGGCTTTCAATCACGCCGCATTACTTTGTTTAGTCTGAACACACAGCTAGCACGTAAACATGTCTACAACAATAGCATCTCCCGCCAAGTGTGAAGTGCGTGCTGTAATTCGATTTCTTCAGGCTGAGAGGTGTAATGCAGCTGAAATTCATCGACTAAGTAATGTGTACGGTGAAACTTCAATGAGTAACAGTAAAGTGCAACAATGGTGCAGGAACTTTAAAGCAGGACATACAGATGTTCATGATGCAGACGGCCAGGGAAGGAAGCGAGTGTCAACCGAAGATCTCGTTGAGCGAGTGGATGAGGCAATTCCAGAAAATCGTTGGTTCACAATTTCTGTATTGAGCGATTCGTTTTCTGAAATTTCAAGGTCAGCTCTCTACACCATTGTGAGTGAGAGACTTCAGTACCACAAACTGTGTGCGAGATGGGTTCCCAAGATGCTGTCCACACATCACAAAACAATGAGAATGGACACCTCCCTAACGTTTCTCCAGCGCTAATACAATGAAGGAGAAGATTTTTTGAACAAAATTGTCACAGGGGACAAGACATGGGTCCATTTCTAAACTGAAGAAACAAAAGAACAATCCAAACAGTGGATGCATTCTCATTCTACCAGTAAACCAAAGAAGTTCAAGCGAACCTTTTCCAACAGAAAGTGTATGGCTACTGTGTTCTGGGACCGGAATGGAGTTCTCTTGGTGGAATTCATGGAACGTGGCACGACAATCACTGCAGTCTCATACTGCGTGACTCTTCAACGTCTACGAAGGGCAATTCAGAATAAGTGGAGAGGAATGTTGTCATCAGGCATTGTCTTTCTCCATGACAATGCTCAGCTGCACACTGCAGTTGTAACAAAGAAGCTCCTGCAGCGTTTTCATTGGGAAGTGTTTGATCACCCACCATACAGCCTGGACTTGGCTCCATCTGATTTTCACCTCTTTGCACACATGAAACGCTGGCTAGGAGGACAAAATTTTGGCACAGACATCGAGCTGCAGACCAGCATAGAAACATGGCTGAAAACACAGGCAGCTCCGTTCTATGATGAGGGTATTGGAAAGTTGGTACCATGCTACGACAAATGTCTAAATCGGAATGGCGACTATGTAGAGAAATAGCGTAACTATTTAAGTACTTGTTACAAATAAAAATTTTTTTAATTTTGTGACCGATCGGACTTTTTCATCTTGCATATTTGAAAAAAGTTCATAATTTTTAGGTACTAAACATTTACATTATTTATAATTATTGTAAGACAAAAATACATAGTTATGAATGAATAACAACATGAGTCCAGTTTGTATTGTATTCATTTGTAATTTGTAGTAATTGCATGAAATAGATCAGTCTATTCATATAGCTATTTTTTTTTTTTTTTTTTACAAGTGCTATTCATAATGTTAGAGTGAAAAATTTAGGGATATGTGAAGACATAAGCAGATACAAGTTCCTGTTGTCATTCTAGGGTCACAACTACATTGTAGAAACTGTTTTAATAGTGCACACAGTTAGGAGGCTCTAAATATTTCAGCATTGTTTCAGTGCACATTATCATAACATTTTTTTTGACCTGAAGGATTCTTAGAAGTTCATATTCATGATAGGAAGTGAATGTCGTTAAGTAAAATTGTTATTAATTATTGTACAATTCTTCTTGTCTAAATGCCAGTAGGTTGAGAGTATTTTATTGATAAGGTAGCCTAAATTTTAAGTAGATATTTTACTGGTAATATTTCCTTGCATTAACACTGAATATGAGAATTATGGATTTGTTTGAAAGTGTATTAAAAGGTTGGAATACTTATTACAAATTAATATTTTTCTTTTTATTGTTATATCAAACCAGTGTACCTGTAAAAAAAATAAGATAGATTTGGATGTGAATAATGAAAAATTAAATCTTGCAAGAAGTACTTCCCGATGGATTTTTCCAGAATCTTGAATAATGATGGTATGATGGTGGTGTTCTCATTACAACTAATTAATTGTTTATTTATAAATAATTTTAATTGACTGTCTGTTTCAGCTGAGAGATACAGATGCAGAGCTTAACCGAAGTACACGTATTATTAACGGAATGATAGCAAGATCTCTACAGCACAGGTTTATATTAAGTGCCATCTCTATTGTGTTCTGTTTAGCAGTAATATCTACCATATACTTCTCTTATTCGTCTTGAACTTATTGTGTATACTTGTAGCAATTTTGTTTTAATAATTTTATATTTTGTATTTTAATTGATATTGTGCAGTTTATTAATATTTATTATTCTATTCTTATCTGTGTATTTTAATTATTTAAAATATCAAATTTGGTTAAACTGTTAAGCTTTGATTATTAATTTTTTTTTATACATATATTTTTAAAATATCATTGTACATGTATAGTAAGTAATTTGATCACTGAAAATTTATGTGAATATTAAGTAAATTATGAGTTGTTAATTTTAAGGCTTGCCCACTGAATTCAGTGCTTTAATACATTATGCCTCAATAAAAGACTGACTGTATTATATCTTGGAAATATTAGTACTTTTGAATATTTAGCGACTTCAACAAAGTTTATGTGTGTATGATATTAATGATATTATCTGGTGGTAAAGAAAAGATCTTTTTTCACCTTTCTGTTGTGCATGTACGATATATTAAGAACATTATTGTCCCTTTCATTGTTACTTAAGTTACCCTTTGTAAGTTACCCTTTAAATCCATGCTGGCAATTAATTTCAGAATTTAGTTGTGATAAATTTGTATTACAATTAACTATTAAACTGTTAAAGAAATTGATATATAACAGGGATTGATCCAGATCATGATTTCAGGGGAGAACTTCATAACTTTTTATTTTTATGGAAACCAGCGTTTCCTTTCAAAATGTAACTCATTAAAAATGGCTGTCAAAAGCATTTTTCTATCATTACCTCAGTACAGAGGTCTCTTAGAACTAAGCAGTTCAGTTAACACAGATTCAGAATTTCGCTTATAAAAGGCAGCCACTTTCTGAGAGTCGTTTGGCTTGTTTCAGAGAGATAAGGTTTCTTTTATAGCAGACCATCTAATAAACAATAAACATTCTATGACTAATTGGAAGCTTTGAATATTTAACGACTTACTGTTTACTGAAAATTTATGTGAATATTAAGTAAATTATGAGTTGTTAATTATAATTTATCCATCGCCTATTGAGCAAGAATCAGTTGCACATAATTTTTCTTTTCCTATTGTCTTTGCAGTTTCAGATTTCACTCTCCTTTTGTCCTGCAAAATGAAATTAATGCAGGAGTTACATCAGCATTCCCCATGTATTCTAGTGAATAGTTTTACTTCCTTTCTAAATTAATGATAAACTGGTGATATTGAAGGAGTTATTCTTTATAATCACACAATCATTTTTACACAAGCAATATAACATCGCATGAAATCAATTTCATTATGTCATTTATCTCATCCAATCAAACCTGGCTTTTGAAACTGGGCACATTTAATTCTACAAAGATCTTCAAAGCTTTCAATTTTAAGACTTCCCTACTACAGGAAATCCTTGACATAAGAGTTTCATATATTCACAGACCCTGTCCTTTATTGCAACAAGACATCAAACTTGATATCCCATGGAAGCGTTTGATAACAAGAATCTTAATTAAAGTCAATACTTCAGTTTTCAGTACTGTCTTAATGCAGGATTTATCTACATTGAATTTTCTTGCGGCTTCACAATTACAAAATCTTTCCACATGCCTTATCATAATTGGTGTATAATTCACATCAAACATATATTATTTTGTTTGTAAATCATTTAAAGGACAGCCTTTAGTCACCACATCACTTATAACACAGACTAGAGCTACAATCACATGGAATGTATAAAAAATTACAGATAAACACTGTCATCACTATTACAACACAAACCACATTGTCAGTTTAGTGAAATTAACCAACAGTGATACAAAGATGTTACACATGCTCTCCACTCTTCCCATATACAGCCTACAGAGTAATTGACCTCATTGATGAAAATAGTCATGACAGCAATGTAATGGTTTTCCATTTGATGCAACAAAATCTAACGGTTTCCACAATAAAATGCAACCTACAAGTTCCATATTACATATTTTGTTCAAGATAACAAGTATTGTGACCTATCTATGATTTTATCAAAGTGATAATGTTTATATTATTATAGAAGTACATTGATGGATGATGAGGAAACAACATAATGCATCTTTCTAAATAGTAAAAATTCATTATAGACATAATTAGCATGCAGATGCAACCTGCAGATCAAATTAGAGCATTTATTTTTAGAAGAAAAAGTATAGCTTGTACTTGAATAATCTAATTCTAATTTTTTGAGATTTATCAAGAATTGTCATACAAGATAATTTTAATATATTTTTGATATTAAAATAAAGCAAAATATAAAGAATTTGTAAAGATAGAACACTATATATTAACATATAACACAGAAAAAGTAGGACCTTTTGCTGGAAATTTTGAAATTGTTTTTTTTTTGCAGTTTTATTCGTTTTAAAATACAAAGTAATTTAATACCAAATTTCGTTGATAACTTGGAAATTGTCTCGGTTAGTAATTCTTAAATTTAAGGCATAGCAAATTATTATCTAATTATTAATTTTCTCATCTAAATTTTTTTATTTAAGTCATAATAAACAATTAGGGGAAAAAGGACCTTGAAGATCAGTATTACAAAACTTGGTTTAAATATTTAAAATATAAAGTAGATTAATCCGTGGATATTAAAATTGTTAGAATATGTCATTTTATTATGTATTTATTCTTTTTAGCTGTACAGTAACAGGCTTAGGCTGATTTGAATTTCCATCATTATTTAATATCTTCTTTGTCCCTACTAATTATTTTAAAATATACATATTTTTATTCTTTGCAATATTGTGGATGTTATTAAAAATTTATCATTTCATAATGTGGAGGATTCCACGTAGCCTACTTTCTATGCTAAAAATATGATGGACAAATTGGTCCCATTTCAGTTTGTAATTTACTTCACCATTTCAAAACGGCATAAAACTAAAAATTGGTAAACTGGCTGACTTTAGCTCTTTAAAACATTTGCTGCAGTCAAGAAGCCCTACTAATGACATATATTTAAAACCATTTTGACATTACTGTTTTCTACATATTTTGGTATGATTAACTTAACCATTATTAATATTTGTTATCTCTACCCTTAAAACACTTTGGGTGTCACCTATACAGGAAGTAAAACGATTTTAATGGCCAATTTTTTTTTTCTCATATAATTTCATTCAGTATCAAAAAAAAATGTATTAGTAATAACTGTCACTCATTTGAGTAAAAAATACGTTTTTAGCAATTGCTTTTTTGTGTGGTGATGCATTGGCTTCATGCGGCCAGTAACAGTTAAAACCTTTTCCCATCACAATGATCTGCGGTTGATTAGCGCTCCGCGAAAATATGTTGGTATCTGATTGCCTCCCTTCATAGTCTTATGCTATCCTCTTGTGAAAAAAATTACAGTATATAAAGAGATTTAACAGATTCTGACAAAAAAAAAACAAATCAAGAGTTATTGCTCACCTCTGAGACGTGGAGTGAAGTGGTACAGAAAACTTGCTATAGAATTGCTTCTTGGAACCCACCGGGTTGGTCTAGTGGTTAACACGTCTTCCCAAATCAGCTGATTTGGAAGTCGAGAGTTACAGCGTTCAAGTCCTACTAAAGCCAGTTATTTTTACATGGATTTGAATACTAGATCGTGGATACCGGTGTTCTTTGGTGGTTGGGTTTCAATTAACCACACATCTCAGGAATGGTCGAACTGAGAATGTACAAGACTACACTTCATCTACACTCATACATATCATCCTCATTCATCCTCTGAAGAATTATCGAAACGGTAGTTACTGGAGGCTAAACAGGAAAAAGAAAGAAAAAGAATTGCTTCTTGGAACCAATGTAGTAAATGCGCTACACTTATACAATCAGCTTACAAATGGAAACATGCAAATCATCGCATTCAAAGAAGAATTAGTTGAAGAACTGACAGGAATCAACGTTAGTGCCGTACCTCCTCCTCTGACACCAGCAGACCAACCTCACTGCCTTGTCGATGTTGGCAGACAAGGAAGAAGGCGATGTCATAAATGTTATGAAAAAAAGTCAAAGGCCAAAGCCAGGAAGATTGCCATGCGAAAAACTACTCAAACCAAATATAAATGTGTGATGTGTGAAAAACACTGATTTGGACGTTTGGACTGTTTTTTTGGTGTACATAAATATTTTGTCTGAAAAGTTAATTTTTTTTTATTTTCAAGTTGAAATTTTATTATCTATATTTTATTTTCAAGCAGATTTTCTGCAGTTGCTTTTGTATAGTTTTTGTCAATAAAAATAACATCATATTGTAATACTGATATTCTGCATTATTTCATTACATTTATCATACAGTAATAGCCATGTGAAACCAGTGTGGACTCGCTATCAACAGGCCAATAACAGTTTCATGACATACTGGCCATGCTCTTTCACTTGCCATGTGTTTTAATAGGAACTATGAAACCAAAGCGGAGTTACACGGCCATATAACTAAACCTAACATGTGGTGACACATTCGACTCACGTGGCCATTAGATTTGTAACTCTGTGAATCCACGTTGGACTCACGTGGCACTCAAAGTGTTAACATCTTTAATACTAATAGTTTCACATATTAAACCAATTATTCCAATTAATGGAATTAGAAAATATGTGGTCCCAACAATAAGGGATTGCTAGAGAAGTGAAAATGTTGGACATTATCAAAACTATAGTTTTGAGAAGTGCAACTTAGGCTGGCAATGTCCCTTGTCAGAAAAAATGTTCTCTTGCATTCTGTATGTTCTGACAAAAATAATCCCTCTTTTGTGATAAACAAAAAAGACAAAAGCTTGACAGTTTCAAGATAAAGTTTCCTTTTCTGGAGGTTTCCTATCATTTTATCGCAGTTGATAAAGACAATTGAGTTCCAGAATATAGTAATTTTAACAAGTTCTACATAACTTAGATTTTGTTTAAATACTGCCATGATAGATTTTATGTCAAATATTAGAGACTACTCTTATTGACAGTGGCTGGCTACCTGCAAAAATTAGCTCTATAGGAAAAAAATAGTTTTTGTTTATATAAATCTTTTCTTGTTTCTATAAATTCTTTTTGCACATAGTTCTTATTTAATGGCAGCAGTTTTAGATTTGAACTGTAAATTCCTGATTTTGCCATATAAAATGTTAAGCAGTTTTGTTCTGCATAATTGTTAAGAAATCTCTTAATATAGTAATTTTTCATAAATACACAACATTTTTTTAGAAACTTTATCAGTATTGCTATGGACTTTATCCAAATTGCTACTAATGCATTACTGACAGATTTTTAAACTTTTATTTCATTGGATGCATAAATGTGCACATTTTTTACATACCATATTAACAGCCCTTTCATTATCTTAATTTTGTAGTTTGCAGATCTTTTGTATTAGTTTTTATGGATGGATCTAAAGTTAATGCAGCTAACTTAAAATTAATTAGTCTTAGTTGTCACATTATTTTCATAGCAGTTAAACTCTGCTCATCCTAACCACATTACAGTTAAATTATTGGCAAAAATAAGCTGCAACAAGCAGATTTATAACTGCAATCACTTGTCAAGAAGTATAAAACTACATTTTTATAAAAGCTGTTGTAATCAGGCTACTAAAAACATGATAATAATTTTGCTTGCTAACTTGATTCCCTCCCACATAATCTTGATCAATTACCTTTTATCCTGTTGTACATTGTTACATTTTAATAATTACATCATCTCTAAATTATTATCTAAGCATTCGCCAAATAGCTGTTGACCTTGTAAGGCAGAAATTTGAATTTATAGAAAGATTAATCAGATTATCCTTTCTTGATTTATCACTATTGCTTGATTCATTATTCCTGTTTTTACAGTAAATTTTGATGCAATAATTATATTGCAACCTATGATTACATAGGTTTGATAATCCTCCTCATTAATATTGTTCAACCCAATATTATTTGTCACCTTCAAATAAATGAAATATCTTCTATGATACCTTATTGTCAGAAATTTCAAGTCAAATAACTATTTTAATAAAATTTCTAATTGCTTTAAGACCACTAAAATACAGGAAAAATTGTTTCACTCCATGAAAATTATACTTTTTCCATTTCAAAACATCAAAGTCATTTTTTTTACTACAAATTATTTATGATGCCTTTCTAATGTAGAAAATATACCACTAGAACATTGTTGTTTAAAAACAAGAGATCCCTTTTCCCTTCTCTACATTACAGCTATACATTTATTGATTTTTATTAAAGGGTTTTTAAAGCATCTTAAGCAAGAATGTTATTGGTATATTCTCTGTATCATAATTAATATTTTAATCCCATTTGACAGATGGTCTTCACAATAGTGTGAGACTGATCACGTAGATTAATAATTAATAAAATTATAAATTCAGGTTTTGTAAAACAAAAAAAAAAGCTTGGTGTTCAGTACAGTATATATTACAAATATGATTCATTAACTTTTATTCCTATTGATATAGTATCTAATTGCATAGTTTTATTTTATGAAATTTTTTAAATATTAATTTTTAGAAAATTTTACAGAGCATATTTAACTGATGAAGTTTTATATTTAATTTAGATTTGTTAGCAAGATATTAGTTATTGACTAGAAGAAATGTACCACCTTCATGAAAGTTGTGGGAGAATGTACTTAAAAGAAATAGAAATTATTATTTTAATGTTTGCCACAGTAACGTGTACATTTATTGTTTAACAGATAAACTGCAAAAACAGAACTTTTTGGAAATAACATTATTATTTTAATGGTTTTTTTAATTAGATAATACCAGATGAAAAAAGATAAATTTTACATGAAAATAATTTTGGTTTTATTTTGTCAATTCTAATTTTAAATGTGGGGTCTAACTAGGATTTTTGAAAAATATTCCTTGTTTATGAGATCAACATTACATGATGCAGTTATATATATATGCTGAACAAAAATCTAAGTTACACAATAATATAATAGTCAAAATAATTAGTAAATAAATTAATAAATAAATAGTGAAAAAATGTCATTAATACCATTCTTTCACTAAATCAATTTTTTTAATGTTCTCAAATTGATAATCAATATATTTTATTTATAAAACAGTGAATAAAAAATTAGGCCTTTGTTAATTTTTTTGATACTTTATTACTTTAGCTTGGTTTTACGGATTGAATACAAAGAGTGTTCATAATTTTTGTTTGATACAGTAAGATGAGTGACTAACAAGATGATGTAATATAATTAATTAGAATAACTTCACGAGTCATTTTTGTCAAGCTATTAGCTAATTTGATGACTCGCTCATTCCTACTTTTCTTCACTCTACTGAAATAAAAATAAATCAGTTGAAATTAGAATATGTTGAAAGGTTTTGCTAGTGGGTTTAGAGCTGTGCAAATGGACAAAAGCTAAGAAAAAGTCTTTTCGGTTTGGAGTACCAATGATCAGGAGAGAACCACAAAATCACAGTGATGATTGCTATTTCTGTTCTTGTAATGTACAAGGGTTCAATTTAAAAAATAAGAAAAATTGTGTATCCAAATCATTATTCATTTCGCTCCAACGATTCAAATCATTATTACGCTCTGTACCTCACAGCTCTGGTGTACCTGTACCTTCAGTTCAAAAAAACTAGAAGATATACTGAACAACTCAGAAGAGTCACAGGATGATGATTATGATGATGTTGACTTTATTTTTGGTAGTTCTGAACCACAACTTTCTTTACTGCATGAACTGAATGATTTGGTCAGAGATTTAAGTCTTCCTAAAAATTCAGTAAAACTTTTAGGATCTAGATTAAAAGAAAAAACGTAGTGACCCCTGGCACTTCTGTATGGTACAAAAACAGAGAAAAAGAATTTACTTTGTACTTTTCTGAAGATGGAAGATTAATTTATTGTAACAATGTTGCTGGTGCAATGGAACAGTTGAACATAAAGTATGATGTGAATGAATGGAGACTGTTTATTGACTCGTCGAAAAGAAGCCTCAAAGTTGTTATTCTTCATAATGGCAATAAATATGCTTCAGTGCCAGTATGACACTCCGTGTATCTGAAAGAATGCTAAAAAAATTTAGAATTAGTTCTGTCTAAACTGAAATATTGCAATCATGAATGGATAATATGTGGTGACCTAAAAGTAATTTCTATGCTTCTTAAGCAGCAATTAGGATACACCAAAATCCCTGCTTCTTGGGTGAATGGGACAGCCGGGACAAGAAAGACTATTGGACCAGAAAAGAATGGCCTTGTAAGGTATTATTAGAACCTGGGAGCAAAAATGTGATACAGAAAAGTTTAGTCGATCCACAAAAAGTTCTCCACCTTCACTTCACATCAAACTGGGATTATAAAATAATTTCTAAAGGCTCTATCTAAAGAAGGAGAGTGTTTTAAATACATATGCAATAAGTTTCTACAACTGTCAGAAACCAATGTGAAAGAAGGTGTTTTCACTGGGCCAGATATTCATAAACTTTGTAAAGATGAATCTTTAAAACCAAAATGGAGAACATTGAAAAAGAAGCATGGAAAGCATTTAAAGAAGTTTTTTTGGGAATAATAAGGACCCAAATTTTAAGTGGAAAGTGGAAAACATGCTAATGAAATTCTAAGACTTGGGTTGTTCGATGAGCTTGAAGTACATTTTCTGCATTCTCATATTGATTTACTTTCCCAAAAATCTTGGTGCCGTAAGTGAAGAACAGGGTGAAAGATTTCACCAAGATATAAAGGAAATGGAATTTAGATATTGGGGAAGGTGGAATGTGAACATGGTTGCAGACTACTGTTTGTGCATCCATAGAGACGATCTGCAAGCTGACTACAACAGAAAATGTGCCTGAGAAGTGGTGAAAGTAAAAGAAAAAGGCAGTACAAGTCTTCATAGAGGTAAGAAGATGTATAAAAATCCTTTCTTTAAGCCCTATTACTTTATAATAAATAAAAGTTTTCTACGATGAATACATATAGAATATGACTTTTTTTCCTTTTTTTTTTGTATTGTGAAAAATTCTTACATGATAGAAAAAACGGTGGCCATATTTGAAATTATTGCACAAAATAACGTAAAAATCAGTTATTACATTATAATCTACTTTCAAATTCCCTAATTTTATTGGCCTGTGATATTATTATTAATATTATGTTTAAAACATTATTTAAAAACACTGTAAATTCATTATTTAAACAACAGATGTTTATAGAAAACCCAATAATTGTTACATAATTCACAAGTCTTCAAACACCTTGGATACACTAAACAAACATTAATAAAAAGTTATCCATAGAGCATTTATATGTACAAATAAAAATGAGAATAAAATTAATAAAGAAATTGACTATTCAAAGGAAACTCCAAATATAAATGGTTATAACAATAATTTTATTGATGAACTGTATAGAAATATAAATAACAAAAACATATTGAAAAAAGCCACACTTAAAATCACAATTACGAGTAATAAAAATGATAATTATAAAAATGTACTTAATTTACCTAAAAAATATATACATTTAAAAATCAAAATAATAACAAAAAAACATCAATATATTTTATAAAAATAAATATAACATTTCATATAAAACAGGTAAACCTATAATGTATAATTATCAAAACAAAGAAGTTATTAATAAACTTGAACTTTGTGGCTTATATAAAATGAAATGCAATGAATGTGACCACATATCTCCAGGCAAAACCACCAGATCTTTCATTAAGAGATTTTCAGAGCACTTTAATAATTATAAAAGAGGTAATAATAAGTTTTCAAATTAACTGATCACCTTATAAAAAATAAATATACAATTACTGATGTATACAATAATTTAGAAATAACAGAAATAAATAATAATAATAATATTAATAGGGTAATTAATATTCTTGAAAAATATTGTATCAATAGATTTAAATTAATAAACAAAGAACAATGGTTTATTGTATAAATTGGTAGAACTAATATAGTCTAATAATTCAATAAGAATTATCACTCATTGTCATGCCATGGTACAAGAAAGAAGTTTTAATGTTATATGACAAGGCAATGTATGCTAATGTAGTATTTTGTGTAATTTCTAATTTTAAGTGCTGGTGCTGATGCTTAAGTAAATCTTCAAAAATGCTACGGTTGGTGTCTTAATGTACTATATCTGGTGGTTTTGATTTTCTAATTATATATATACATTTTTGCACATGAATTTTGTTAACTAATTGAACAGAAAATTTTTAATTTATGTGAAGTTATAGAATTGTACTCTAAATATGAGGCAAATTACAGAAATGTATTTTTTTTAAATATAAACCTTTAAAAATCATCATATCTGTAATGACTTTTTGTTTTTACAGGAATATTTTTCTAATTAAGATATTTTAGGTATCTATTTAAAGTTAAAATCAGTTGTTGCCATCAATTGATGCATTTGTTTGATTCAATAACAATATGTATGAATTATTATGGCACTATGTCCATGTGGTAGCACAAGTAGACTTCCAGGACACACGTTTCAACATTTTTGTATTTAATCAACAATCAACATTTTTTATGCCAAAAATATTTCTTGTGTTTCCATAGAACCTAAGTCATTTTTTAGTTTTTAGATTAATATTAAATTGTTTATTTCAATATTCATTGTTTATTCTGCTAAAAAATGAATACCCATTTTCACTTCAAAGCATTTAACACTTCCATAGAGGTAGAAGTTTTAATGAGTTCTGTAATATCTTCATCCACATTGAATACACCTCACTTTTTATTTTGGGATGATGACATAATTAGTAACCTTAAAAACCTTAGACAAATGCTTAGTAGGCAAATTACCAAACTCTTGAGTTAAAATATTTTGAAATAAGTTTCTTTTTCTTAACTTTTATGAATTCTGAAGCAAGTATACAATTTTAAGTGATAAACTTAAATCTTTTTGTAATTATACTGCATTATTTTAAAAGTTAATTATTTTCAAACTACTTCTTTTATCTAATCATATGTCACTTAATTTGTCTTCTCATACTGGTTTACCTTTATAGGTAAATTTGTTTTTGATGAAATAACTTTAGATAATTGTTTTTCTCCTTCAAAGCACACTGATGATGTATTGTACTAGCAGTAACTTTGTTACTTGCATTTATTACTTACGGTATTACTGTATAAACTCTATATATATTATGAATGAGTGTTATTGCTTACTTTAAATATTTATTTTATTCCACTTAATGTAAATTATTTATTAATAAATGTGATTATCATTCATATTTTATTGTAAAGCACTATGCATAAAATTTGTTAAGATGTAATATTTGTGTAGCTTAATAAATAAGAATTAAATCATTTATTGTTATTGAATTAATTACTGGATTAAATTTTGTTAATTTCTTTTTATTAATATAATAAGAACTGCTGTGGAGTGCCATAATGCCCTTAATATTTTTACATAATTAGTGCACTTACTGAATGGTGATTATATATTTATTCTTATTACCAGTGTTTACACATATATTTTAAAAAGGAAGATGAGAAAAATTTTCATCAAGTACTTATATACAGACACCATATAAAATAATTAAATAAATATTAGTTTGAAATTAAGATGTCATACAAATTCAAGATCCACTCAATTTTCAAAAAAGTTAACGTAAAAAAATTCACTGCAAATGAGAATTATAATCAAATTAAAAGTAAAGAATACAATATCAACTCTTACTATTCAGGATGGAAATAAGTTTAGCATTAAATTATGTAAGTGTGTTAGTAAAAAATTATGTTAAAAATAGTTATTCAATTCTGAATAAAATTTTGAGATGGGGAACCATTGGTAACTATATCTCCCCACCCTTTTTACTGATTGCAACCAGAATTAAATCGCATGTATCGCCCATATTCAGAAGTCATCATACAAAATTTGATAAAAATCAGTTAATCCAGCCTGAAAACAGCAACCAAACAATGACTGATGAAAAAAAATTTGGCATATTTATTATCATAACCCTTGAATAAATTGTCCAAATACATAACCAAAACAGGCCAATAAATATACACACTCAACCTTCCAGAATCTTTTAATGATAAATTTTTTTATTAGAGTGGTATTGCTTGAAACATCAGATCTGCAAAATTTGACTAAATTAGCAGAATCCTTCCCTTGTTCAGTATAATTATATAAAGAGGAATGTAAAAACAATAAATTTAAAAAAATTTAATTGGCACAAATAGAATTTCAGTCTGAAATATGTACTGAATCCAATCAACATAACACTAAATACTAATATTAAATTAAGTTACTAAGAAAGATCTTTTTCTACATTTTCATTTTTGGAAGAATGGTGATTTGTTCTGAAAATGTTCAGCTATCCTATCTCTACATTACTGTTTTCCCTTAGCACTCCATTCTGTTGCCTTGTGATAAGACAACTGGAAGTCTTTAGAATTAAAGACAATTAATTGTTTACTTATTTTTCAGAATTTCTTTACCAACTTTCAAAACCCATTTAACTAGCCACTAAAATTTAATTGTAATCATTTTTAGTAAACCATGCTTCATACTGTTTTCATGCAAAATTTTTCAACAGCTTGTGAAAATACACATAAGTGTTTATGTCTCTCCAACTACATTTCTATTTTCACTGAATTGTAGTTGCTGTTTCTCAACTGCATCTTAATTTGCTACAATATATAGCCATAAAAATCATTTATTACCAACATGCAGTTGCCATTCCCATATTCTCCCTGACTACTAATTCATTTATTCTAACTTTATCTACAAATTCTTTTTCAACCCAAACTATTATCCTAGACAGAATTATTTTTTTTAATTTGCCCTCAGTATTCAGTATCCTATAATGTAGTAGCTTGTTTCCATGGTTAGCAATAAATAGTTATAATGTTTTCAAAGTTAAGAAAGCATTAACACACAAGTTAATGTGCAGGGTGGGGATGGATCTGTATATACCAGTGGGAGGAACAGAGGATTAGCCACACACAAGTATGTATTGTATGCGTGCTTGTACAAGCTCAACAGCACACTAAATGCTAACGGATACATAACGATAATGTCTGACTGTTACTCTTGTTATATTTATTGTTTATTTAATCTGCTAATTTTTTTTGTTTAATCTTGTTTGTTAATTTTTTTGTTTAAATTGCTAAAATATTTAACATTTTTTAGTTTTACAATTACAACTTTTTTTAAATTTTATTTAATTAACAGAAAGAGATAGTAAACTAGGATAGATAATGATTTTTGAATCAAGAGGCTCAATCCCATCCATATCATCATATCATCCTTGTTCGATGACCGATTCATCAGCGCTTTCACTGCCACTGTTACTGTCATTAACACAAACTGTAAACCTTTTGCATGTCAAAAACTCGATCTGTTTCATAATAATTTTTTTCTATTGTTAGTGCATGTTCACAACATTGCTTCCAATATTCTGCTGGCAGTTCAGAAAATTTTTTCTCAGCAATTTCTTTTATATTATTTATATTTTTCTGACTAGACATTTTTGTCTGCCACTTGACTTTATTTTCACCCAAATCAACTCAATCGAGTTAATTTCAGAATGGTAGGGTTCTTATTACATTGTGACCGTGAACCTGCAATATTTTATCAAAGTAGTACTCTTCAAATCAGGCTTTCTTCCATCTAAAACCCATACTCTTCAGAATTTTCCTTAGAGTTTCATGACTAATTCATCTGCGAATCTGGATGTTTGGTTTTTAAAACAAATAATAACTTTTTCAATGTAGGCAGAGCTTTATGTTGTAAAAAGATTTCATATTATATTTCGTAACGAGCATCTTTGAAGCTGTCAATGTTAACTTTCATTTTCATTCTATTAAGAATTTTTCCCAGTGTAATATAATTCTCATTTTTTACCACAATTGTTATCACTTTACGCACAATATGAACAGATACTCCACAAAGGTCTGTTACGCGAGCTTGAATTTCTGCACACACCATCACTTGATTTTCTTTGACATCATTATTCTACAAGCCTGGACATGCATTATTATACATTTTCTTTGGCTTTTTTAGAGGTATTCCTCTTCGTAATCTATGATTGCATCACGGGCATTAGGAAGATTAACTATTTAAAAATTCTGTTATTGAAACAAAATTAGTTTTGAAAAAACTGTTTATAAAAAAATAGTATTGAAAAATACTGATTATAAATGCCAGTAACAACATATGGGTCAACTTGTTCAGTTTTTTATCAAGGTCGCAGACACAACGTTGTTCGAGAAACCACAGTTTTGCTGATTTCGCATGAAACGGACTAGGGTTTGTCAACAAATCAGTGAATGGTGTTATAAACAACATAACCCAAAGTTGTTTATTATTAAAATTCTGACCTGTGTGCGAATGCCATTACCAGCTGTCGCTAGTCTGCTCTCTCTGTGCGTTGGATGTGTTAGCTTCGGTGCTGTGTATATTGTTCTTTTGTTGTCAATATATTGTCGCATCAAACTCTTTACAAGAATTTAGTTTTCTAAAGACTTTATTTAATGTTTTACTTTCTGCTCACGGCTGTTTCTGTATTGTCGGAAAAGCTAGAATTAGATTAATTTTTTTAAGTGAAATGTTGTGCTCGGTAAGGCTCGTTGTGCTATGTGTTTTCGTACTGTTAGTTAAAATTATATGTCTGAATTCCTGTTTTTTTTTTATTTTGTGAATGTAATAACTATTCTCAGTTAAGTCTTCTCTTCTTGTCTTTCTAGTATAATTATAAATTAAACAAACTTCAAATAATGCTGATGTGCTGTTTTATTTGTTTTTTTCTTATTCGTAATCACTACCCAATCCAGACCATCAGATCCTCTCAGAACATAACTGAATTCCTGCTTCTACTCAGTCCTTGAAAGCGTCACACTATCATTCCCCCCTACCTTACTAGCATTGCCCACACCACTCCAATCAAGTTTCTGTGTCCATGAGTTTACTTTCTTAACTTTGAACAATTATACTTTTAGTTTTTTTATAACTGCTGGTTTTGTCATGTATGTCTTTGTACCTTAGTATATAATTAAGTATCTTGTCAAATAAATTTCCCACTGTTTAATGTACAAATACATTACCAAAAATTTGATATAGTTTATTTTTATTTATTTTTTTTTGTTTTAATCACAGGTTGATAAATAATTAAATGATATTTTATTAAGCCTTATAATCTGTTGGTACTTATGAAAGTTTAAAACTAAGAAAATATTTAGCGCTATCAGGAAACTGTTAAAGCTAATGAGAGAGAATTTAATTTAAACCATCCCATTATACAGTCTCTCCAGTTGGATGAATTCGACCTTTCCTCACCTAACATTTTGTATTAGAACACATGCAGTATTTTTCTTTACACCATTTTTCTCATCTAAATGAGAACTTTAAAATAAAATTTCACACAATGGTACAGCTGTGTAAAATGTTTATATTGCTTCTCTCTTGAGAAGCAATGTAATGACAAAAACTGATCTCCTTCACGTTTTCAACCAATGGAAAACAAAGAGTGCATTGATGTGCATGTGCATATGGTTAGTATATCTAAGTCAAGCCTTAGAATTGTAATACATATAAATAAAGGCAGGTTGAATCAATCTCATTATTTAAGACACACTCCTACACGCATCACTAGATCTGTAATACCAAAATTTGTTTTGATGTGTTGTCCTTGTCTTTTCTCAGTTTACTGTCAAATTTTTATCTTAAATATTTTGTTACTAATACATTCCATCATAAACCAAATGCTCAAAATTTATCTCATGAAGTTAATGTGAATGAAAAATAAAACAAAATTCAATTTAAAAGATTAAATGTACAACGTTTTGTGCATTTTGATTGTCAGAGTTGTCATCAGCAGATAAAGGAGAGTTCATTAAAGCAAAATCTCAAAAATAAATAAGTATAACAAAAAAAGTTAAATTTCCATTACACTTGGACTGTGTAAGAGTAACTCTATAAATTTGTATCATTTTTCTTTTCAATTTATTTCAATAACTTTTTAACAAAGTTCATTTAATCAGATTTAAGGTCAAATTTATATTCAAGATTATCCAACTGATCTATCGTTATTCAGTAGAATCTGAAATAGCAGTTTCTTGCTATTTCAGATTCCTTTCAGTTTTGGGTCAAATTTTTTAACCTCACATATTTACTACATTCTACATCATTATTTGTTATATTCTATTGTATGCATTTGTTTATTCTATCTAACTTTAAACATGGATAAAAACCACTGCATTTGCTTCTCAAATAGACATAACATTGCTGATCAAATGAGTAGGATTTCCATTAATGATAAAGACAGTATTTCTGCTGCCCACAAACCAAAATTTCTGGATGTTTTTAACAGTTCTTGTGGGATGATCACTTATTATTATAATCTCATATAAAGTATAATTTTGTCTCTTGGGGCTCCCTCAAAAAGTCAGAACAACTTTTTACGATATAAAAATGAGTAACCCACCAGGTTGGTCTAGTGGTGAACACATCTTTGCAAATCAGCTGATTTTGAAGTTGAGAGTTCCAGCATTCAAGTCCTAGTAAAGGCAGTAAACTTTTGTACATGAATACTAGATCATGGATACCTTCTTTTTTTTTTGGTAGTTGGGTTTCAATTAACCACACATCTTGTTAACGGTCAACCTGAGACTACAACAAAAGACTACACTACACTTACACTCATACATAATATCCTCATTCATCCTCTGAAGTAATACCTGACAGTGCTTCCTGGAAGCTAAACAGTAAAAAGATATAAAAAGGTCTGTCATATATCTGGCACCCATAAGTGTGAACCAGTATTTAGAAAATTAATTGTTAACTTATCCTTATGTACGAGTATGCAATATTTCCTACAAAGAACAGTCACTTATTTAAAATAAAAAAAAAATAGCAAACACCTTTCTTCAAACCAAATAACAGAACTAACTGTTTTAATATAAATCAACACTTTGTTTTGACTTATGAGAAAGGGCTTATTATTACTTCTGTTGCCACTTTTAATAAATTGCTAAACCATTTGAAAAATCTTCCCATCAATGTATTTAAAATAGAGTTAAAAAATATTTTCTATTAAGGAAATAATATTATTCTGCCGACAAATTTTTAAATACTCTTAAAAACAAAACAAAAATTCACTTTGTCTGCATCCCATTCAAAGTGTATATAAATAAGCACTCCAAATAATTTTTGAATAATTAAATAAATATACATACCTTAACATTAGTTCATGCATTTGTATTTAAATAATTAATATGGACTTTAAAACATATTTATTTTTTATCTCAAAATTCGTTTTTATATTTATAATTTATCTTACACTGATGTGATCTGTATAAAATGTATTTCTATGTACCGATTAGAAAAAGTTTATTTATTTACTTTACTTACTGAGAAAATTTCTTTTATCCTCATGACAACAGGAGAAACAGAAGGTGAGTTACTAGCATTATATTCACATTTCCAAGAAATTTGAAAAACTGCAATGTAATATGTTTTTATAACTAATCCTTCAAAAGGTTTAAATTTTGGTATGATGACCTGTCATGTTTAAAAAAATAGTTTAGCTTTTAAATCAAATACAGTACACTGTATTTTAAAATAAAGGTTATAAAAACTTAACTCTATCTTCCTTAGGGACAGTCTCTCAAGAAAACCAATTTACAGGAAAAGTTTAGATTTTTGTAATGAATTTTGTTAGATGTCTATGAAAAGTCAAGTCTAATAAAAAATAATTCATAGTTATATATGTGTGACTGGTATCAATAAATCACTGACAATATATTTGTGATCAGGTTTTATATAAAATAGAATTCTCTAAGTACACCTGAATTGAATTCAATAGTAGTGAATAAATAAAAAAAGTCCAAATGTTGCATGAAAAAGGAAATCATAGAATTCATTTCATATGAGCATGATAATGCTATGGTTACAGTATAACCTAAAGTAGCCAAAGTAACAGCCTATTAACTAATTCCTGAAATAGGCCTGGGAGCAATTTTTACTTATAATGGTAAATGCTTACAGTGGAAAAAGATTTACGATTTCTCAAAACCAAAATGATGATAGAATGTGAAAGATTTAATAAAGCACTTTCCTTCCAATTGATTCAGAAATAGAAAAGAATCCTTACTTTAAGGAAATAACTAAATGTTACACATAGACAGTTGGCTTGTTTTGTTTCCTTAATGTATAAAATTTAATTTTTACACATTCCACATTTTACACTTATTACCAAACTGATTCATTCACCTTTATTAAATATACATTACTTAAATTATCACCTGATACAGGATTCCTCTGGAAGCTTTCAAATTCAATATTTTGTACCCAAGAACGTATAGTTGATTATCTCAATAATGAAATAACCCTACTTTTTTATGCAAACTTAATAAAATATCATTATTAATATGTAGTTAATTAATATGAGTGAGGTTCGGTGGGAAGAGGAAGGCGACTTTTGGTCAGGTGATTTTAGAATAATAAACTCAGCTTCAAATAATGGGCAGGCAGGAATAGGTTTCATAAAGAACAAGAAGATAGGGAAGAGAGTAGAATATTTCAAAACGCATAGCAATAGAATCATTGTAATAAGGATAAAACCTAAACCGACAACGATTGTTAACGTCTATATGCCTACAAGCACCCATGATGATGATGAGGTAGAGTGTGCATACGAAGAGATTGATGAAGCAATTAAACACGTAAAAGGAGATGAAAATTTAATAATAGTTGGAGATTAGAATGCAAGCATTATAAAAAGGGCAAGGAAGGAAATATAGTAGGAGAATACGGACTGGCCAAAAGGAATGAAAGAGGGGACCGACTTATAGAGTTTTGCACGAAGTATAATTTAGTAATTGCTAACACCCAATTTAAAAATCATAATAGAACAATATACACTTTGAAAAAGCCAGGCGATACTGCAAGGTATCAGATAGATTATATCATGGTTAAGCAAAGATTTAGAAATCAACTCGTTGACTGCAAAACTTACCCTGGAGCAGACATTGATAGCGACCATAATTTGGTGATAATGAAATGTAGATTGGGGTTTAAAAACCTGAATAACAGGTGTCAGGTGAATCGGTGGAATTTAGAGAAGCTTGAGGAAGAGGAGGTAAAGAAGATTTTTGTGGAGGACATCGCAAGAGGTCTGAGTAAAAAAGATAAGGTAGAAAATGTAGAAGAAGAATGGGAGAATGTTAAAAAGGAAATTCTAAAATCAGCAGAAGCAAACTTAGGCGGAATAAAGAGAGCTGGTAGAAACCTTGGGTATCAGACGATATATTGCAGCTGATGGATGAACGTAGAAAATATAAGAATGCTAGTGATGAAGAAAGTAAAAGGAACTATCGGCAATTAGGAAATGCTATAACAGGAAGTCCAAACTGGCGAAAGAAGAGTGGATTAAAGAAAAGTGTTCAGAAGTTGAAAGAGAAATGAACATTGGTAAAATAGACGGAGCATACAGGAAAGTTAAGAAAAATTTTGGGGTACATAAATTAAAATCTAATAATGTGTTAAACAAAGATGGTACACCAATATATAATACGAAAGGTAAAGTCGATAGATAGGTGGAATATGTTGAAGGGTTATACGGAGGAAATGAATTAGAAAATGGTGTTATAGAGGAAGAAGAGGAAGTTGAGGAGGATGAAATGGGAGAAAAAATACTGAGATCTGAATTTAAGAGAGCATTAAAAGATTTAAATGGCAGAAAGGCTCCTGGAATAGACGGAATACCTGTAGAATTACTGCGCAGTGCAGGTGAGGAAGCGATTGATAGATTATACAAACTGGTGTGTAATATTTATGAAAAAGGTGAATTTCCGTCGGACTTCAAAAAAAGTGTTATAGTAATGATACCAAAGAAAGCAGGGGCAGATAAATGTGAAGAATACAGAACAATTAGTTTAACTAGTCATGCATCAAAAATCTTAACTAGAATTCTATACAGAAGAATTGAGAGGAGAGTGGAAGAAGTGTTAGGAGAAGACCAATTTGGTTTCAGGAAAAGTATAGCGACAAGGGAAGCAATTTTAGGCCTCAGATTAATAGTAGAAGGAAGATTAAAGAAAAACAAACCAACATACTTGGCGTTTATAGACCTAGAAAAGGCATTCGATAACGTAGACTGGAATAAAATGTTGAGCATTTTAAAAAAATTAGGGTTCAAATACAGAGATAGAAGAACAATTGCTAACATGTACAGGAACCAAACAGCAACAGTAATAATTGAAGAACATAAGAAAGAAGCCGTAATAAGAAAGGAGTCCGACAAGGATGTTCCCTATCTCCGTTACTTTTTAATCTTTACATGGATCTAGCAGTTAATGATGTTAAAGAACAATTTAGATTCGGAGTAACAGTACAAGGTGAACAGATAAAGAAGCTACGATTTGCTGATGATATAGTAATTCTAGCCGAGAATAAAAAGGATTTAGAAGAAACAATGAACGGCATAGATGAAGTCCTACGCAAGAACTATCGCATGGAAATAAACAAGAAGAAAACAAAAGTAATGAAATGTAGTAGAAATAACAAAGATGGACCACTGAATGTGAAAATAGGAGGAGAAAAGATTATGGAGGTAGAAGAATTTTGTTATTTGGGAAGTAGGATTAGTAAAGATGGACGAAGCAGGAGCGATATAAAATGCCGAATAGCACAAGCGAAACGAGCCTTCAGTACGAAATATAATTTGTTTACATCAAAAATTAATTTAAATGTCAGGAAAAGATTTTTGAAAGTATATGTTTGGAGTGTCGCTTTATATGGAAGTGAAACTTGGACAATCGGAGTATCTGAGAAAAAAAGATTAGAAGCTTTTGAAATGTGGTGCTATAGGAGAATGTTAAAAATCAGATGGGTGGATAAAGTGACAAATGAAGAGGTATTGCGACAAATAGATGAAGAAAGAAGCATTTGGAAAAATATAGTTAAAAGAAGAGACAGACTTATAGGCCACATACTAAGGCATCCTGGAATAGTCGCTTTAATATTGGAAGGACAGGTAGAAGGAAAAAATTGTGTAGGCAGGCCACGTTTGGAATATGTAAAAAAATTGTTAGGGATGTAGGATGTAGAAGGTATACTGAAATGAAACGACTAGCACTAGATAGGGAATCTTGGAGAGCTGCATCAAACCAGTCAAATGACTGAAGACAAAAAAAAAATATGTAGTAAAACACAGTACTTACTGTGTAAGTACTGTGAGTTTGTAAGTTGATACAAATATCAACTTTGTTTTTAGGGAGAATCAAAATTTAACATACCACTAAATAAACTGCCTTTTAAATTAGTAATTAAACAAGATAAAATCTACAAATACGATAGCTATCAATGAAAGTGTCTTTGTGTATGTATATCCTATTGGCACAAGATTTTCCATCCCTAATAAGAATTATCAGAAATTAAAACATTTACTAAACTAGATTGGTTGTGTAGTAAGCATGATTACTGATGAACTATTCTGTGAAGCTGTAAAATCTAGGTTCAAATCCAATTTAAAGGCATAAACGTTCATTGCATTTAGTGAACCCATTTAGCTTTGGTTGTTAATAGTTCACTTAGCAGCATTATCTCAAAACCAGCTTTTAAAGATGTAATAAAGATATATTACTTAAGATGCAATAAAATTAATTACCTTATTCTTAACAAATTATTGTAATATAAGAAGAGTTAAAACTGGCCTACCTGATGGCAAAACTGATTTCAGAAGGTTTTAATAAGAACAATGTAATCTACAAACAGTTTTTATTTAATTACATCAACTCACAATAATGGAATGATTCAATAAATTGTCAAACGTACAATAATATTAAACAATATTATTATATCATAACAAATACAAGTCATGCAAATTCATTATGCATCATAAAATTACATTTAACCCATTTGTAAAATGTTACAATACACAAAATAATGTCATGAGAGGAAACACCATTGTTTTAATTATATACATTACATTTTATTGTATTTTTAACAACCAATAATAAATAAATAAATAATGTCAAGAAAAAATAAATAATTCTTTTTGAGCCTATACTATTTCAATTTTTGTATAAACAATAACAATAAATTATAAATACAAAATTAAATTTAATGTTTTAATATGTAATTTATTAATAATAAATACATAAAATAAATAAAAGTAAAAATATATTACATTAATTTTTATATAGGAATTATTATTATTATAACAAAAAAAATAAAAATACAATTGATACATAAATTCGATTAAACAAAAAATATGCGAAATCAAAAGGATATTAAAATTAATAACAACTATTCTTTGAATAAAAAATATATGTAACAGCACATGGCTTATTATTATAACTAATTGATTTGTGCTCTCGTATAAAAATGTGCAGCACCATTGACGTAGTCTGTTTCAATTAAAAGTTTTTCCTCTCACATGCAGCTAAATTTTACTGCAGTTTTATAAAGTTAATCAGTATGGTCGATGTGGTATGGTAATGTACATGTGGATGACATATGATAAACGATTGATGATCAATATAATGATCATGATATTAACTGACAAGTGAAATTTTCAATTTTGTAGGTATTATCATCATCATTATGACTATCATCATATTTATCATGTTATGCTAATCTGATGCTTTGAATAATTTGGAACACAGCTGAAACAAGCAAAAAAACAAATTTTGTTATTAACAAATTATTTCATCTTTAAATATGAATCAGAATGACCATGTGTTAGTTTGCAGTGATGCAGTGATGTTTGCTTAAAACAGGCTGATTTGAATTTCAATTAACCACACATCTCAGGAGTGGTCGAACTGAGACTGTATAAGACTACACTTCATTTACAATTATACATATATCATCCTCATTCATCCTCTTAAGTATTATCTGAACGGTAATTACCGAAGGCTAAACAGGAAAAAGAAAGGTAAAAAAAGACAAGAAAGGAAGACTGATATGAATGATTTGTTTACTTATTGACATTATAAGATTTTAGACATAAATTTATCCAAATAATTACATTAATGATTAAGCAGTTAGGATTAAAGTGAAAGCGTATCATACTTGTATAATTTTTTGGATGGCAATGTCTTGAGTTCAGTAAATCACATTCTGTAAAAGATAATTTTATACGTCTCCTCCAAGAGATTTTTAAAGAAGACCTTTTTCTTTTGATATTTCACATCATAAATAGATAAGCGATGTCATTTTCATAGCAAGTATTATTACATACATAATTAAAGTTTTGTCTTAATCTGTAAAGACTTTTGTTCTATTTTCACATTATCTCTATATTTCATGTAAAACTAAAGCAAAAAACCCATTATGATGACATGTGGATAATTTTGTGTTAGGAGAGAACTACATTATATGAACAGCAAAACATATTTTAACAATAATTACTAAATCAACTTATTTTTACTATGTAGAAATTAAAAGCTTGAAAAGTTAGCTATGCCTACAAACAATTATTTGCTCAGGAAGTACACTTAAAAAGCAACAGTTCAAAAACACTGAGTGAGAGAGTTTTAATTCTCACAATCAGGATGGAGTTTAGAAAAAAATTCCAGTAGGCAAAAATAAAATTTGCTATGACTTTCCATTTAGGTTTTTATTTTTCATTTTGAATGTGCAATAAGAATTTCACCCTCCTTTGCAAGATTATTTTTATAATTTTAACTGAGAATACAATTTAGGAAAACAATTCAGATATTCAAAACTTTAAACAACTTTCACAAAAATTATTTAAAACTTCAAAGTTTTTTTAATTTTTTTAAACAAAGTTTTTTTTATTTTTTACTCTCCAGGACAAGAATGTATTTTAATAAAAGATTTTAGGGGGTACAGCAATTAAAGGAAATAGAATTTTATAAAAATTCTTTTAAAAAATACTTTTTGAATTTTGGAGGTTCCCTTTTACATAACAATCAAAAACCAGTATTTGGAGAAACCCTAAATGACTCAGTCTGTCAAATGTAAAGTTGCTACTGAAATAGTTCTTTATTCGATAAGCAAACAATTGTAATGACATCATTTTTACTTTACGTAATATTTAAACCTTGATTACATTCTTTCAATGGAGTTTTTTCATTTTTTTTAAACCTTAAAAGTCATAATAGTATGATAATGGATTTTTAGATACACCCTTATATATAACTGCCAAGCCTTCTAAACACCAAAAAGACTATCCAATGTTCTAAAACACTAAAATCCAACAGGCACTTAATCCTTGACCCAAACTGATAATTAACAAAGAATTCAGGATTTTTTCTTATGGAAGTTTTAAGCTGGATTTTCCCCCAACTGTCAAATATCCAGAAGACTGATTCTGGATTTAGTATTGTTTAAAAAAATATTTCATCTTCCTTTAATAACAAAGTGCAAATCAAAAAAATGGTACTTAAACTGACAGAATGATTCACATAATAATCTAATCAATCTTCAGAAACCAAAGGTATATTTAAAAGAAACATTTCTTATTTATTATAATTTTTTTTTAATTACTCATTTCATTTCAATACTTTACAAAGTACATTGGATTATGACTCATATATCTTTTATACTATTTATAAATAATTATAATTTTTTTTTCTTTCTTCTCCCCAGGCCGAATCCTGCAGTTAAGTATTACACAGCCCAGGGGACTGTCCTTTTACTCTAACAGGCCTCTACATCATGGCCCGCCGGTCAGATCTCACTTTGCGCCCGCCTCAAACCCCCAGAAGGATCCACTAGGCCCAGCTATGCCACCTCTGGGTCCCCACTTTGGGAGCTGGTACTCAGTCATTATGCCAATGCCTTTAACAGGGACACCCAAGTGGGGTATCCCCGCCAGGAATCGGTCTTTTTTGCTTTGAGGGTGCGAGAGTTCCCGTGCCTCATTACTACTCCCCACTCATGCAAGCACATGCGAACAGCAGCTCCGCAGAGGGCTGTCCCTCATCCCCGAACCCCCTGATCCTTCTCCTTATGAACCCTCACCACAAACCCTGCAATGATATCAAAACTCTTGGGGTTCCGCAACATGGTGGCGATGATGTTCTCCATGCTGAGCGGTCAGTTAGTCGCTGAGCAAGCTAGGCAGTATTAATCCCACTGCATGCACCAGAACACCATGTGTTCTGGAGTATCCAGGTCACCACAGAAAGGGCAGTAGGGGGTCATCTGTCCTCCTCCTACCAAACAGGAAGGTGTAGAAGACCGCATGGCTGGTCCATAATTGCGTGAGCCAGTAGTTCAACTCACCAAACCTCCAACTGGCCCACACCTTTATATCCACTATAAGGCAGTATGTCCACCTGCCCTTGGTGGATACATCCCACCTAGCTTGCCAATCTCAGAACAGGGCCGCATGTGTCCCTCTTGGGAACTCCCCGGTGGCCCAACACTCGAGCCTCTGCCAGCTGCTGAAAAGATGGCACAAAATTGTTTGAAGTCTTATGAGAAAGAAATTTTTATGAGATGATCAAATTGATTTACTTTCAGCAAGATCAAATCATACATTTCTGCTTTGAACTGTCTTAATCAATCTCTAAATCTTTCATTGCTAAAAATTATTTTATAACTATATATAAACTATTTTAAGATATAGGATGATTCACACAGTGTTACATACACTTTCTGAACTCATTCTACTAATAAAAAACGTTTATCGAAAGCTTTTGCCCTGATTGCTGGGCAAAGAATGAAATAAATCCACACTTTAGGAACATAAATTAGGGAGTAAGCTTGATGATTTCTGACTCGCAAATTGAATAAAACAGGTACCAGAACCATACTTCCAGTAGTTTTCATAATATCCAATGTAAAACAGAAAAATTTGTTGTATAAAAACACATTTTTTTAAGTTTATGATACAACAGAAGCTTTGTTAAATGACTAATAGGTAAAACTCATTATCAAAAGAAATTATGATTTTGTAAATTAGTAGAAATCAGCTGGCTAACAATGCATTTTACATTGTGTCATCAGTGAATAGCAAGCTCTGTGTTGTTACAGCTGTGAATTGTTGCTAGTACAATGTAGTTTAATTAAGAGTATGTGTGTGTGTGTTAATTTAAATTGCACTGCAGCAATTCATTTGTTGCTTTCGGTTGAGGAATACACCACCATAGTATTTATCTTGGAGATTTGTGATAAAAATGCAACTGCTGCTAAAGAATATCAAAGATGTTTTCCTAACTACAGATTCCAAAGCCTAAAACAAATAGAGGAACATTCCACATGCTACAAGAGATGGGTACACTTCCCAGCATTAGTACTCACCATGACCATTATTCTCATCATGATTTGATGATATTAATGAAACGATTATACAGGCTACACACAATGCAGTCAGTCCGAGTGTTAGTACACAGGTGTTTCCCAGCAGTTTGGAGTTTTCCAGTCTATGGTGTGGAGGACACTTTGTAACAAACTGTATCCTTACCATAACCAACAAGTACAAACCCTTCAACCAAGAGATCCTTCTTATCATTTTCAATATTGCAACTGATTGAAAATGAACTACCAATTACAAAGGTTCATTTAATTTACTGACAAAACTCAGTTTACAATCAGCTAATTAGCCCATTCATTCTCCCAGGACATCAATTCCAACATTTACTTGGAATTCCTTAAGGAACAATTGCAGCTGGGATTAGATGTTTCACTAGCATCTTTAAGATATTGCATGTACTTTCAGGACACTGATGTACCTCCCCATTTCTCACATACTGCATCTGCATACTTAAATGAGCAATTTCCAAGAGAAAAGTTCATATGTGCGAAGAGTTGGTTATTCATATTACAGATGCTGCTGCACAAATTAAGGAGTCGTGCAGAATTGCAGAGAATGCTAGTAATATGAAAGCGTGCAGCTAAATGTATTGAAGTAGGGCACATTTTTGAAAATTTATTGTAAACTTTATTAAATGTATTAATTACAGTTTAATTTTTTTAACACTATCAATTTATGTTAATTTATTTTCTGTCACTGATAATATTTAAAAGTTTTCATACGGTTAAGTATTAGTAATAAAATCAAATCTCTTGGACTTGTAGTTGTTTTTTATTGGACTACTTTATATCAATTTTCTCAGAATTAAATCCTGTACAAGTTTTGATAATAAATTTTATATTATTATTATACATGAAATATTATTATATATCATATAATAATACAAAACTTTTGTATTAATTGAAAATATGTGTTTTTAAACAAATTTTTCTGTTTTACATCAGATATTGTAAAAACTATGGGAGATATGGTTCTGGAATCTGTTTTGTTCAATTTGTCAGGTCAAAAACCATAAGAAAACATAAGTTACCCCTTAATTTGGATTCTAGAATTTGAATATGGTTTATTTAACCCTCTGTCAAGGAATCAGGGTGAAATCTTTCGCTAGCCATAACTCACTAATGGTGCATTTCCTTACCCATGTTTATGTGAACTTTTTCATTATTTTCTCTAGTAGAAAGAGCTCAGAAAGGGCAGGTAACACTAGGTGAATCACCCTATATAATAACTAATTCAGAAAGTTAAAAAAAATTTTCAATGAGCAAGAATGAATCACTATATCATAATCTGGTGCGAATAAATTTGACTCGTATAGACTAGTCTTAATCAAATGAAAAATCAGAACATTTCCATGCATTTATGTATGTGCTCCCTTTGCTAAAAAATCTAATTTGGACATCACATGACTTCCTTGTACACCTATTAAATTACATATACACATTTTTTTTTAATGAAAAGTACATAAAATTTTATTTCAGTAATAACTTCTGACATTTTTTCATATCTTTTTTTTTATTGTTATTAAATTATTATTTATTAATAATAAATAGGTTAATAATTATTAATAAATCAATACATTTAAATTAAAAGAAAAAGTTAAAAAATAAAAGGAGATGAAGTCTGATTCGAATCGATGTGCCTTCCCCTCGCAAGATGCAAATATTTCATTAATTAAAATTCTATTTGGCTATAACTCTGGAATCACTGAAAATAAGTACCACTTATGATATATTGTTTAAAAGCTCTAAATAAGGGCTCATTACAGCAGTTAAGAAAAACTCCAAATTCCAAAAAATTTCGATTTTGGGCTTTTTTGGTCCAGTCGATTGCAATCAAAGGGGAAGGTGCATAATTAGATGTTACAACAGTCCTAAATCCAAAATTTCAACATCCTACAGCTAATCGTTTTTGAGTTATGCAAGATACATAAGTACATACAGACGTCATGCTGAAACTAGTCAAAATGGATTCAGGAATGGTCAAAATGGATATTTCTGTTGAAATCTGAAAATCAAAATTTTTTGCGATCACAATACTTCCTTTACTTCATACAAGAAAGTAAACAGAAAAAATTACATTTATTTCTATAAATAACATTAGTTTGAATCAAAAACATATAAAAGCAATATGTTCATGTTACACTATATAATAATTCAGCCTACAGGGAAAGATCTTATTATGAATAACTTAATATTTTTAATAAATTGATTTATAATGCTAACTCCTAACTACATTTTTATTTGCATATCTCATCTTACTCCTTTTATATAAACAATTTTGTATACCTCCTTTCAAAGTATTTTTTTGTTGTGCATCTGCATTTAAAGAATTGCATGTTTAAAAACAACAGAAAATACAAAAGTTGAAGAGAGCTCCAGAAAACAATGCAAAGAAAATATTTCAATTTATACCAAAGATCTAGAATTGACACAAATATGTCCATTTATAAGGTTCATTATTATTAATAATAAAAAGTACAATACAGATTATTTAATTACTTTAAAAACCTAATTATTTAAATAAATTAATCATTGGGTAATGATTTTTTTTTTTAAATTCACGACAAACACAGATGTTTAATGAAATCAGTGACTTATTTTTATGCATAGTGCAGAGCTGTTTGAAACTGGGTTCAAATGATTAAAGGTATTAGCTCAAATCCTGGATCTGCACAGAGTTAATTGCAATATTTAGAAAGGTGAAGAAATAGGAACAAAATAGTAAAATTAAACTTAAATTTGATTTTTAAATACTCTCTTCACTAGCTCTAAATTTTTACAAGAAAAGAGAAAGTTAAGCATCTTTTTACTGAGTTGTATTCCTTATAGAATATGTACAAAATATAAGAGATTTTCTTTAAAAATCGGTTCTTTTTATCAGAAACAAATTATATGGCTACTTTGAAGCAATTCCTTTTGAATGCATTTCAGTATTTTCTTCAAATTTAAAAAAATATTTACTCAAAAATAATTTTATCCATTTCAAGTGAACTATTAATTCTGTTTAAATTCCTGGGAGACCAGGAAACTAGTTGTGTACTGTTTCAAATCCTTCAGGCTGACATTTTCAGCCCTCCACTGATTAATTTTTTTAATCATGGATTCAATTTTGTCCAGATACTTTCAATATTATTATTGAGCTATTCTGAAGTACCAAGTTTAGTTTGTTATGCAAGAATGATTGTCAAGAAGGCAATCACTGTTTTGAAATGACAAAAGGAATGTCTTAGAAAATAACAGTTTCCACAAGAAAACCACCTTAATTTTGCTAACAGCTCAAGCAGCACTTTGAGTAGATGGTAGTTTGTAGTTGAAATTTAATAAAATTAAAATTATTATTAACTTCATCAAAAATGTTTTTCAATTAATTACAGGTTTTGTTACCAGGCTTTTCCTGAAAATGAAGCTGTGACTGGTACGTATGGGGGACTACATCCATGACATGGCCGCAAAGGCCAACATAACAATTGACATACACCCGCTTCTAACATAGCACACAATGTAATAGTTAAAACCAAACTTATGCACTTTTCATTGAAATAGCCATTAATAGCACAAAATAATCTTTGCCTGCGGTACATACAATGATGAAAACAAGATTTTACTGAATTTTTTCAAGTATCTCATAATAACAAGTAATACAGAAAATAAGAAACATCTGTGCTTTTATCAACTTGAACTGGAAAAAGTTAACTATTCTTATTGTCTTGCCTTTAACATTATCAAAAAAAAACTGAATTCTGCGAGAAATTGTACTGTTCAAAAGAGGAGCAGTAAAGGCAATTTTAGTATTCATCTGGCAAATACTTTCCTTTGGACAGAACAAACGCCTTCTACAAGCAAACAAAAGATGCTGATCTTATTAATACCTTCAAGGAAAAGCACCACAAGCATAAGATGATTTTAGAAATTAAATATAAAGAGAATCAACTTTTTAATAATGAAATTTCATAGGTGCACTAATCTTTATGAAAAATGGAATATTTTTAATTAGCAACTGTAACTTAAAAAAACACTGTTTAATTCAAATAGTTTCCATTTCACTCACACAGTACTGATCAGGTCATATTTTACTTATAAATTCACTATTTATTGTTCAAGGTTAAATACCTATTTCATAGGATAATTCAAAGAATGGACAACTACATATTTTTAACAAAATTAGTGCTGAGCACTTGCAGGCATGTGATCTATCCATATATACAACCTGTTGACACGCACATAACCGTGGTAGTACAGCAGCTTTTCTATATCTGCTGGTAAGGGTCACCATATTTCAGCAGATGAGAAATGTTTAGTACTGTACTGCTGAACTCATTTATAAAGATGAAGAATTGGCTGATATATTAGACAATTGGTCATCTGATGATGATGGATTTTCTGTTCATAGACAGACAACAAACAGGATGATGACAATAACAACATGATTGTTCATCAGGATGAGTTCTTGGCCAATGGTCTACAAGGAGGGTTGGAAGCGGCACCTACTAATTCAGTAGAACAAGTTACCCCAACCTTGATGTCACAATTGTTAGCCATATTAACAGCAGTATCAGTTCCCACACATAGTATTGAGGAGCCACTTAACCAGCTGAACATAAACATATCTGAGATACTTGCACCATTACCTGAATGGACTGAAAACAGCTGCAATAACCTCGGAAAACTACTTTCAAAGGTAACCCTGATTTGAAAGTACATGGTACAAACCCAGTGGACTTTTTGAGGTCCTAGCACAATGAATCAGTGACCACTCCTAGATTACAAGATGGAAAGAAATAGCAGTGCAAGAAATTAAGAATTTTTGGTTTACCCTTTCTGGTGGGTTTAATAAAAGTATACTGAATTAGTGATTACTGGAAAAAGATTTTTTATTTAAGTTATCGTTGATAACCTTGAATTTAAGGATATTGCGTTTACGCCAAATGGTGTGATAAATGACCGATTTAGAAAAATTTGTAAATTGATAGAATATTTTAATTTGAAAATGGATGAAATTTATTCCCCTGAGAAAGAACTCCCCCTCGCTGAATCTATGGAGAGGATGTTTGAGACAATATATTTCAAACAAGAAGCATAAGTACGGAATGAAACTGTGTGTTTTAGCTGAAACTAAAGGTATGGTGTAAAAACTGCTTGTATATGCAGGAGTCGGGGATCCCAATGTCAGGGAGTCCAATACATCTCCATAGTAGTCCAAGGTAATCCATAAATTAATTGAGGGAAAAACCAGTCAAGGACAATCCTTATTTATAGGCAACTGTTATAATAATATCTCTTTAGCTGAAAGTTTGGCAGGCTTGGACAGATACTGTACTGGAACATTATATTACAAAAAGAAAAGGAAACCCTCCTAAAAAAAATTTTAAAGGAAAGTTAAAAAAGAGAAATAGTGACAAAGTATAATCTTTATTTTTCTGTTTAGCCTCCGAAACCACCAAAAGGTATTATACTTCAGTGAATTATATGTATGAATCTAAATGAAGTGTATGGATATGTCTTGTATGATTAATTGAAACCCAACCAACAAAGAATACCGGTATTCACGATCTAGTATTCAAATCCATATAAAAGTAACTGCCTTTACTAGGATATGAACCTTAGAACTCTCAACTTCAAAATCAGCTGATATACTATGAGTTAACCACTAGATCAGTCCTGGTGGGCTTGGCACAGTATAATCAGAAAGGAGTATGTGTTTTAAAATGGAGGGATAAAACAGAGATTCTGGCATTTCCACTGAGTTTGGAGGAGAGGTGGTACAAGTTATAAATAAATGAGGTGAAATTAAAATCAAACATCAGCTGATTGATGAATATAATAAACACACAACAGCTGTTACATACAAGTCCAATTACTTCTTCTCACAAATTCCTTGGGTAGTATAAGAAACTGGCTATTCAGATATTTCAAATTATGTTGATAAATAGCCATTTCTTATACAACCAATTCACAGGTAGCAATTAGATTTGCACGATTTCCAGTAGGAAATTTGTGAGAACTTCATACCAGCCTAAAGCCTAAAGCCCTAGTAATTCATTTGCCCACCTTTCTCCCCAAATGGAAAAATAAAAATAAAAACAGTGTAATGTGTCTTGCAAGAACAAACAAGGTGTGGAAATAAACATCATTACTCTGTATTTAATTAAATAAAATAATGAGTGATCAATCAACTTTCAGACAGTTTTAATTTCTTTAAATATTTTTTTTTATGTTGTAGAAATAGCAGGCATTAACAGGCATAGTACAAGTTATAAATAAATGAGGTGAAATTAAAATCAAACATCAGCTGATTGATGAATATAATAAACACACAACAGCTGTTACATACAAGTCCAATTACTTCTTCTCACAAATTCCTTGGGTAGTATAAGAAACTGGCTATTCAGATATTTCAAATTATGTTGATAAATAGCCATTTCTTATACAACCAATTCACAGGTAGCAATTAGATTTGCACGATTTCCAGTAGGAAATTTGTGAGAACTTCATACCAGCCTAAAGCCTAAAGCCCTAGTAATTCATTTGCCCACCTTTCTCCCCAAATGGAAAAATAAAAATAAAAACAGTGTAATGTGTCTTGCAAGAACAAACAAGGTGTGGAAATAAACATCATTACTCTGTATTTAATTAAATAAAATAATGAGTGATCAATCAACTTTCAGACAGTTTTAATTTCTTTAAATATTTTTTTTTATGTTGTAGAAATAGCAGGCATTTAAGGTTTTCTAATAACTAAGTTCTCACCAGGTCTTACATCAACAAGAAAGTTTTGTCCATCAACAAAAATATTTAAATGCAGTCGGGAGGGGCTCTGAATAATAATTATTCTATATTAAAGATCTTTGCCCAACTTTATTTAAACATTTTCATTGAAGGACAAAATTCTCTTATTGATGTAAGACCTGGTGAGAACTAAGTCATTAGACAACCTTAAATGCCTGCTACTTCTACAACATGAAAAATATTTAAAGACAATTAAATTGTCTGAAGGTTGATTGATTACTCACCCATTATTTTATTCAATTAAATACTGAATAACAATGTTTAGTCCTTTACTCCCATACTTTATTTTCTTTTTTTTAATTTCAATTTATTAATTTCCTTATTTTTTGGCAGTCATATTTTTTTTAATTTTTATAATTGTTTTTATTATTATAAGATTACTGAGAAAAATTCACAATTTAAAAACTTATGGGTATAATACATTTAACGTACAAGGCAAATGAGAAAACTGTAAACATTTCAATCAATTTATTTATTTAATTGAATAACAATCTAAACTTACAAATTTCTCAAGCGACTGAGTTCTTCGAGACACTTTTTATCGTGTAGATCATTCAGCAACTTTCTGGGATCCAAACAACTAATGACTAAACTCTCAAATTGTCTTGCGCAACTCAGTGCTACATAGGCCTGGCTCTTGGTAAAGATGTGAGTGCTCAGATCTACAACGGCTCTATCTACAATAGTCCCTTGTAGTTTATGCACTGTCACAGCCCCAGCACAATGCACCATTTTAGGGGGACAGGGCAGTTTGCCCTGTCCCCCTAAAGCATCAAATTTAACAATAGTAGACTCAATCCTCAATCCGATGTGAGAGCATTATCTCTAATTGTACTATCATCAAATTCTATGAAGACTGTTTGTGGTTTGTCTCGGCGTAGTGCAAGCCACTTGATTTTTCTGAGTATATCAGTTAATTTTTGTTCTGGTTTGGTTCCATCATGATTTTGTATTATACTAGCAAATACCACATTTGAATTTTGAAAATCGGAAGATCAGTTGTGAAGATGTAACAACATTTTAGAATAACCATGATCTGTTAGTTTGAGAGTGTATCTGATGTCGGCAAAAGTTAGCCTTCAACCTACTAACAAATATCCTGTTTGAATTTTGAAAATCCCAATGTACCTAGTTTAAGAGCACCCCAATGTACCTCCCAAAACAGCACCACAGGGCCATCCTTTTTGTTATCAGTAGATGATGATTGGTCTGTCTGTCTGTCGCACGAACGAGGTGCTTGCATCACCTCACCAATGTAGCCTCATATGCAGTCCCTACAGGAAGCCAATTATTATTAAACAAAACTTTTTATTAGAAAAAGAAAAACAGAAATTTTTTAAATGTGTTTAATATTATTTTATTTTATTTAACGTAAATTTAATTCTATTATTTTTTAATATTATTCATTAATTGATTTGAATCATTCAGTTCAATCCGAGCTAACACAGCGATAAAGGCTCACAGTTCATTAATTCAATTCATTAAAGTCTGTGCTTCAACCGGCAAAAATGCTCATCCACTGCACATTCTTTGCTCTTTATGTTGGTAAGTGAGCATTTTCTGTTCCCACCTTGCACACATTTGTGATATCCGAGCTTTTCTGTGACAGTCGTGAAGATAGAGGTGTGTCCAACATGAGGAGATTCATCAGCCACAGCACTAATCATCAATCGCTGATCACATCACAGTTTTCAGTTAATTTGTTCAATGATTTTCTTGATCCGAATACTGAGCCTGCCACTCTAAAGTCTTGACACCATTGTCTATAACCTTTCCTTCACTCATTACTGTAGCTTCATACACTAGGCATAACACCAGATTAATTTCAGCAGCTGAAGATCCTCTTGCACACAAAAATCCAATCACAGCACACACTTCACAACTGCCAGGACAAACGATTGTCGCAGACACTGCAATCTGATTCACCGGCAGGCAAATGACTAATGAATCAAAACAATAACTGCAGTGGTTTCATAAATAGCCGATAGATGGCCCTGCTTGCGTGAAACTCTGTTCAGATCCGCTAAAATATTTAAATATAAGCCGACAGCCCTTACTTTATGAATATGCCTCAATACATCCTAAAATACATTACACTCCTTTTTGTACAGTCGTGTAAAAATGACTGGATACCAGTTATACATATTCCCATAGCCGAGATTTACCTGGCTTATATTCAGAACCATTCTTTAGAGAATACTACAATCATTAGGCTGCTAATTCATTTCATAAACATTACAATCAAGTTTTAAACTTTATATCTAAGGTTTCAGGTATAAATTTCAGATTTCCAACTTTATATTGAAAGGAATTTATTTAGAAAAGTTACATTTATTCATTTATTGGAAAATGCAAATCTAAGTTAGCTTTTAATTTCAATTAAAATTTATTGGATTACTTAACTATTATGTTTTATTTCTGGTTTTATGATTATTTATAGTTGATAATCTTGGAATTTTCACTTTAAATTAATATTTTCTGGCAATTATTTATAACCTTTATAATAAAATTTTGTTACATAAATATGTTTAATTTCATTATTATTCTTTTAAATAAAAATGATAAAATACACACAGTATTATTTCATTATGTGTTTAAAAATAATTATTACAGTTACTTGTTTGTCAGATCTATTATTCTAAAAGATTCAGAGGAATTTATGTAAAAACTAATTTGTAGGTTATAAACTAGCCAGATTATAGGTGAAATCAGATGACAAGAAAGTGTAAATTAAACTTAGTGATACAAAAGTAACATAAAAAATTCAAAATAAATTATTGATATACAGAATAAATGGGGATTTATGGCACATAAATTTAACTCAGACTTTTTATAAGTAAAATCCACAAACTTTGGTCTTTCTTTTTTCATAAAATGAAGCAGTAAATTTTTATCTAATTAACAGACTAGAAAATTAATTAACATAAATTGCCAGCATGAACAAGATTTACAAATAATGCTCTACCACATTGAGTGAGTGAGTGTTAAGTACAGATGGTATAAATCTAGTGCTTTTTTATTTTCCATGCACACCGCATGGTTGTGCTTTTTGGGTTTTTCAAATGTTTTTATATACTCAAGATTTATCCAAATGTTGATAACTACTAGTATACTTAAATGAGTTAAAAACAAAATAATAATTCAGCATGGAGGGTAAACTGATGACAAGCCAACAGTGAATGTGTTAAAAAAATTCCATTGCTGATTTATCCCAGTTACCAGTCTAATGAGTTTAAATACTCCCAACATATTAACAAAAAATATATACAGTTTATTGCAGAAAAACAACAAAATTTTATGTTTTAAATTAAAATCCACGGTAATGTAAAAAATGAATTTTTCACATTCAAAAAACAAATCAAAAGTCTGTAAATCTCTTTACATAACATTTTTTTTTCATTTAAAATTGTATAAAGATTAACAATTTAATTTACAAAGAATTAATATAAAAATATTATCCAAATACAAAATTCCAGACTTCAATTTTTTCTGAAATATAAACTAGCAACAAAACAGTGCAATATTGTTTCGAATAGCTTGTAATCATTACAATCATATGTTTAAAAACATTTCATTAATCTGTGGAAAGGGTGTTGAGCAAATAAACCAATAAGATTATAATCTGTGAAAAAAAAGTCTGATTATTAACCTTGGTGGCAAACTCTGATAAATATAATACAAGACATAAACAGTAAAAGCTGCACAAAATAGATTTTCACACATCAGCATAAAAAGTAAAGAATTAAGAAGTAATTTCCTCTTAAACAAAAAGAAATAGGCATAAAAATATTCATCATTCATGATCCACTAAAACAAAATATTATTAATATCTACCAAACCATACTTGTCACATAACTTTAGTAAGAGCAAAATTACTTATTTTCGAATTGCATAACAATTAAAACATGAAACTTGATCAGTCATTTATCTAAGGTACACTAAATGGCAAAACTGCTCCTCCTTATATAACAACTGTCATCCTGCAAGCCTTCCTGCTACCTCAGCATCTCTATAAGTATCAAACTGATAAACCAACTACCACAAATAAGGAAACTGCATCATAAAATTTATCATTACTTAATTAAAACCAGCCCTAAATCTTAAGAATAATAACAATCAACTTAGTTTTTTTTAATTTTTAATTAAAAAAACAAGGAATCATCTTACCTGAGCCACAAACAACAAAAACAAATAGTGCTAATAACCATGGTCCAACAGGGTATTTGTCATCTTGAGGTTTCTAAAAAAACAAAAAAAAAACCCACTAAATTAGATTTTATCTATAGGTTGAAATAAATATAAAAACATAAATTTAGTTTCACACCCATTCTTAAGAAATTCAAATATAAATGAATACACAAGTATTCATTTATTCAATATAAATTCAAAATACTTGCACCATTTCAACACAACTAGATGTTAAAAAACAAAATAAATCACATATTTTGATTCAAATCCAAAATGCGTTGTTTGGAAACGAAATGGTCAAAACAGCTCTTACAGTACACAACACCCATGAACTCAATGGAAAACAACAATACAAATAGCCAACTCAAACAACCTTTCATTTTCAAATTGTTTTATTTTTTGTTGTTGGTGTATTTTGTTGACAGAATTATTTTTAATAGCTGTCTAATTAACTCCCCATTGGTTTCTTTGCCCATAGTTTTGTTTCATCCATAGCATTTTTTCTTTTGTATAATAAACTGATCAATTTCATTATTTCTTCCTACAAAAACTATTCACTGTTCTGTTAAAATGATTTTTTCTAGAACTCTTAAAGTCTCCATCAAAAGTTACTACAAGCAATATTTTTTACAAGTGCTGTAAAATATTACTGCAGTCGTGTAGCCAACAAACGGCTGGAAACTATGTAGTCACTTAACACTTTATAACAGCGTAGCAATATATGGCAATTGTATGACCTGGTAGTTTCTTTCATTTTGCCAGTGCTGTCACCTACATTGGACCATATGAGTACCTCAACATAAACAAGTACTTTCTCTGTTAGTTCTTACTGAAAAAATTCTTATCTTCCACCTGTTCTCCCAGTAAGCATGTTTTATTATTAACCGAGAAGGGAGCCTTTTGCAGAACCTATCGGAATTATTAGGTAAGTTTTACATACTTTCTTTTTTCTATTATTTTAACTTTTATAATTTAAAGACTCTGTCTGCGATATTAGTTTTGAGTTTTATTTCACTTTTTTGACCTTTGTTTTAATAAATTTTTATTATATGATTTATATTAATTTTAAACCTTATAAGTTTTATTATTTTAGAGTTATTTTACCTTTTTATACCGAAAATTCCGGGCGATGATAACTCACAGGCATTTTCGCCCCCAAACAAAAAAAAAAGAAAAAAGTAAGCATGCATTGCTCAACCTTCCATCAATCAATGTGCAAATAGTCTACTGCAGTACGTGTTTTGGTTTATTTGTGATGTTGAATATATTTAATCAGCATTTTTATATTTTTTCACATCTATATTTCACTAACCTAATTTAATTTCTGAAGCAGCAAATATATGGACAAATGAGAATACACTTAACAACATAAATATAATTCAATTAAGCCCAGATTACAGGATGTGAATTAAAAGAATTACAAAGAGCAAAATACAAAAAAAAAGCTGGATGCTATCATTATGGATTTAATCTTGCTTATCAAAAAACATCCAAAAAATGTAGTCTTACACCAAAAATTGGCATAAAAAATTGCAAATGACAAGTAGAAATGCACGTGGCAAACAAGTGACATGGTTTAAATGTCATGCGAGAGCAATGCATATTTACAAAATAATCCATATTTCAGAAATTGCAGTGGATAGCAAATACATTTAATAACTGAGGTAAATTAAGTTGCCTCTATTCATGTTTATTCCAATTTACGAAAAACTTTTTTTTGTTTTATTAATATAGTTTTTTATATTCTCAGCCAAATCACATTTAACAATTCAAAATCATTTTTAGATATTCATGTAAATATTTATCCAAATAACTACCTAAATTTAATGTCACTGCCTAACTATTTACTGTAGCATGTTCATTTAATATAAGAACATATCCACATTTTTCAGCTTATAGTCTTTCTTATTGGTTTTACTTACATGGTTAAATAGCAGAGTAGATGTAAAAACCTCCAAATGGTAAAAAGAATCTACTTTTTGTTAACATATAATGTATGGAGATGTATGGCTGCAATGATTATATACCAATACCATGCAAAAATTGGCCAAGCCATAATATATAAGTGCTTGTAAATCCAATATAAAACAGAAAAATTTGTCTGAAAACACTTTTTTTTATTTTTGTAACACATAAACTCTGTAAATGACTAATAAAAGTGTAAAATTTATAATTAAAACTTGTAGCGAATTCAATTCTGAGAAAATCGATATAAATTTATCCAATAAAAAGCAAATACAAGTTCAAGAAATCTGTTTCTCATAGGATATGGAATATTCCACAAATTGTTTTAGGCTTTGGAACTCTGTGGTTAAGAAAACATCTTTGATATTCTCTAGCAGCAGCATTACTTGCATTTCCATCATAAACCCAATGAAAATACTATGTGGCATATTCCTCAGTAGTAAATAACAAAAGTATTGCTAATAAAACTAACAAACATGCATGTGCGCGCACACACACACACACACACTTAATTAATCTACATGGCACTGGGAACAAGTCACAGCAGAACATGCAATGCACTAACAATATGACATAAAATAAACTGCTGGCCAGCCGATTTTTACCAACTTATAAGTTTTCTTAAATCTTCAACTTGTCAGTGAATTCGAGAAAGATACATATTATCTGAATAACATTAGTACTGGTCTTTTTTATTTTATTAATTCTTTAATTTTATTTGTATTTTTAATACATTATTTTTTATACCATTGTACTTAGTAAGAAAGCAAACATGCTTTGTATTTGTAATTCCTTCATTTTCATATGGTAAGTGTTAGTAATAAAATCCAATTTCTTGAACTTGTACTTGTTTTATATTGGGTTATTTTACATCAATTTTCTCAGAATTAAATTCTCTACAAGTTTTGACAATAAATTTTAAGCATTAGTTATTTAACAAAGTTTTTGTATTACAAACACAAAAAAATGTGCTTTTAGACAATCAACTTTTTTTTTTATGTCAGATATTATGAAAATTACTGGAGACATTGTTCTAGAACCTGTTTTATTCAATCTTTCACGTCAAAAACTGTAAGAAACCATCAACTTTATCCCTTAATTTGAGTTCCTAGAATTCCAGTATGGTTTTTTCACTCTGTCCAAGAATCAGGGTAAATCTTTTACTAGTCATAAATCACTAGGGAAGCAATTTAGTTTCCAGACCCATGTTTGAATGAAAATTTTATTATTTTCATTAGTAGAATGAGCTCAGAAAGCAGCAGTAACACTACGTGAACCACCCTCTAGAATACAGAGTAAAGTGTAAAAAGTCCTAAATAGGTTTAGCAAGAGAAATTTAAAATACACTTTCAAGAATATAGACAAGCATATAAACACAACGAGCAGAAATTTGATTATGTTGATTGCATTAGAGATAATGAACACACACATGTAATTATGATACTAAACAACAGTTTTATTATCTTTACACAGGTTGTACAGCACAAAGACAGTAATCACAGATTACAATCACATATTACACATACTGTAATCACACATTACACAGATTATATAATCTGATAATCACAAATTACAATGCTACAAATTGTAATAACAGCAGAATAGTTAATTTTTATCAGTGACTGAGATGACAAACATACCCCTCTATATCTCTTCTTTATTTAAATATGTTTTTATCCAACATATTTACATTTATCACATTTCATAGCATTCTGACAAAACAGAGATCTCTGCAAAGAAAAGATCTCTGAAGAAAAAAGAAAGAAATAACATTAAGCAGTAAGTAGGCAACAGTTTTTGCAAACAATTATTCTCTGCTGCTACGGTGCAATTTTCTAGACTACTTGTAAATAAATATAATTTTAAATAATAATATCTTGCACCTCTACTTAATAAAGTAGTAAGAACAAGTCTGACAATAAACAAACATTTCAATATATAATAAATTACACTAATTATGTAAATTCACTTTATTATTATTTGTGTAATAAAAATACATTAATGCATTTAACAAGGCATATTTTATTTTATTCATCCGATGATAACTTTACCTTTTATTTTATACATAAAATTGTTAAGAGCACTATGGAAATAAAAAAACAATATAAATAATTTACTACTATCTTCTGTAGATAAATAATAAAAAATAAAACCGATTTATTTAAACAACCACATCATCAGCACAATAAAAAATTGGTAGTAAATTGATATTAAATGTGCTAATTTATTACTAGCTTTACCTAACATAAAAAAAAAAAAAAACCGAGATATCGGCATCCAAAAACTATTTACCAACCTGAATCTACATAATTCAGTTAGTTCAAGTATGGATATAAATGAAACAAAACAAGTGTACTAACTTATCACAAAACTTACCATATTTATTCGAGTACCCCCGCACTTTTTTTCTTGGAATTGGAGAGAAAAAATAAGGGTGCGGGGCTTACTTGAAATATAGCCTTTAGCCAGAATAATTTATGTAAAGTAAATGTTTTCTTAGAAGTACCTAAATTTAATCACATAAATGTAGTTACATTAGGCTTTCGTTTATCAATACCAGATGCCACTTACACAGAATACATTCTTAATTATTAACATCCTGTTCAAATTATCGATAGGAACAAAGTTACAGTAATTTTATAAAACTGATTCATTCTGTATAAGCTGCATCTGGTTCTAATGACACTACAGTTACAGTATCAGTTACCCATCGTCGTCTTGTCTATTCGCCATAGTCATTGTACTGTTTGTATATGTGGACGGTTATGCACATTTTATCTGTTTAGTTTATCTTGTAAAGTTTAATACAGTGATTTATTTAATTACGGCATTAAAATGAGTACAAAAGGACAGTGTCTACGATCTTTTACAGTAAATGAAAAACTGCACGTTATAGAAGAGGCTGAAAAATTGGAAATTGGACGGCAGGAAGAAAATTTGACATAGATGAACGCTGCATTCAAGACTGACGTAAGAAGAAACAACTTCTGGTGAAAGGCACTGGTAATAAAAGGGCTTTTCGTGGCTTAAAACAAAAATACGCAGACATAGAAAAAAAATTGTATGACTGTTATGGAAAAAAGGAAATGCGGTTATGCTGTCACGACAGAAATGTGTCAATCATATGCTCATGAAATCGCTAAATCATTGAATAAAGTTGATTTTAAAGCAAGCCGTGGATGGATAACATAATTTTTTGCACGAAATGATTTGTCAATAAGACGAAAGACTATTACCATTTCTCAACGACTTCCAGACGCTTATGAATACAAAATATTACATTTTCAAAATGCATAATAAATCTTGGAAAGGTAAAGGCTATTTTCCTACTGAAATAGGAAATGCTGATCAAACACCCGTATATTTTGAAACGCCATTTGACAAAACCGTAAACAAAAAAGGTGAAAAAAGTGTTACGATTCGCACTGGTGGTAATGAAAAACAAAGGTGTAGTGTTATGCTTTGCATTACTTCTGATGGATCAAAATTACCTCCCTACATTGTTTTTAAAAGAAAAACTCTTCCTACTGTACAGGTAAATGGAGTTATTATCAGAGCACAGGAATCAGGTTGGATGGACGAAACTTTAATTTTAGATTGGATCAGGTGTGTATGGCAAAAGCGATCAGGAGATTTACTTAATAAAAGAAAATACCGGTATGCTAGTAATGGATAGTTATCGGGGGTATACGAGTGATAAAGTGAAAGACATTTTAAAAAAGAGTTAAAGGCAGATTAACATCTCTATTGCAACCACTAGATGTCTGCATTAATAAACCGTTCAAATCTGCATTAAAACAACTGTACAGTAAATGGATGGCTGATGAAAATTTTTTGTTAACATATAAATATAAAGTTAACATACAGATTTGTATTTGGATAAAAGATGCTTCGGAAGGTATTTCCACGGAATTAGTAAGGAAAAGTTTTAAAAATGTGGAATATCTAATGAACTTGATGGTAGTGAAGCGATCACCTTTGGCAGAGCGACATGGAGACTACCGGTAACCCTTCTACAGACATTGACAGTGACAGTGATTAATTAAAAATAAAATCCCATATTAAAAAGTGTATTGAAATGATCCTTTTCAACATGATACTTTCTTTTTGTTTCTGGCCTACTGATTCTGAACTAAACTAGTACTTACGGTAATTAATTATTAATGTAATATTAATATTGTAATTTAAATGAAGGAATTAAATGCTTTACTTTCTGAATATTTTTATATTTACGTATTTTTTTTAGCCTATCTGTTATACTTTAAAATACCGGTATAACTCAATTTTTTTTTAGATTTTCAGTCCGGAAATCGCAGTGTGGGGCTTATTTGGGGGCGCGAAGGGGGGATATACTCGAATAAATATGTTAATTACATACAATTTGGTTTAAATACTCCAACAAAAAAAAAAATTTGAAATTTATTAATTATTCATAAATCTATATGTTAACAGAATGTGATTAAGATGGTGACTCAACATTTAATTAGTCAAAAAAAACTAAACAACAAACATCAAATTTTGGAAACTCAAAACGAATTCAATACATTTGAAAGACAGCTAAATGAAAACATGTTTTAAAAAAGCAAAATAAATTCTCTTAACTCTGACCACTCATCATGGAAACAAAAAATCAAGTTTTAAACATACATTGTGGAATATAATTTATGAAACAATTTACAACATTTATGAAACATTAATAACAAATTATGAAAATATTAATAACAATAAATATTTATCAAACATGTTAAGAAAATGATTAAATGAAATATTTTATATTATTAAACGTAACCAACAGGCAGAACACTTAGTGAGTAAACTACTCACTAAGTAACAGTTGGCTTTTATAATGCACAAAACATTAGATCTTCATTTCCTCTAAAACCCTCTTACTTATCAAAATTTCTTGTCTCTGATTCCTGCCACAAAATTTTACTTAAGAAAAGCGTTTTGTTAAGATTTTTATAAACGTTAAATGTTAAAGCTGGAATGATAGCTTTAAAACTTCCTCAAACAAAATGAGTAAGCAAACACATAACTTCTCCACTGAAAAGGAAAATATTGAACGATCAAGACTATATTCTCTATCAATAACAGGCTTTTAAATTCACTTCATTCACACTAACACAGTGTTATTTACCAATCAAGAATCTTTAGAGACCCTTTCTAATAAAAACTAAATGTAGAATTAGAATGTTACTTGCATCTATTCTATTTCTCTCACCATATATTTATAATCTTCAGATAACCAATCCTATCCAAAAACTACCATCTTCACAAACATTCTTATGCCATGTTGAAGTCTACAACTATCTGTTCTTACTGTAGGCATCTACATACTGTAGGAAATAAAGTAAAAACACTAATAAATCCTCCAATAATAATAATTATTATTATTAAACCTCAAGAATCTGTAAACATCCAAGTATTGGCAAGCAAAGTGTTGGCTATTCAACATACGAGGTGCGACAATAAAGTAATGAGACTGATGTGAAAAAAAATGTTGCTTACCGTTTTACTCATGTTTACTGTTGTCTCCTTCAAAGTAGTTCCCCTATGATTGCACACACTTATTCCAGCACTTCTGCCATTGATGGTAACATTTCTGAAACTCATCTTCTGTAATATCCTCCAAGACCCTCGTCACAGCTTTTTCGACATCTTGTATTGTTTAAAATGGTGTCCCTTGACCGGCATTTTGACTCTTGGAAAAAGAAAAAAGTCGCACGGAACGATATCTGGTGAATAAGGTGGCTGTGGTAGTACTGAAATTTGTTTCGAGGTTAAAAATTGCTGTACTGACAGAGCAGTATGGGATGGCGCATTATCATGATGCAGAATCCAATTATCAGCAATGTTGGCATGGACACGAAGCACTCGTTTACGAAATCTTTCTAAAATTTCTTTGTAGAAATATTGGTTAACTGTTTATCCAGGAGGCACCCACTCTTTATGAACAATTCCCTTGGAATCGAAGAAGCACACAAGCATGCATTTCACTTTTGACTTTGACATGCGAGCTTTTTTTGGTCTGGGTGATCCCTTTGAGCACCATTGCGAACTTTGGCGTTTTGTATCTGGATCGTATTGAAAAAACCAATCTTCATCACCAGTGATAACACGGCTCAACAAATCTGGATTGATTTCCGTTTGCTCTAACAGATCGGCTGCCACATTTTTCCGTGTTTCTCGCTGTTGTGTGAGATTTTTTGGGACCATTTTTGCACAAATCTTTCTCATACCAAGATCTTCAGTTAATATTAGACGAACCGTTTCTCGATTGATGTTGAGTTCTTCTGCAATCATTTTCACGGATAATCTTCGATCAGATCGTACAATTTCACGCACCCTGGTCAAGTTGACATCTGTCCGTGACAGATGTTGATGGTTGTCCACTGCAGTCTTCATCTTCAACATTCGTTCTGCCTTCACTAAAAATTTTATGACACCCAAAAACTTGAGCTCTTAACATAACCTCCTCTCCAAAAGCCTTCTGAAGCTTACCGTAAGTTGTCGTCGTGTTTTCACCCAATTTAACACAAAAAGAAATGGCGTACCGTTGTGCAATATTTTGCAATTTCATTTCTGTGACGAGATACACAAACACGTGTTCACTTATTGCAGCACAACTCACGACTGAGCAATTGCATCAATGTCCCGCTTGGACTAGAAGTAGCTTATAGACCAAGGTCAAAGATGGTGTGTGTGCCTACGCAAGCTGCAGGGTTGCCACATCTTGAAAAGAAAAATCAGTCTCATTACTTTATTGTCGCACCTCGTATATTACTTATAATATTCTAACCAATATAAACTATTAGTTTTTCAGTAAAAATTGAAATATTTTTGAAACAAAATCTTAAAACTAATAGGTGTAATAATAATTAGCATTATTCATAACTTTCTCATACGGTGTTAAAATTTTTTGCCTACAGTGAAAAATGGCAGAATTTTATAACTTTGGATCTGTCTGAGAAAACTGTAGAATAGATCTAAGAGGAAAAATTATCTTTTAAATACAAGTTTTTACTTTACCGGCTGAAAATGCTAACATTAATAATGGTGACAGCAATGATGACAACCATATGCAGATATCAATAAGGTTTCAAGTAGTAAGCAGCTCTGAGCCTGGTAATTAACTAATTGTTCAAATATAAATGTAAACTTAAAAGAAATGAAACAGACTTTTAAAAATTATACTAAAAAAAAAAAAAAAAAAATACTTTTTTAATTCTTTGAGTTTTTCAATTTTTTGTAAATTTAGAGTGACACATTACCAACAATCTGTGATTTTCATTTCCCATCAACTTAAAAACTTCAATTTAAAAAATTGAAATATTATACTTGTAAGTGATAAATTTAAAATTTGATCTAAATCAAAGTTTAATTGAGAAATAGCAGATGTAAATCATGGTCTTACAGTAAGAGCTCTCTTAAAGTGTATGAAGAGATATAAAAACATTAACATTTGAATAAAAATTTTTAACTGGAATGCTGTAATGGTTTTAAAAAAATAGTAAATGAACGAAATAGTCGTGCATGGTAAAAGAAGATGATTCAGGCTTTCCCTGATGAAGTGCAATCTATTTACTAAATTTACAATAACATAAAACTGAACAATGTATCATTAATAATCAGTTTTTAATTCAAAATGTGGATACTGAAGCACGACTAAGCTATTAATTGATACATGCTAATCTCTCAGAAAAGTGTAGGGTGTCCAGGCTAAAGGTACCCAAAAGTAATGGCCTACATCTAAAAAAACCAAAGGTAGCAATACCTTACATGTACACTCAATTGACTGGAAGTATCTGCAAGATTTGTTTTGTATACTCTCAAAGTCAGCAGAATATGCATGTGCAGGCAAGCCAACTCACAATGAAATTTTAGTCAGTAGTAGTTAATTGAGATGTGGACTCCACAACAGAAAGGTTGAAAGTGTGCTCTGGTTAGTGGAATTTCAATCCGTTACATGTGTCAATGGTGTGCATCAACAGAATGGAACATCAATCCACCTACATCCTAGTCTATTCATCTGTGGGATACGACTAAGAGACTGAAAGCTTGGTTTCACGAAGCGAAAATCAATTAAAAAAATAAAAGGTTAATGACAAGTTAGTTAAGAACTGTAAATTCCTCATTCCACTGTTCATGCAATTGTTCATAAGCGGCTCAGTTTGCGGGTATAAAAGTTACAACTACATCACATTAAACCAAATGATTGTTGCCTATGATATCATTTTGCTGCATAGGTAACGATCCTTGTCAAAAATAACCCTACTTATCTTGATACGTCGTTATTTAGTGATGAGGCAATCTTTCATATGAGTGGGAAAGTTGTGGGAAAGACAAAATTGTCAAATTTGGGATACTGAAAACCCCCATACAGTAATAAAAAACAAAAGGAACATACCTAAAGTCAATGTCTCGTTGGGACTGTACAAAAATTGCATCACCAGTCTGTTTTTTTTTTAATGGAGCTTACTGTGACAGGACATATGAACTTTGCCATGCTTGAGAACTTTGCTGATCAATTCTTGGTCTAATAACACTGCAAATGCTTCTCTGGTTTCCTTAATACAAACTGTTCTTTTGGATACTTTTAGCCTGGATACCCTAACCCACCGGGTTGATCTAGTGGTGAACGCGTTTTCCCAAATCAGCTGATTTGGAAGTCGAGAGTTCCAGCGTTCAGGTCCTAGTAAAGCCAGTTATTTTTACACGAATTTGAATACTAGATCGCGGATACCGGTGTTCTTAGGTGGTTGGGTTTCAATTAACCACATATCTCAGGAATAGTCGAACTGAGAATGTACAAGTCTACACTTCATTTACACTCATACATATCATCCTCATTCATCCTCTGAAGTATTATCTGAATGGTAGTTACCGGAAGCTAAACAGGAAAAAAGAAAGAAAGCCTGGATAACCTGTATTTTTCTGACAGAAAACTTTCACTCATTCACCACTTTCTCCTTTTCCTTCCTCAATACTTCTCTTTATCACCCATCATATCTTACCCCTATAGTGCAACAGTTTTTAAACACCATCTCTATCTCTAATGATCAGCTGGTTTCTAACCAATATAATACTCGTCTTTCACAACTGTTGATCTTGAATAATTACATGCTTATCCATGGCAACCTTTTTAATTTCTTTTTTTAAGCCAAGATAGTTTTCTTCTCTGGAAGATGCATGTCCTGACAGAAATTTATGTTACTATAAAACTTTCAATTTTCTCACATTGTCTATAATGTAATTACATCATATATAATTATATATATCTGATATATGTGCAAAGATAGACTCATGTCTATTGTATCACCCCAGAGTGCTCTCTATTTACCGCATACGTTACATTATGCATCCCTCGCAACTTTACCCTCATATTTTAAACCAAGAAAAAATATTTGATTTCTAAGATTACTGTTCTCTAAGTCATTTGCCATTTAAATATTATTATACAACAGTTCTACTTTTCTTTTTTTTTAAGAATTAATTTTCATCTTGTAATGTCCATATTTCACCCATAAATTTATTATTACTAACATGTTCTTTTGATGCCACTAGCAATAATATTTGATCCAACAGTTAAGATATTTGATCTGAACAGTTAAGATATCTCACTTGTCCATAATTCAAACTGCTCTTCATCAACTTTAGAAATTTTCTGTACTGAACCTCTTTCATGTGCTCTGGTGAGAACTGGAACCGATCATTTGGCACTAACTGAGGTTGAAAAAAATAGCATGCACATTTAATATACAAAACAGGATGAGAAAGAAAATCTGATATTAACATACAGAAATAAGATAAGTATTAAAAAAAAAATAAAAGTATCTCAAAATTAAGAAATACTCTAATTCAAACAAAAAAAAGACACTGTGTTTCAAGACCACCAAGATAAGAAGACAGCTTATATCATATATTCATACTTAGCAGCCATTTTTTTACAAAATATAAATTTATCAATAATTAATTCTTTCTTACTGTTTAATTCAAAGAATTCACATTGGATGTTTATACTAAAAATCACTCTGGATAAAAAATTAAACTATAACCTGATGATTTTATATCAAGAACGTCTTATAAGTAGTCCTGTAGAAACTGAAATATGTGAAGCCAATGGTTGAACTATGTTTAGTAAATGGTTTTCCTCTAACTCAATGAAGTTAAATATTGTTGGGTACTTCCTATTAGCAATTACTGGATGCAAACAGTAAACACAATCAGTGTCACCATCAAAAAAAAAATTTCTCGCATTCCTTAATTTGCCTATTATTTTAAAATTCATAGTTATAAATATAGTGTTATCTTATATTTTTCTTTTGTTATAGCGTACAAAATCTATTTCTCTTATGCTAACAGAATTTTTGTTTAATTTTTTTTTTAAATGTTAATTGTCCGCTATAAAGTTCATCATTCTAAACCATTCCTTCTTTTTATTTTCATATATTAAGTGCAGGTGAGAAAGTAATACATAGATTACACAAAATAGTGTGTATTATTTACGAATATTATAAAAGAAAAAGAGGAATATTATAAATGAATAAACGAAAAAGTTCCGTCAGACTTCAAAAATAGTTATTGTCTTGATACCAAAGAAAGCAGGAACAGATAAATGTGAAAAATACAGAACAATTAGTTTAACTACTTCATGCATCAAAAATCTTAACTAGAATTTTGTTCAGAAGAATTGAAAGTGGAAGAAGCCTTAGGAGAAGATATTTGGTTTCAGGTAAAGTATAGAGACAAGGGAAGCAATTTTAGCACTCAGATTAATAGCAGAAGGAAGATTAAAGAAAAACAAACCAACATACGAGGTGCTACCCAAATGTTTGGGGAATTTTACCATAAAAATAAAGTAGCTTACCATAACTTATAATTTCCATTGTCTCCTTCAAAGTAATCACCCTGGGCATTGATACAGTGATCCCATGCATCCCTGGAAGTCTGCAGGTGTAAGTGTTCGAAGCACGTTCTGCGTTTCTTCCTGAATCTCCTCAATTGTGTTAAAATTACGACCTTTCAATTGAAATTTTATTTTCGGAAAGAGAAAAAAGTCGCACGGGGCAAGGTCAGGGAATATGGTGGGTGGGGAATCACCACCATCTTTTTGGAAGCCAAGAAATTCCAAACAGCTAGCAATGTGTGGGCGGGCGCATTGTCATGGTGCAGAACCCAGATGTTGTTACCCCACAGATCTGAACGTTTGCACCTAATGCTTTCACGTAACCACTTCAAAACTTCACAATAGTACATCCCTTTGACAGTTTGACCAAGAGGAACAAATTCCTTATGGATAATGTCTTTGATGTCGAAAAAAACAATCATCATCGACTTCACATTGCCGCAAACTTGGCGTGCTTTTTTTGGCCGCGGTGAACTAGGCAACTTCCACTGTGATGACTGCTGCTTAGTTTCAGGGTCATACCTGTACACCCATGTCTCATCACCAGTTACGAAGTTGGAGATGAAGTTAGGGTCATCTCTTGCTGAATTTTTCAATTCACTACAGACAGCTACGCAATTTCGTTTCTGTCGCTGTTCAACAGTCTTCGTACGAATTTTGCAACAGTGCATCTCATGTTCAAATTGTCCGACAAGATGCACTGCATGGACCCATATGACATTTGTACAATTGCACAAACATCATGGATTGTTTGTCTACAATCTGCAACAATAGCCTCTCACACTTTCGCGATGTTTTCCAGTGTTGCGCTTGTTGACGGTCTTCCTGAACGCTCATCGTCATCGACTGTAATTTGTCCATCTTTGAATCGTTTGTACCACAAAAAAGTTTTACTTTTACTCATAGCATTGTCACCAAATGCTTCCACAAGCATGCGATGAGTTTCTGCACCAGTTTTTTACGCATGAAGCAAGATTTGATGCAGGTTCTATGCTCTTTAAAATCTGCCATTTAGAACTTCGCCGAAGCAGTAAAACACAATGTTACACAACTGCATGAAAGTCAACAATGCAGCCTCTCACCATCACAGCTGTCGGAACACTGGTTCACAAAGTACTGTTAGCCACATCTAGCGGCAGCAGGTCGTACCAGCAATGGTTTGCGCGTGAAATTCAAATTCCCCGAAATTTTGGGTAGGACCTTGTACATGGCATTTATAGACTTAGAAAAGAAAGATATTTGATGATGTAGACTGGAATAAAATTTTCAGCATTTTATAGGATTCAAGTATAGAGATAGAAGAACAATTGCTAAAATTTTCACAAGCCAAACAGCAACAGTAATAATTAGAGAACAAAAGAAAAAAGCCGTAATAAAAAAGGAAGCCCAACAAGGATGTTTCCTATCCCTGTTAATTTTTAATCTTTACATAGAACTAGCAGTAAATGATGTTAAAGAACAATTTAGATCCAGATTAACAGTGCAAGGTAAAAAGATTAAAGATGCTACAATTTGCTGATGATGTAGTAATTCTAGCTAAGAGTAAAAAATATTTAGAAGAAACTATGAATGGCATAGCTGAAGTCCTATGAAAGAACTATCGCATGAAAATAAACAAGAACAAAACAAAAGTTATGAAATGTAGCAGAAATAATGTAGATGGACCACTAAACACAAACATAGGAAGAAAAAGATTATGGAGGTAGAAGAATTCTGTTATTTGGGAAGCAGAATTACTAAATAAAGGTGGACGAAGCAGGAGCGATATAAAGTGCTAGATAGCACAAACGAAACTTCCTTTCAGTCAGAAATATCATTTGCTTAGATCAAAAATTAATTTAAGTGTCAGGAAAACATTTCTGAAAGTTTGGAGTGTAGCTTTATATGCAACTGAAACTTGGATGATCAGAGTATCTGAGAAGAAAAGATTAGAAGCTTTTGAAATGTGGTAATAGAGAATGTTAAAAATCAGACTGGTGGATAAAGTGACAAATGAAGAGGTGTTGCAATAAACTGATGAAGAAAGAAGCATTCGGAAAAATATGGTTAAAAAAAGAGACAGACTTAGAGGCCACATATTAAGGCATGTTTATTTAATTGAAATTTGCAATCTTGGATGTATTTTGATCAATTCAACAGTAATAAGAAAACTTTAGATGCATAAAAATTAGACCTTTTAATCGTTGATAAAAAGATGGAGAATTTTTCTGCTAATATTCACAACCATCCTCAACATCTGTCCACCACCACTGTATTATTTTTACCATTTTGCATTCAGTTTTTGACAATTTCTGATTACCTGATAAATAATCCACACTTGCGTAACAGTATAAACTAGGGTAGTAAATAATAATTAATTGGCATGATAAAATGACTAACCTCATTAAAATAAAATTGTGATACACATTCTAATGTAAATTAACTTCTGGAGGATTCTTTTACAATTTAATCAACTCTTTAAAAAAAAACTGCAGATAGCATCACTTAAATCTATTTAAATGGCAAAATTATAGTCAAAAGATCTGTCTGTTGGAGGAATAATTCCATGCATTTTTAAAAATTGATGAAGTGCCACTATGCAAACAGAACATGTTAGAAATAGTTGAAAAATACATAGTAAAAAAGAACACCTATCAGGACATCTAAACAATTAGATATCTCACTTATCCTCATATTCCAAATGCTCTTCATCAACTTTACAAATTTGCTGCATATATTACAGGGTGTTACATCCTACATGCATTTGTTGTTTTACAACAAACAGAATTTGTAATAAATTTGGATAAGTCAGGTTAAATGACTTCACCCAATAATAGAAATTCTTATTTGTTTATAAAGATCTGATAGTGAGTATGCAAAAATTTGGAACAACTGATTTTTTTTGGCCACATTGGGTTAACCAGAAAATTGGAATGAAATTTTTTATCACATGTTACATACTCTTTTAACATAAGTTGACTAGAAGTCCAGACTTAACAACCTATGAAAACTCCTATTTGAAAATATATTTATTTATTATCTTTAATGTGATCAACAAGAATAAATTTCAGTTTATTATATTTGTCTGCTTGTGAACACTGTTTTCTTTTTTTTTATTTCTGTTTGTCATTCCTGCATAGAGATTGGCCACAAAATCCTTTTCCATGATACAGCATATAGATTGTTAACACTATGCCATCAGATTAATGTAAAGATTAATCATCTAGTTTTGATTACTCAACAAAGGTGCCAGGTTTGTTAGAAGTATGTTGTTATTTTCATGTGTTGAATGAAAATTCTGATTTGTGCTATATATAATTAAAATTGTAGTCGCAAGCGCATACTCAATTGAAGAAAGACATTGTTAGTGTTTGGCTGCATTAGTACACATATGAAAATATAAGAGAACAGACTTATTCAGCGTTTTGATAAGGAAGTTCAATCAGTAGTAACACTGAAAGAGGGAAATAAACCTTTTTTCATTAAGTCAGTCCTTGATTTGAAATGATCTGGTTGATCTTCAAGTCAATTGAATAGCTCTGATATTGTTGAGGGACTCTTTTTGATCTCCTAAGAAACCAGGAGAAGATCTGCAGTTACTTATTCCTTGTTCAACACTTCTGAAAGTAATGAGAACAGTTTTGGGTTTAAACCCTTTAACCCTGCTATTGATAATGAGCTTTCTGACCAGGATATGGCTTTATGGGAAACTTGTTGCAAAATGAGTTATGGATCGTGGAACATCTATTTTTGTTGTAAAGAAATCCTCACCTTTATGAGGAAATTGCAGATCAACCACCACCACCACATGTGGAAAGCAATATCTAATATCAAGGACTGCTTGTTTCAAGAAATTATTAACTGTATTTCTTATTTCTTAGGTTTGTTAGAAATAACAAACCTAATAACACATGATATAAAACATGAACGAAAATGTAATTTTTAAAAAAGTAAAATCTGAACACGATTATGTAAATAACACATTTAACTTCATTTACGCAAGTTTGGATTTAAAACATATATTTAACTATGGTATAAAAACAAAATTTCATTTCTTGCTGTAGATTGGTTACCAGCATACTAGACGAGATATGATATATTGTAAATCTAAAGATCTCTGTGAAAGCAGGAATAAATGTTGAGATATATTAACAAGCATCACTCAATAGATTGGAGAGGATCAAAAAAACTAACACCAAAAAAAAATTTTTAATAAAACTGAAAGTAATCTATTAAAAATAACTTTATGGATTATGTGGCTTTCCTAGTACATTTTATGATTAAATGACTAACTGGCGCGAGTGGTAGCGTCTTGACCTTTCATCTAGAGATCCCGGATTTGATTCCAGTCAGGCATGGCATTTTCACACATGCTTCTAATCATTCATATCATCCTCTGAAGCATGCTTAACGGTGGACCCAGAGGTAAAAAAAAAAAGTGACTAATTGAAAATCAAACAAGTAGTGGCCATGTAATAAAAAATTTGTTGAATTTTAACACAAAAAAATAAATAAAAAATAAAGAACATTTATATTAATTTTTCTTTCTTTTCATCCAAAGAGTTAAATTATATTAAAGTAGCAGGTCACAACTTACATAAATAGTACTTTTTACAGCCTAATTTTGAGAAAATATAGACTCGACTAGCTTTTTTCCACTAACAATTACAACTATTCTTAAGTCAGTTGAATCTATTTTTACAAGAATAAAAGCATGAGCAACACATGTTACTTCAAATGTCAGAAATTAAGGCCAACTGACATTACCAACAAGAGGAATACATCATAAATTTAGTTGGTAGTATCCATATAAAGAAAAGAAAGCGATATCCTAAAAATTCAGTTTTGGTTGATTATATTTATCATTTTAAAAAATTAGACACATACCAATGGAGCACAGTTTTTACAAATCCATGGTCATGAAACCATCCATTCAAAATAAAACACAGAGAAAGTAACTATCATAAAACTGTCACCTCGTGAGATAACAGACACAATTCATACTACATTATTATCACAAACTACCACAAGCTGATCTGAATAATGTCATTACAATATAGAAATTTCACGTCTTCGGGCAACATTTGTGTTTAGGTGCAGCGACAGGAGTAACTATTTATGGCAATAGTATTCTAGATCTTTAATTTTAAAAATCATTTTATCCATTTCATATTTACGGTTTAAATACGCGCCCTTGCATATAGGCCACGTTAGAGCTGATATTATAATAGAAAACAAAACTGAATAATTTAAAATATTCAAATTATAAAAATGTACACATATAACGATATCATTATGTAAACAAAGTCAAAGCATAAAATGTTCTACAAAACATAAATTAAATCTCTATTTTATAAACATAGAAATAGGTTGTCCAAGGAAGATATTAATAATAAAAGAAAAATCTAACAACTTAATCTACACAAATTTTAATGAATACAAAAAATACATTCCGGTTTTACCCTCTACTTACACTAGATTTTGGTACATTTCCTCGCATTGTAACATTTTTACTAGCTTTGTCATTGGCAATACGCATTCTCTGTTTAGGAGCCATAATAAATTATTAAAATACTAAAATAACACTACTAGAGTATTCCTTTTAGTGGTTCACCGACCAGAACATACGGCTAAATGAACAATAACCTATTTTATCTCAGTTTATGTTGACGTACGTAAGGAAGTCAACGTATACCAAAATTTGTCGACGTAAATTACACCTTTGGTGTATAAAATCACAGAATACTTAAGTTAACAAACCAAAAGCCAAATTCTGATAAGATAAATCAAATAATTAAACGTCGCTGGGTTTTGAATTAGAAAAAAGGATATGAAACAGATTTATAACAAGCACCGAGATTTTCTGAATAATTTTAAATTCAATGTTACTTTAAATAATCATTTAATTAATTTCTCCTAGATCAATGAAATAAAATTTTTTCATTGACTGAAATACATTAGTTTACAGGAATGTTTTACAATTTTTTTAAAGTGTTTATTAATCATAATGTCATAATTTTATTGCAACTATCAAATCTAGATACTGGTATCGTTGATAAGATGTCATAAACAGCTGTTCTATTCAGTGAAGCAAAGCGTATTTTGTGCACGTGGATTTTTTCTGCTTATATGAATACACACGTATCTAGAATAAACGTAGTTTGTCTTACATATGTTAACGTAGTACCCTAAGTAACAAAAAAATCTCCCCATACATGGATTACTTATGTTAAGAATAAAAACACAAAATTACAACAGAAATATACACCATTTATGTATTTATTTATTAAATTAATTAATTACTTTTTTTTTAATTATATATATATAAAAGTTTAGAATGCTACATTGAGCTGCAGGGTGAACATGATTTCTGTCTACTTGCTACCTGTGCACTGCCGTGGTACACTATTCCCAATGCTATATTAGCACTGCCAACATACCAAAGGTACAGCAGATAGGAGTACTGTGCCTCTCTGTGTGTTTACAGTTAAATAAATAAAAGAATCTCTGTATGTTTACAGACAGCAAAGTAAGATTTGCACTGGCATTATACTTAATAACTACAACCTTGATAAAAAAACAAGACAAGCGTAACAAACAGGCACAATCATAACTGTGATAATAAACATGAGCTAACTTAGGTGTTATTTTTTCATTAGCTGTGTTAACAGATCTCATATTTTTCATATTACTACATTTGGTGTATAAAACTTAACTAAATTTAGTGTTTATTATGTGAATAACTATTTAAGCATTTGTTAAAAAAATATGAAAGTTTTTATAAAATGAAAGATGTAATGTTATTAAAATGAAAGATTTCTTTATACTTTTATCTGTAATTCAAGTTAGAGTTTTATAAATTACCAATCAAATTTACACTACAAAGATGAAAATTCTAGTTAGCTCTTCTTGATAGAAATGTTAGACTGTCCTTAGATTTTTTTTTGTTTAACCTCCAGGACCGTTGTTAAGTATTGCTTCAGAGGATGAGATGAATGAGTTGTAGCGTGTGTGAAAATGCCATGCCTGACCAGGATTTGAACCCAGGACCTCTGGATGAAAGGCCGAGACACTACCACTCATGCCACGGAGGCCGGCAAAATAAATTCAAGGCTATTCTTGGATTAGTACATTTTAAGTTAAGTTGTATTTTTTTATATTCATCAGGCAGCTGAGTAATTTTAATACCTGAGTATAGTTGTAAAGATGGCTATAATTTATAACCATCAGGTCTTTGGACATCATTAATAAAGCTCAGCCGTAAATGTTTTCCCCATTAAGAAGATCAATAAATAAAATGTCATTAAATGTAGAACAAATTGATTTGGTGTGATGATCAAGAAAAATGTACAAACCTTTGCATGTAATTTTTGTCATAGTTGTATGCAAGACTAAGTTCACTATGTTGGTAGCACTGTTGTCACAAAAATAAAACATTATACCTAATGGGAAAAGACCTGATATGTAATGTGAGACCAGATTCCTGATAATTTTCAGTGCAACATTGAAAAAGTACAATCAAACACCACCAACTAACAAAAACCTGGTATTCAGAAAAGTTGGGCTCTTAAGGTAACATGTCAATTAAGAGTGTTCAGTCTACTGAAGAAAAAAAAATTCTACTAAGTCTGTTCAGATCCTATTAAATTCTCCAAATTAACATGTCTCACATAAATTTAAAATTCATTTCACAGTTAATGTTTTTCATAAGTGACTTAAGGTAGGTACATACAAACTGCTGACTGTACAACCTTGAAGATGATTTCCCTTCTGCATTGCTTTTGCCTTTAAAATTTTGCATTGCATCAATAACAACTAATACATTACATATATTATTAAGATCAGAAAATAAACTAAAACTAAATCAATTTATTTTAATTTAAAATTTTCTAACATATATCAAATTAGAAATAATTGTTTAAGGCAATGGTTGTTAGACTCTTTTTAACTCCCTACTCATGTGGATTACACAGCAGTAGTGTACCATTGAACTATTAAATTTGTAATATGTCATTATATCGATTGAGTTATTTCTCAGAATTGTAAACTAATAAAAAAATGGAATCTTTTTTGAAAGTATCTATTTATTTTATAAATATTCATGCATTGCATTCTTTTTTATTTTATAAATTTTTTAATTAATTTTTACAAAAACATTTATTTACTTTATAAAGAAATGATAATTACACATTTGCTTAGATCGGTAATTACAATATTCTTGAAGACTAAAAATTAAGTAAGATGGATGGTATTGCATGCTTGAAACAAGTAAAGAGATATCTGATTCACTTGAACTTAATTTTAACTGCTGATCTCTGTGGTGGAGTGGTAGCATCTCAGCCTTTCATCCCAATCAGGTATGGCATTTTTCATATGCTACAAAATTCCATTTCCATATTCCATGCACAAGCTTCAAACTTATGGGGCAATATAAAAAAAATTCATAAATTTGGGGCAAAGTTCAGTTTATTATGAAATTTATTTTTACTGTCATCTTAGTAGAAAAAGATATGTGATAGAAAATGGAATTAAAAATAACAATGCTTTTCTGGAGAGCGATGGATATTCATTTTAAACTTTCAGACAAAATTCACATAATTCTAATTTAGAAAATGCTAATTTCAATCCTTCATCAAAAGACAGTTCTATCAAAGATTCTGTTTTGTTGTTAGAGTTCCAGGAATGATATCCACTATTAAATGATATCCACTCAGATACCTCTAGTTATTTAGAACAGATTTAAAAAAATATTTTTTAAAAGTTTCCATGAGCATTAGGCAATAGCATTTTATTTTATTACTGAGATTATATTTCAGTTCAATTTTATATACTGTCACAGAATTTTAAAATTTAGAAAATAACTTAAAATCATATTTGGTTTTCATTTGAAACACTATTATTCACAATTTGGCATTTTTTGATAAATGATTTTATTTTGTTGTCTACTGAAAATTGATTTGTTGTTTCACTTTGAAAACTTAAATTTAAATCATTGAGGCAATTGAAAATATCTTGTGGGTAGGCTAGAGTTGTGATCCACAGCTCATCTATCAATCAATCACGCAGTACAAAATTGGTATCCATTAGGAACACCTATATCTCTGAATGCAGCTCAAATAATCTGCTTAGCATTTTTCTTTTAGAAATCCATCTGAATTCTGTGTGCAGCAATGACTGAATGTAATCGCTGTCCATTTCAGATCACAGTTTCAAAAACAAACTAGAGTTTAAAGGTCAAGACTTAATAAAATTGATTAACTTGATGATCTCCTGGAGAACATATTTAAACTGTTCAGAAATTAATTTTTCTGTTAAAGCTTCTATGTGGCCGCTGTCAAAAAATTGAGAATTTTTGTATAACAAAACTGAGAATACAATTTTATGAATATGAAGGTGACCAGTCACACCTTTAGATCAGAAGCTAACAAACTGCTTCCAATCCAGTTCATTCTTCATCTTTCTGCAAAGATTCACCCAGCTTTATGAATATTTCATCAATGATAGTTCAAGTTGTTAGCTCATCACAGAATAAATAATCCTCTTTAATTTTACTTTGAACTACATACTGCATGTAAACCATAAGTTTTAATTAACTTGAAAAATTGTACATTAGCAGTTCAAAGAATTTATTGGACAGATTTTCTAACTTTAAATGTGGATGAAATGAAAGAAGAGTATTACAGACATTTCTCATGTAGATGTATACTGCTAATTGCATAGGCAGAATTCACATTAGTGAACACGATAATCTTTCTGTTACCCATATTATGAAACTTCTCTGTCTATTGGTGACAAATTCTTGTGGGACGATCAAATTGTTTCTGTTTGCCACAAAATCAAAACTAATGTTTTCTTTTGAAGTGCTAAACCTGTCATCAATATTAAATATTTATTGTACCTACTTAATTTATAGGTATAACGTATTATATTTCTATCTTAAGATCATCTCTTATGTGCTTAATAATATCTCTTAATGTGCTTGTTCTTGGGAAATACCCCAAGAACAAGCACATTTCTGTATCTTAAAGACAAATCTGGGTTGTCTGATTTATGTTTAGCACTCACAAATATGAAACATACTTGATAATTAAAAATGTTGCCTTATCTATGAGTTTATATTTATGAATGTGCTACCTAAAAACAGTATCTTATTCTTAAACAAATGACAATGTCCACCTCTACCAAACCAGACAAAAAAGATATTCATATGATTCTACACATAACTTGGACTTACAAGAAAAGGGCCATACTTACACTGCCATTTTTAATAAAATTCTAATTTCCTATAAATATTTAAAATAAAATTAAAAAATTTCTGTTAAAGAAATAATTTTACTGTAGATTTATTTTTAAATAAAATAAATTAAAATGGTAAAACCTTCAATTTTCAGCAACTTTGCTTGATACTGCTCAAATCATTTTAATCAACTTCTTCAAAATTGTGATATATTTTTATTTATTTAACATATTATTTAATATCTTCACACATTTACTTTAATATTATTAAAGTAATAATAATATACAAGATGCAATACATAAAGTTATATTTCAAATGGTTAACATGGATTTTAAACATGTTTACTCTTTATTTTATAATTTATTCTGTATATAGTGAAGCTGCTCCAATTTAACTTTTACAACAGCTTCCCTTTATCCATTCAGGTAAGTACTGGGGTAGTTACTTTTTTAATCCATATAGTAGTAACCTACCATTCCTGATCTGATCCATATAATCTATTATCATGTATCAATCAGAATGAAAGATTTATTAATTTACGTATTTTTGATCCTGGACCCATCATCAGAAATTATAGTTTTTTCACATTCATTACTGCACAATAAACAATCATTGTTTTTCTTTAAAGATTGTTGTTATTTAGCAATGTGTGTTTTCTACATCTTTTTTTACTTGGATATATATTTTGTTTTCAGAGAATATTAGTTATTAGAAATATATTTAAAACAATAACATTAGAAATGAAAAACAAAATTATGCCATCTTTAACAATATTTTTTTAATTGAATGAAAATGAATTTATACTTTTATAAATTATTTTATACATTTTCTGAATTTTGCATCATTTCTAGTGATTGAATTGAGAGTTTTTAGAAGAGATAGGATGGTTAATAAGAAACACATGAATTAATTACATTGAAAAAGACATTACTTCAAACAGCCACAAGCATCTTGACAGAAATGGGATGCTATATCTCTTACAAACTAGTAGTTCTACACCTGGAATATCTGAGAACTATCATCTTGGATGTTGAAGGTATAAAGTAAAAATAGACTGTCATTGGCCAAAGTCATGTTTAATAAACTGTTTTCTGTTTGTCGCAGAAAACAACTATGGATGCAATTTCACTGCAAGTTTTTGATATTTAACAGCAATAAATGATCATAATTCTGTGTTTTTTCAAAATGTTATCATTGATATTACAGCGTAAAAATCTGTCTTACATTATTTATAATTTTCAAAAATTAATTAATTAAAAATTAGATTCTGTACCAAGTTCCATCAAGATACCTTTAGCAGTTGGTCAGATGTGATCAGTTGAGGAACACTCTTAATCAATTAGGTGGTGCACATGACAGATTAGAGGCTGAATTCAGGTCTCAGTGGCATGTTTATCATGCTTTTCTTGTTTGGTGGGAAACCTGTGACATATGGTAGGACTGGCAGGAATAAAAAAACATGAATATTATCATGTTTTCTTATTGGTTTTGGTCATAATCAAACGGGAGAAGGGGTTCCCTTAATTTGGCAGTTAGATTTAACTGGCAATCACAAAATAATAAAGCGTTTAGAAGCACATTGCAGCTACCATTGAACTGTCTGCAATTAGCTATGTTCATGATCAGCTAAGATAGGGTATTTCCTCTTTTGACAGAATTTTTTTGTAGACTGGCAGTTGGAAGCATTTTCAGTAATACACAACAGGCTTTACCCCAAAATAAAAAATATTTGTACTTATTTTTGAGTCATCTTCTCACATATTAGAATTACATGCAGTAATTGATGAAAACTTACTGAACTGAGTGCTGATTCTACTTGACAATACTCCAACAAAATATGGTGAAACATTCCAGAACACTAACTCATGTGAACAAATCCAAATTATTTTTTCTAGGTACAATGAGCAAAAAATTTTAGAACAAGGGCAAGTGGATAAAAAATATGGCAGAAAGGAAAAGGTTTCCTTATAAATAGGACTCCTTGAACTTCTCAAATTATATTCACATAAAACTTACATTAGCATGTAAATTAATCTGAACAGGGAATTTTTTGTTGATTTCTATGTTGTGGCTACACTGCTTCACCACACCCATTCTTTAAGTTGCCTGTATAATGTAAGGTCTCTTTAGTTACTTAGTAATTTTCATGCTATAAAATGTTTTATAAAAGTTTATCTTATTTTTTATTACAAAATCATATTTCTTGTTCTGTGTCTTGAATATAATAGAATGGATATAAATCCAAGAAAGCGATTGAAAACTGTTTCTCTTTCTGAGAATACCAATATGACCCAACGAATAGCTTTGGAATGTGGTGTTGGACTACGAACAGTGAAAAAAGTTTAAAGAAACTTGTTCCTTTTTACCTCAAAGGAAAGGCAAATGTGACTATAAAGATCAGTTATTAGTGAGTAAAAGTAAACTTCATCCAAAATAATCAGCTGTGGACTTAAATTGAGAATTAGTAGCCAGTGGGACAGATTTACATGTGACAACTGTTAGATGCTTCTTGCAGCTAGATGGGAAGCTTGTCAGCCAACTAAAAAAGTTTTAAATACCAGCAGTGTGCAAAAAAAAAGGCTCTTGTGGGCCAAAGCACATGCTAACTGGACCAAAGAAGATTGGAAAAATGTTATGTTTTCAGACAAGTCACATTTTTTACATTCAGGGGCAAAGGTACAATATGTTAGAAAAGCATCAGATGAAAATACATTACCGGCTCATATCCAACAATCAATTAAATATCCCTAGAAAAAAAATGTTTTGGAATAGTTTCACATTTAAAGGACCTTGTTCATTTCTTCCAGTAGATGGTAAATTGAAAAGTGAAGGATATATCAATATTCTGCAGGAAAGGGTTGTGACACAACTTCAAAATAGATTCCCACAAGGCAACAGAGTGTTGGTGGCATGCCATACTGTCAAAAAAGTGGAAAAGTTTTTTGAAGAACAAAACATTAAAGAGCTCCTATGGTCAGGCAACTCTCCAGACATAAACCCATGGAAAATCTTTGGGCAATAGTTAAAAATGATTCTCAAAAATGAATTTTACCAAAAAAAAATTGACCTCGTTAAAGCAATAACATCAGTATGGTATTATGATGAAGAAATAACAATAAAGCGTAGTTTACTTATTGAATCGATGCCAAATCGTGTATGTGAAGTGATTAAGAATAAAGGAGGACATATTAATTACTAGATATTATCAAACTGTACAGGTATGATTTTATTTTCTGAATAAAATTACTTTTTATTAAGTAACATCTGTGTTCACATTAATTTGCAACTAATGTACTCGATGAGGTTTTCAGATGTTGAAGACGCAACAACTCTGAATCTTTCAGGAGGCAAATTTAAACTATGTAATATGTATATATAATATATATGTGTGTGTGTGAATAGCTAGGATTTATTTCTGTAACCCATATTTTGTTCATGGTACTGAGATGAAGCATTATGCTCATTAAACTACACTGATAACAGCAAGTGATGTTAATAACAAGTGTAATATATGCTTGCTTAAGTACAGCACAAGTGATTCTTATCTAGAACAACTTTATGGAACAGTAAACAATATTTAGTAAAATTATAAACTGTAAGAGTATCAATCAATGTATTAAGTGAACAATAAATAAAGATTGTAGTTAATCTGTATTAGTTTATGAGAACAATATGTAAGTATAATTTGCAGAAACCTTTGACTTAAGTTATCAGTATCACCAAAGTATTTACAAGAAAAGAAAGTGGTCACTGTATTAAAAAAAAAACAAATATAAAGCAAAACAACATAAAAATAAAAGAAAAAATAAATAAATGTAACACAATTTACAAAGAACTATACAAGGAAAAGGACCTAAAATAATAATATTTTTGTTTTTTTTTTATTTTGGGATTTAATGTTGGTTATACATTTTTTTATTATTTGAAAATTCATTAAGATAAGTACAAAAGAATATAAAAGGAATTAATTCTGAATAAAGATTGATTTTATACTACGCATAAAAAAATACAAAGATATGTATTGCAAAATAAGAAAATTTATTTTGACCAAAAAAAAAAAAATAATTTTACTTTTAAAATAAATTAATAAAATATACCAGAGCTAAGAATGTTGGGTAGTGTAGTTCATTGCATAGTGTTCTCAGTTTTTCTACTAAAGATTTTCAACAAGTGTTTTTTCAAACTACAAAAACTATCATTGTAAAGTGCTCATAGTTTATTCTGTTTTCATTATCATTTAAATTTACTATTTTCATAATTCACAGAAAACAAAAGTGAAAAATCCATTATGATAAGCGCAAAAGAACATAATAGGATTTATCTCTGATAAAGATTTATTTTATACTACCCATATAAAAATACAAATATATGTATTGCAAAATCAGAAAATTTATTTCAAAGAAAAAAAATACAAAAATTTTACTTTTAAAATAAATATTTTAATCTACTCTACTAACAGAAATTAAAAATGATTACTGCTCTAATATGCATAAAATTAAAATATTAATTTTACCCTGATAGAATAATATAGAAATATAAACACAATATAACTTTTTAGGTCATCCACTGCAAAAACATAATTATTAATTTGTATTAACATAAATTATATCATACTATTAATTAAAAAAATATAGAATAATTCAGTAAGGAAACTGTAATAAATACTGTATAGAACTTGCACTGTCCAGTAAAACTATTCAAAAGTGGATAAGTGTCTATGTTGTTACCATATATCTATCTACATTGGTAGCTTTAATATTTTATTTATTAAACAATCAGTAACACTCCAAAAAACCACTCTCAATTTTGCACAACAGTGTAAAACTAAGTATACAAAATTTATAAAATAAATTAAACCAATCAAGTTTTCACAGATGGTGACAGCCTAATAGAAATGCCTACAGTATTACACATACTGTTTTCACTATACAAAGTTTGGTTAAAACAAACATTTGACAACAAAAAAATTGTATATGTTATTATATAAAGAAATGATATGAAAATGTTTGTTCAAAAAATATATTATTTGCTCCATTAACTACTGGCTGATTTCTTATTAAAGCTACTTTTAACAATCTTTTTTTTTATAAGAAATGGATTTTGTAATATATGAATAATTACCAGAATAAAATGATCACAATCTGACAAATCTAAAACTTAGATTATTAAAAATATACAATTCCAGAAAACAACACAATTTTTTTAAATATACTTTTCATAAATTTATATAATAACATTATAATATTTCATAGAATCAGATTTATAATGCCTTCTAAATTTCATATTCACAATAAACATTACTTTAATTGATGTTTATTCATATAATAAAATACTGTTTGTCTACTTTTATAATTATCATAATCCACTTTTATTATTATAATCAAATATAGAATAAAATTATTCTTTTACACATGTATATAAAGCTAATCATAAAAATGTATGAAGTATCTCATTGATAGATTACAATACATTATTGTCAATTAAACTTAATGGAATGACTTAATATTTTAAAGAAATACTAACAACAAGCTTCCATCTAGTTTTTTTTTGTGATGTTTCTGAAATGTCTTGGAAAACTGACACATTCAATTATAATTGGTAGGCAACAGCTGCATCCCTTGTACAAGTAGTGTGATTTTTGTTTTTAGTTCATCTTTAGAATGTGTTTTTAATAAGTTCATAATAACAAGTGGTACAAAGACAACTACAGAATTCAAAATAACTGACTAAGGAAGGGTTTATCTGATAACCAGAGAATCTTTGAGATATTCCAATTAGTGTGAAGCTTAATCACTTAACTTGTAATGAAGATAAAAAATTCAGTATGTTATTATTTTAATTCCTATTCCTTTTTATATTAATTTGCTATTTTATTGCATTAATGATTTTTTTCATTTTTAGGAAAACTACTCTAAAAATATTCCCTATTAATTATACTTTATTGCAGTTCCCATCCAATTAGGGTGTTTTTTGACCTATGATTCCCAGTTATTAACCATTTTTCAAGTAACAGCTATTTCAGGATCAGTAGTTTAAAAAAATATGGTTTTTCCATACTGATCAGTAAAAAAAAAATGTATTTAGTAATAAAAGGTAACCCAAGCTAAGAACTGAACCCCACAAAACTAAAAAATTTTTCAGCCAACATCCTGAACAACATAACTGGCAACCAAGTTATTTGAACAGTATCTCACTGCGGTGCTAATTGTATTATCTCAGAAGTATTAATCTTGATCTGTATAAAACCAACTAACACTTGTAATAAAGTTATATCCTAACATCAAACTATGTAATATTAATCTAAAAAGGGAAAAAGTCTAGTTTAAACAATTATTCAATCATTCTGATTCATAAATGAAAATAATGGTGACTCAACTATAATGTACTCATAAAATGTTCCTAAATGTTGACAATAAAATTTTACTTTAATTTGTGCTTCTTTCCTTTAGAGTTACGTAATGATTCAAAAAGCTTCTGCTTTACACCATGACTTTTTCTTGAAGTCTTTACTCTCCTTTTTTCTGTTTTATCCTCTGGAACCACCGAAAGGTATTACTTCAGAGAATGAATAGGTATGATATGTATAAATGTAAATGAAGCATAATCTTGTAGAGTCTCAGGTTGACAATTCCTGAGATGTGTGGTTAATTGTAACGCAATCACCAAAGAGCACTGGTATCCAGACTTTCTTGAAGTCTGGGAAACAATTTCTGTGATTTCTTCAGAATTTCTTTCATGATAACAATAAGTGCCATTCAGCTTAAGGTGCATATTTTAGGAACAAAGCAGAGTCACAAGAATATAAATGTAGCAAATTTGGGGAAGCCCACTAACATACATTTAAAACTGTGTTCAGTAATATCCAGTTACATTTATGTCACAGCTCTAGATCTTTTTAACACCTGTCCTTGCTCAGATACCTCAAAAAACCTTAGTGGATGTTAGTGTCATTTAACTTTTAGGATTTCTTTATAATTAATTTAAATGTTGTGTATGTTGGTTTATGGTGATTGTGAGGATACATCATCTCTAAACAGTGACTGTCTGCTCCTGAAATAAAATTTCCATAAAAACTTCACATAACTGAAAGCTTAATTGGCGACTGAGATACCAATTTTTATAGCCCCATACTTTATCTACTTTAATAATTCTGCATTCAATTTAATTCTACAAAGAGAGAAACTTGATATCTGTCATACTTTTAACTAGCTACTTCCCAAATCCACATTCTATCACATCATAGAAAAGAGTGAAGTACCATAAACAAGTATTAAGTACTATAAATGAATGTGTGCTAAAGTTTATTTAAATATAAAAATATTAACTATCAAATTTGAATTAAAAAAAAAGAATAAATGAAATAATGTAACGTGAAGGAGTCCTTAGTTTAAGAATAACTTTCATTCTCCTTATACCATGATCGAGCCTCAACACCTGAAATGTCTCAGGAAGAGAATCCTGAAAATTATGTGTTAGGAAAGAGTAAATGTCAATGGCTGAAGCTAAGTTTAATATACCATTTCTGTATATAATTAAAGCTAGACAAATCCTGAGGTGAGCTTCCTAGTTTGCTGTTGGCATTTATAATTATCAAAGCATTTAAAAACATTAATAACAATTAATAACATTTTAAAACATTAAATATGATGGAATATTCACTATATCAAGAAGTTCAGACATACATTAGAAATAACTATTTAAATATAATCTGTCACAACAGCACTAATGTCAAGCATACATTGTAAAAAGTGTTGTATTAAAAATAACTTCTAACACATTCAATGCAGATGTAACATAAGTTTTACAAAAGTGACAGACATCATAACAAAAATGTAACAATGACTGAGGTTCATTCTTAATGTAAAGACATAGTTTCCAGAGATGAGACCACAAATCTCAATTTCAGTTATCATCCTTCACATTAGTTATGGTTTTCTCTCAATGAAGCTTAAAGTAGGTTGCAAACCAAGCTGAATTACTCATAGCTAGTGGTAATCTGGCTTGGATAATTTTATTTAATTTTTCATGTCTTTCTCCCATACATAGCAGTATACACCAGTTACATGTGAAGCAAGTGTCTTTTTTTTATGAAAACATTCATTCTAGTTTCGGCTTCTGTTACATGCACATGTAACTTCTATTGTTTTATCACTATCTATTTAATTAAGCAAAAGGCAAAATAGGATTAATTTGTTGTTTGATTTAATACATTACTTGGTTACGTAGGTGTTTATAATTTCAACCTGTAATTACACCATAAAATCTCAACTGCAACCACCTTATAGACAAACATATTTGAACACATCTCCTATAATCTATGCTAGAAGGACATTTTATTGGGCAAGTTTAAATTATTTTGTTCTAAGAAGATTAAGTTTTTTCCATTATTATTTCTATTTGCCACAACAGAGTTACAGAGTTCTACATGGAACCATAGATATAAAGAGTCATTTTTACTGACCTCACAAGCCCAAAGAAAGGGTAAAAAATTAAAAAAATCTTTAGCCTATATCACATTTAGGTGAAAGACTTTTAAAGAAACATCATTCAAAACTTTGATCACAAAAATCCTATAAGAGTTTAGTTTCATACCATTTCAATGAAAATAAAGCATATTAGTTTACAATAAAACTATTATTAAAAAGTAAAATATATATTATGAATAGAACATTCTTAATTACTTAAATAAAAAACATTATAAACAGTTTGCAAAGTTCATAAATGACTAAAAACAATATTTTAATTGAAAGAAATGCAAAATATATAGCACTGTACACTATTATACTAACACCCTGTCTGTTAGATTTAAGTACAACAATAATTTAAAATTCTGAAAAAGGTACATGTTTCAGAATCTTAAAAAAAATTAACAAACATTGATATTTTCTACAAAGATAAATAAAATAATAATACTAACATATTTTATGATTCCATAGCCATGTATATAATTATTGCAATAATACTAAAAAAAATTCTTACACACAAAAAAAGTCTGATTTTACAAATTTAAAGTCAGTTGTGAGGTGAGCTAAATTTCTGTTACACCAACCATAATACATTAAAATTTCATAACCAATGTAACAAATTTATTTACAATATGTACATCATTAATAAATGAAAAATATTTACTTATGTAACATTTAATTTAATTATAAAATTGGAACTCGCATTAGAATGAGATTTAAGATTTTATTGGATGACTTATGTTTATAGACCTCAGAAAAAACTATCAACATAATGAAATTAAATTTGTGTAATGTACGTAAGTAAATAAATGACATGTAGCGTGAGAGAAAAAATCTCAAGTCTATTACAGAGGTAGATGTAACCACAACAAATATTTAACTGAATATAAAGGTAAACATAAATATTATTTTCTTTCTTATATAGATAAACAGATAAGACAAATAGACTAATTAATAGGTAAATAATATAATAAATAAAATATAAGTACAAATTTTTTTTTTAATGAATAAATTTACATACTATACATACATGTACTTTTTACTTTCATCTATCTGATCTTCCCTGTTAAATTATGTGTAAAGAACAAGTCAAAGGTATAATAAAGAATGTAAGTGTAAGCATAAAATACAGAGAAAAAATTAAGAATAAGTAAGTCAATGTTTCACACAGATTAACATGTGCTAACATACCAGTTAAACTAATAATAATTATAAAAAAATAGTTTATTTTCAACTTAAATTGAAGAAAAAACTAAAACAAAAAAAAAATATTATTTGTATTAAAATGGCACTAATTGTTTTCACAAACTAGAAACATCCACTTCAAAAATAAAAAAAAAATTTAATATTATTCAAATGTTAAATTAGCATAAAAATAAAATCACAGCCGTTATTTATATATATATATATATATATATAGAGGTATCACAAAAAAAGTATGTAATTTCAGAACATATTCAACAAGTAAAAATTAAAAAAACATTTTTATAAACATAGATCCAAAATGTTTAATATTTTTTACATTAGATCATCTTATGGGAAAGGTGTACTTGAATTTCTTAAAAAATAATTTGCCATCTCTTCCACTAATAGGAACCATCTCTTGGTTCCACCAATAAAAGATATAATTTTTTAATATAATGGGGCACCTCCTCATTTTTGTAAAGAAGTTAGGAATAACTTTAATACAATATTTACAAATAACTGGATTGAGCAAGGCGGGACTAATATACTGGTTTTCTAGGTCATTTGACCTAATACCAATGTACTATTATCTGTGAGATCATGTGAAATTGTTAGCATATGAACAAATTCAGACTAAAAAAAGAATTAGTAACAAGTTTTCTATGAAACAATTTTGATATATTAAGAACAATTACCAAAGGAATTTTAAATTGATTGGAATATTGTATAAATAGAGGTGGAGGACATTTTGAACAATTATTTTATAGTAAATAATTTTTTTTTTAAAACTCTTGTTCATGTTCAGTTGAATTACATAAATTTTCTCAAAATTAAATTCTCTAAGAATTTTGTTATAATTTAAGAAAGTTATAGTACATAAAACATAAAGGAACTATTTCTTGCAACACCAGTTTTTTTGTGTTTTTCAATAATTTTCTCAAAAATATCTAAGATTCAATTCTGGAACCTGTTTTATTCAATTTTTCACGTCAAAAATCATATGAAATCATAAAATTTACTACTTAAGTTAAAAAAATTCCTGTATGGCTTCATTTTACCCTTGGAGTAGAAATTCAGGGAAATTCTTCAAAACTATAACTTGAAAACAATATTTCCAGGCCCATATTCTGGTAAGAATGTACTTCTGCTTTATTTTCATTTATAGAACATGACATCCTGAAATGACTGAAACCTGTGTATAAACATCATAATCATTCTAATCTTTAATAAAAAAAATTATAATGAATATTGCATATAAAAAAAGGCAAGTGGTATGCTAAGTATTAAGAAAAACTTAAGAATAACTAAAATTAATTGAAACTGACCAGACAGTAGGTCATGGTTAAAATATGTTGGATATTCATCAGAAAGCTATTATTGAAGTAGCCTTCAGACACTGCTTGAAGTTTCATACACAGATTTGTGTGTAAAAAAATCACACTTAACTTCTGTTACCACATACTGACATTCTTCAGAATACAGAAATATAGGCTAGGTAACGGTTAGTTTTTAATACTCCAAAACCAAGCAAGTTATGATTTATACAATTCCACACCTTGCTTTAATTAATTGCACTGTTAATCTACAGGACCAACACTTTATCACTTTATAAAACATTTAATGTTTTACCAGTACCTTGTTATTCAATTAATAAAATATGATGAGTTCTTTACTTATTTATTTCTTACAAAGAAAAATGAAAATTTGTTTTGGAATGTTCTTTTCCATCTTTTTTCCTTTATGATTCAATATTTTTCGGAAGAAGAAGTTTTAGGGATTTCCTTCAGTTTCTTTCCTTCAACCACAGATTAATTTTCTAAATTTTGTAAATATGTCAAATTACTAAAAGCTGTTTAATAATACACATTTTTTCAATTTAATTGTAATATGCCGGTGTACCAATACAGTTTTACTAAATAGAAAACTACAAACTATTAAGTGAATTTTTAATAAATTGACATGCTAAAAAATGTAACAAATAATAAATGAAAGAAACTGAAGATGAAGTAACACTGAAAATCCAAATAAATAATAAAAATAATGTTAAAGAAAAACAATTAAGAACAGGGACATTGTTTACTGCTAAAGATGGAATTCATCATATTTAATTTATCAGTCATATTATTTTATTTTTTTTAATTACTTATAAAATTGTTTTCACTTACTGGTTTTTCATTTTTATTGGGCTCTCTGCTTCTTCATAATAAACGTTTGTATAAAAATTGATTTTTTTTTAAATAATAAAAAAATTATTTCTTTTATTGTCAATGGCTCACACAACATACTTCTATCTTTATAATTTTGGGATTTCCAATAAGTTTTTAATTAATTTATAATAAAAATTTATTCTAAAGAAATAGAGATCTCTGAAAAAAACTCACTGGAGATCACAAAAAAAAAAGAAAAAGCAGTGAATGAAACAATTTTTTAATAAATGTTAATAAAAAGTAATACATTCTGCAGCAGGGATCCAAATTGTTTTACAAATTACAAACTCTTTTAGTTTACACGTGACAGTAATACAAAATACATACTGAATAGCCAGGGAAAAAATTACATTTGGGTTAAGTTATTAATTAAAAGACCTGTAATAGTTTTCATTTTTATATTTATAAAATGATTATCAAATCATGAAATGATTCTTGAATTGTCATACTAAAATATTTGACCATTATGATAACAGAATAAGAATATTTATATCATTTGTTTATGATGGGATTCATAGGAGAAACAATTTGAGAAGCACTGCCCTAAGCAATTAATGAATTCAGGAGCAACAATAATTCAAACTATATAAAACTAACATTCAGTTCAGCCTAAATAATGCATATTACACAGAACATATTTAATACAGTAAAACCTTTTTAAAGTATCCTCTCAAAAAAGTGAGGAACTGTAAAGACAGAAAAAACTTGTAAGACCCAATCACTTCAAAATATAAAACATACTGTGTAAATCCTTTTCACAAATAACTTAATAAAGCAAAAGTTTTTCTGATACAGAAGTGTGGAAAGATTTTTTATTTTTTTTAAACTGTTTATTTTACACTTTATTAAAATTACAGTCTTATTTTACAGTAGATAATTCCTTCTTAACCTTGCTGAAACGTTAAATAATAGTGTGTTACGTTTATTTCTTGAAATGGATTGTAATATCTCAAATAAAGTTGGCTATTTTCAACATTTTATCTGATGCTGGATTGCTGTCCTGTAAGGTAATATTACAGTACAATTACATGGAAACAAAAATCATTTTTAAATAATATTATATCTAATGCCAAATAATATTAGTCTTGTTAATAACAAGATTAATAAATCTTGTCTCTGTAACTGTAGTTGTGATTTATGTCTGGGCGTTCTCATGTTTTAAGCTTCTTTGACAAAATTAGAATGAATATGTATATTTTATGTACTTTTACTTATTTAAACCTTTTTTTTCTCATAACTAGCCTAAATTTATGATTGATTAAATATAAAAATTTAAACTTTCTAAAATAATATTTTCTTTTGAATTTTGTCAGTTTTTTAATATTGCTTTTTATAAAACAAAATCTTTCATCAAAACAGTTTTTCATTACTAATGAGTATTACAGTAAATATAAGTAAAAAGTAAATTCTAAATATCACTAAAATAAATCCCGATACACAACACAATAAAAAAGTGAAAATGGTACAATTCATGGTACACCAAAAATATACTAACAAAGCATTTTTTATAATAATCAAATTAACAATGCCGTTTGGGATGATTCAAAGTGCATGAGTGAAAGGGTTGCTCATTTCATTACCAATCCTTCAAAAGCGATGAAAATGTAAATATCTGAACTCAAAAAAGTCTGACAAGCTGCACTTAGCAAAAAGAAATTTGGAAGACTTGTATGCAGAAGAGGAAGATTAAAATGAACCAGCATATGAACCTGATGCTTACTAGAACATTCATAAGGTAAGTAATAGTAGATATTTGTGTTGTGTAATTTTTAATTTTGATTTTCAGAAAATTCATTTTTTTAAATCCTAGGTTCAGGTTTTCTCAGTCTCTGCTAGAGTTATCATCTCCAGATTTGTAAAGCATACCATCAGCTGGGTATACTTTGGACTGAATGGGTAAATTTGGACAGTAGGTAGGGCTGAGGGAATTTTCATTTTACCTTTGATTATATCACTGCTTAGATACCACTTGTCTTCCATGTTACCCAAGGTCATTATGTAACTTTAGGAAGGAAATCACTAATGGTGAACTACTTTGTTTTTTGAATACAGAGGAAAAGTGATTCTAGATATTTAAAAAAAATTTTAAAACTTCAAGATTGTTGCTATTGTGTAGATAAGTGCCAATAAAAGCAATATATTACTTTTGGTACATGTTTCCACATTTAATTAGTTATTTATTCCACTTATGTAAAAAGATTATATAATTTAGATTAGAAATGATTCGAAGGTAAAAAATTTTCAATTTTTCATGTTGGTGTAACTTTGGACAACTTATGCTATATATCTAAATATCTGAAGTTAATACTGTATTGCTTTCTCCCAATTGCAGATCGAAGATGCCTAAAAAACACAACAAAAGGTTTGGTAGCAGATCCTACAAAGGTGAGCCAGAGAAATTAACTGAAGCAATTAAAGCTATCACAGAAAATAAGTTATCAATTAGGCAAAAGCTGCAGATGAGTTTGGAGTAAAAAAATCAACACTTCATAATAAATTAAATGAAAAACATTCAGATCAAGTTGGGGTTTCAGATTAAGGGGTTTCTTGATCACATGGGTAGAACTGTCCCATAGTTTAAAAATAACTTTCCTGGGACATTTTGTTCGTATGTTTTTAGCAAAGCATACTGATAAATTATCACAAAAACTTTTCAGGAACATTTCTACAAAACGAGCTGCTATAAACCATGATCAGGTTAAAAATTACTTTAACAATTTAAAACAAAGCTTGATGGATGTTCCAGCCTCAAACATACTCACCTTTGATGAAACAAACTTAAGTGATATTCTTGGAATAGATAAACTCAGTTTTAAAAGAGGTATCAAGTACGCCGATAGAATTTTCAATGAAATTAAGACTGCTACATCACTGATGTTTGCAGGAACCGCTGAAGGACTTCTTCTTCTGGTGTATACTGTATACAAAGCCCTGCCTTTACAATTACTGGATTCGTGGGAGGTCCTCATGATGCTGTGTATAATTGCACACTGTCTGGTTGGTTTGGTGTGCTTGTTTTGAGGACTGATTCTCAAAAGATTGATGCTCCTTGGGCCAGGAAATCAGAGGGACCTAAAGTGGTTATTGGAGACAATTTAAGTTCTCACTTCTCAATATGAGTAATAAAAATGTAAACAGAATATCTGTTTACATTTTTAACGGTCTTCAACCGTTAGATGTAGAGTATTATGCACCCCTTAAGAAGTATGGTGTGCTATTATAAAAGAATGGAAGTTAAATGGCAGTGGTAAAAGGCAGGCAAATTTTTCAAAAGATGAATTTCCCAGACTTTTAAAATCACTAATAGATAAATTTGATGTAAATGGTTGTGGAAAAGTAAATTTAATTTCAGGATTCAAATTGTGAATAAACAAATTGTTCTTGATAAGACTGTTAGTAAGGATAAAGAAATAATTAAAGAAAGGGTTTCTGAAACAGTTACAAGTATGTTGAGTGAACTAAATTATCCAACTTTCCAAAAACAAAGAAGAAAAAGAAGTAAAGTTGAACTAAGAAAAAGTGTCACTGTTGCTGATTTTGAAAAATCAAAATAATAACCTAAATGCTAGTGAAAAGAGAGAAAAAAGTACCGTCTAAAAAATAAAAAAAGTTACTGCTAATGATAAATGTAGTAAAAAACTAAAAAAACAGAAAAAGAATGAACGTGATGAAGATGAACTAAAGACAGTACTGCAGAAGAAGAGTCGCAGTTAGATGGTGACAGCTAATATGATACTGATTTGCAAGAAGAGTTTGAAAATACTGGGAGAACATGAATTACTAGTCAAGGGGATACAGTTTTCAGCCAGGAGATTGGGTTTTAGTGAAATACACGGCTAAAAATAGACTAATTTACTATATAGCAAATTCGTGAGAGAGCTACTGAAAACAAGTTCTGGACTACTTATTTTGTGCACAACATTCTAATAAAAAGTTTTGTTAGCCAGATGATGATGACAATATTAGACAGCAATATTGTGCAAAAATTACCAGTGCCAAAACCATGCATAAAAAAATCAGAGGGAAATAAATTGATTTTTTCCATTGGGTTTGATGGTTTAAATATGGGGTAGAAGTTAAACTTTATAGATTTTTTTAAAAATTTACTGTTCATTAATCTATTTAATCAGTAGATACCATACTTTATGATAATCTTTTGTCCAAAGTTTATCAGAAAAGTAATATTAAAAATTCATTGTAATTTGAAGTGTCCAAAGTTAACAGACTTGTCAGATTTCTTAGAATGTGAGGAGAAATAAATTAATTTTTACTAAATTTATATAAAAATAATACATTAACTAAATAAAACTAATTTTTACCTGCTAATTTTCATATAAAACTTATTTAACATAATAAAATAGAAAATACATTTAATTTTTAGTTTGTTTTTTACTCATTCCAGTCCTCTGTCAATTATTTTATTGTCCAAAGTTATTCACATGGCTTTTCATTGTTTTTGTGTTTGGTATCTAATATTGGCCAATGTTAGCCTTCAGGTTGTATAACTTAGGACACCTGTATATTTTCAGTCTTTGGTTTTATATTTACTGGGCTATTAATTCCAACTGTCAAAAGTTGTTGACTCATTTATTACTATTTTAGCAGTGTTTAGAAAGTACATGTCCAAAGTTACGCCACCTGATAGGGTAACTTTGAATAATATTTTAGGTTAGTTATGTGATTAATAATTATGCATAAAGCTGCTATATATTAATAAAAAGTAATCATATTTATTTTAATTTATGTTTCATAATTGAAAATGTAAATAAAGTTAACAATAATAATTTTATTTAACAAAAAAATTACGTAAATGTCCATAGTATCCCCATCTGAGTGTTTAGTTTCTAACATAAGCTTTTTATGACTACTTCATTTTAAAAACAATTATGAATTTTTTGATTATCTTTTAAATGTAAAATATGTATTGCTAGAATTTTTTTTTAAATTGCTGAACTAAAAATATTAATAAATCCCTGTGTCATGAACAACAGAGAGTGCTAATTAAAAAAATAATAATGCTTTATCTAAACTGCAAGCTGAGAAATCATGAAAGTAATTAACATTACGTAAAATAGGAAGTAAGACTGCTCTTGCTATTCTTGAGTTAGTTTTAAGTTTTTGATTTTTTTGTTAACATGGTACCTAGTACCTGATTGTTTCACTTGTTCAATTCTTCTTTCTTTTATGCAGATAATCACAGGCAGACTATAATGATTTATATTGAAAAGGCAATGGACAATAAGTCATCCAACATGAGTGGACAGCAGATTAATATCAGTACCACAGTAATCAAAGAAGAGGAGAAAACATACATAGATTTATTAAAGAGGTTGAAGGAGAGTGTCGCTAAAGAAGATATTGGGAACATCCTCTCTATCAAGAAGGGTGTGAATGAGGCAGTGCATATAAGGGTTAAGGCCCAAAGGAAAAGAGCTGTGGCGGTCCAGCAAACCGTTATAAATAAGAGGGGGTGACTGTGAGCAGTGGGTTCCCGAGGCAGATTGGCATTTGTTCATGTGAAGGATGTGGAGATCAATGTCACTGAGGCCATGAAACTAATGCTATTTGGGATGCGGTTGGGGACACTCAACTTGAGCTGAAGGTCACGTCGATTAGACTGGCATATGAAGACATGAAGAACGCCACAGTGGCGTTCTTCAGCAACTGCAGGTTATCTTACCAAGCAAGGTAGAGGATCAAGGTAGGTTGGGTGCTATGCAGGGTTGCACTCAGGAAGGAGGAGCCGTGCTGTTTCAAGTGCCATGAAACTGGGCATTTGGCAGCGAAATGTAGTGTTCCTGATAGGTCATCCCTGTGTTTTAACTGTGGGTTAGAGGAGCACGTTGCCAAATTGTGCAGTAAGAGGCCTTGCTGTTTCAAGTGTGCAGTAGAGGGAGACTGAGCTGGTAGTATGCAATGTAAACCTGTTAATGGTTAAATATCTCCAGATAAATGTTAACCGGAGTGTAAGGTCCCTGATGTAGTAATGGAAATTGCCAAATGGAAAGAGGTAGAAGTCCTGCTAATCTCCAAGCCAAATCTGAGGAGAGCTTATGTACAGGAATGGCTACTTGATTATATCAGGAGTGCTGATATTCAATTGCTATCCCATGGGACCCTGTGTTTAATGGGGTGCTACATGAGGGTTCGTATGAATGGAATTCCAGAAAGTTGTGGTCCTGAGTGTATATATAATAATCAACCAACTGTCAGGCAGAGGAGTACGAGGAATTTCTAGGTATGCTTTCCAGAATGATTAGTTCTAGAAATATTTGTGGATTATGAATTTGTAATTATATCATTTTCAGTTCTGAAAGCAAGAATATTGTGTGTACACCTGTTAGTGCATAATACAAAAGACTTAACAAGTATAATATATTTTCATTTTTATATATTAAGTATTAATATGTGTGAATATTTTATCTTTTTCAGCAATTTTATTTTACACATATGTTAATGAATTGTATAAGCATAATTACCATTCTTTTTACAGGGATGGATCTTAGGAGTATTAGTGGCAGGAATATGATTTAACCAAATAAGTACTGAATGAGACGATAGTTGAAAAATTTAAGTGTTTTTAAAACAAATTTGGCAACAGAGAATAGAAGCCAAGACTGTTTGTCAGCGATTTAATCTTCTATGTTAATCATGTAATATTTCTTACTTACCTTCATAACATTATAAAAAGTTTTTCTGACAAAATAAATATGAATTATTTAGATAATATTTCTACTTGGCTATGTTATTAATAATACAATGGGTGTTAAAGCAGCTTATCTATGATGCTGCATGGCCCAAGTTCAAGTTATCTGACAGCTATCAACAACTAGATGAATACACCAGTATTACTGGTTTATTTTGGTCACTGAAGTTTAGTTCACTGATATTGTTAATATCAGTAAGACATACTTAATAATAATTACTAATAACATAATTTTTGCATTAAAATAAGTAATAACATTTTTTGTTCCTTTAAATTTGTTTGAATTCTTCATTAATTCAGTTTTATAATTTGGTTTAATAAATACAATTTAGAGCCCCTGAGCAAAATGGTATGATGCACACCTTTCAATCTGATCGATACACACAACCTGGAAAAATTCACAGAGTAGCAGTCATGAAAATTGAAGGGTGTGACGTGATGATAAAATGCCAGTGTAAACAGATTCCTACAATGACCGAAGTTAAATGATGCTGAGACTGTTTCACTGTATGGTCTAAGTGCTTATTAGTTGCTAATAATGATAATAGTTAATGGCACTTGAAAAAAGATTAACTTTTTATAGGTACAAAATATTCACTAAATTACATAATAAAAAAAATAATTGCAACAACCTGATGCTAAAACTTTTCACACTTAATTAACAACATTTAATACAATATTAAATAGCAAGAAAATGTAAATTTAACATTAAAATTAACTTCCAGTATGCAATCATTATATAAAATTTAAATTTACACATTCATTTCCTGTTTTTTTTTTTTTTTTGTTATAAAGTTTAATAACATTTTTTAACTGAAAGAATTTTCTGACCCAACAGACAAGTGATAAAATGTTAATATTAATTAGACTAATTTCTATAAATCCTTTATAAAATTTTCCATTTTTTTTTGAAACTATATTTTGGAAATAAAAATTATTAAACACACAACCACAATGAAATGAAACAATAATTTATTTAAAACTACTTTTTATAAAAAAATATCTAATTTTTTTAATATTAAGTATAAATCACAAGCACAAACAAATTGCTCAAAGTTGAGATATTACAAACTTTTTATTGCTCTACTGGAATTAAAGAATACAATACAAATATTCAGTTACTAAATATGATTAGTACATGCATCTTTTAAATTAGTAACATTAAATGGTGTAAAGTAATCATCATGAAGAAATCTAATTATTGATTCAATTGGGCACAACACTGGAACTCGACTGGATTTCCTTTTTCCTGAATTTCCTCCTCGTCCTATTCCACCTAATCTTCCATCATTTTGTAATGAAGTAACAGATGTTGATGTTTTACAAAAGTGTATCCGATTAGTCAAATCCTTACCATTATAAACAATTCGAAAATAAAATTCACTTCCAGGACCAGATTCTAAGGCAGTGTTGGCATCATTACTCTTATACACCTAAAGAGAGAAATAAACATTTTAATTGTACACAAACCACTTATTTAATTAATGATTTAACCTTTACATTTGTACTAAAAGAGGATGCCAAATTATAAAATATTAATGGATTTGTAACTGTCGGTTCAAATCCAGCAAAAATTAAAAAATGAATTCGACCTCATACTCAAATATAAAAGCACCAAAAACATTAAACGAAGACAAATAAACACTAAACCATTTTTGTTAGATGTGATGATATCACCTCTGTACCTTGCAATAATTCAAGTCCAGTTACAATCAGACGAACAATATATTGGATTAACGATAATTCTTAATTATTATTCAAACAATATTGGCATTCTTATTTTTCTCACCGAACTGCAACTCTAGTTTCAGCTATTAATCTTAAAAGGATTCTGTTTCATTTCTTCCATTAAAAATTAAAAAGACATACACCAATAAGTACATCTTTTCTCATTTGTTTTTGTACTGCAGGCTCTTCATTTTCAATCTTCAAAACTTAAGTGATATATGATATATGACAAAATGTGATAAAATTTCTATATATAATGAACTTAATTTCTAAATTTAGAGAATGTATCAAGAATATTTTTAAAAGAGCTTTTATACAGCTTATCATTAGTGATGTTATTGAAATGGCAGTCACTTTAAGAAAGTTAAGAAAACTTTAATATGAGACAAATTGTGTGTTTGAGTACTTACTTTCAGCACTACTTTATATGTGTACTTATGTTTTATTGAAGTTAATATGTTGATTTTGTCAAATTTTATGTTTAAAAATTTTATATCATTCAAATGCTCAAGACATTTGAATAATTTTTTGCTAAGCAATATTTCCAATTAACTGAAAGTTTCTCCCCCCTTCTCTCTCTCTCTCTCTCTCTCTCTGCACTTATATTTTTATCCTACAAGACAACAATAGTACAAGCATTACAAATTGATAATTGAATAACTGAAAATAGTAATAAGAAGTTTCTACGTTGTCATTGGAAATGACAAATGTCAATTGGAAATATTGCTTAGCAAAAATATACTTAACTATTCAAACGCCTCAAGCATTTGAATGATATAAAATTTTTAAAAGATTTTTTAAAAGAAATTCAAGATGAATTTGGAGTATCAGACTACAGTGCAAGGAAAGCTAAAAGCCTGGTTAAAGAAAAGGTGTCGTGTCATCTCCTGATCCTAAAACTGGTAGAACTTAAGACTCTGAAACAACAGAAAAAGTAACAGATCTGTATGAGAGTGAAGAAATAAGTCGAATGATGCCTGGAAAAAATATTTTATTTCTATTAAGATAAATGGAAGACGAGGGCTGTTTAGAAAAAATTAATTCTGTGTAATCTCTGTGAAGCTTTGTGTAAACAGAGGTATTCATTGCTGAAAATGAAATTTTCAAAGTTCTGTGATCTCAGGCCTAACTACTGTGTTCATGCAGGTGCAAGTGGAGCCCACAATGTTTGTTTATGTATAACACATCAAAATGGAAAACTTATGATTATGCATTGTAGAATGAAAGAACTGACGTAAGGTGATAGACCAATTAAATCTTACAAAGATATTGTGAATATGTAGCATGTGCTAATCCAACTGAAGCTTGCTACTTTGGAAACTGCAAAAATTGTCCTGGATTTGAAGGAGTCACAGGAAGAATTGAGGAAACTTTTGAGCTCAACTGCACTGAAAACACCACTTATAAACAGTGATCTCTCGAGACATTAGTCAAACCTACTGATGAATTCACCAGTATACATTTTGAAAAACTTCTGAAACTTCAACACTTATTTCTTGCTAGTCAACAGTCCATTTACCTCACCCATCTGAAATAATCTCTGAAAGAAGGTGAATTATCTTGTAATTTGCGACTTCACTGAGAACTATTCATTTATTCTCCAGGATGTAGCCCAAGGTTTCTACTGGTACAACACACAGGCAGCAGTTCACCCCTTCACAATCTATTTCCAATATTATATTCGTCATAATTTCTGACTGTCTCACACATGACACAATAGTAGTGCACCTTTTTCAGAAATATTTAATTGGTTTCATGTAGTCTCATTTTACCACAAAACCAAGCCTGATCTACTACTACAGTGATGGTGCTGCCTCTAAATACAAAAACAGACTCAATTTTCTCAACCACTGTTACCATAAATCAGACTTTGGGATCAAAGCAGAGTGGTATTTTCTTGCCACATCTCATGACAAAAGTGCGTGTGATTGTGTGGCAGGGACTGTTAAAAGACTTGCAGGTAGAGCAAGCCTTCAAATGACCTAAACTGACTCTACGACAGTTGTGTGACTGGGCAAATAGACACATTAGGTTGATACATTTTCATTACAGTACAACTGAACAGCATAAAGTAGAAGAGGCTTTGAAGAGTAGGACAATGACAGCAAGAACTATACCCGGTACTCAGAAACTCCACTCTTTTGAAGTTGCACTGATTCTTGTTTAGTGCACAAGAATCGGTGCAAGTGAGGTTGTTTTCATTTTCTAACAACTCAACAATAGCAAGCACAACAAACATTGAGGATAATCTTTAATTCACAGAAATGGTTGGGTTCTTGATCTGCAGATATGATGGACACTGGTGGTTGGGGTGTATTCTAACTCAAATGAGGAAAATCAAACAGTGAAGATGAAGTTCTTACACCCACAGTGATCTTCACCTTCCTTTTACTACCCAGACTTTGAAGATGTTCTTAATGTACATAGGAGTGATGTTATTTCAAAAGTAGATACCAGGATAAATCCAACAGGAAGAATTTATAACCTCTCAAAGCAAGAGGTTTATAACCAATGCAAACCAGAAGTTTTAAAAATAAGTGTACACTGTGTAATTCTCCTGTAATATGTTTGGAAGCTATATGAATTGCAGTTAAGTGAAGAGTACGTACAAGTTCATTTCTTTATTTCACTTTGATCACATTGCAATCCCATTATGAAATGTTTACCACATGTACAACACATTAGGGAGCAAAAAATTTTTTTTTCAAATTTAAAAAATGCAGTTTTGGATATATTCAGGAGCAAATAAATATTTTGGTTACCTTGAACTATTAATGTCACAAAATCTTACAAGTGATATATCAAATGAAGGCACATTTCAAGAACTTTAAAATGACACCAAATTAGCTCTTTAGCTCTCATAGGAGCTGAGAAAGTTAATTTTTTGTAATTACCTGAACTTTGCTTTTTGCAATTTTTTAAATTTTTACGGGATCCTACACAAAAAACTGAGCGACTAAAAAATCTGAAAAAGATATTTTTTTGCATCACTTTACAGATATGATCAATCCTGTGAATTTTGTTGAAATTAGTGTTGGTCAAGTTGTGAGGCTTGTTGATTTGACATGGAATGACCCACCAGGAAGCTTTATGCACAATGGTTTTAAAGTTTGATCATTTCATGAAAATTTTAACTCTTGTGGTGAACTACATCAGATCGTCTTCTACATGTCATCAATTGTTTTAAAATATTTTTTTTTAATATATCAGATATTCAGTTTGGTGACGTAATTCTTCATGCAGATGTAAGGTGGCTTAGTAGGAGTAAAACACTGTAACAATTCTGCTGTCTGAGAGATGAAATAAGAGATTTTTTTAAAAATCATCTCCTGGACCATATTATCACAAACTTGATGATATATCATTGCTACTAGACTTATATTTCCTGGCAGATATTACCTCAAAATTAAGCGAGTTAAATCTTGAATTGCAAGGGAGATATAGTAATTTTCAGATATGATAAGTGTTATAAATGCGTTTGTAAAGAAAGTGAAATTATGGATTACACATTTAAACAGAAATTCCCTTTCACACTTTCAAAATTTCAAATCAACTCTAGAAACAGCATATGATGAACATGTTACATATAAGGGGTGAATATGGCTGAAAACAGCATCCCTAAGAATTTTATGTAGTAGATTTTTATGCAAAATAAAGGGATGAAATAAGTTAATTCAATGTTGGTGGAAATTATGTTAAAAATTAAAATGATTTTCAAATAATTATCTTATGGAATTTTAATTTAATAGAAATAAGTGATTTATTTACCCTGAATTTCTATGAGGTAGTTTCCAAAGATGTATTCTGATTTTGTGTGTATAGGTCGGGTTTGTTCTTTGTATCTGTGGCTTATGTGTCTTTGCGTATGACTGATGTGATTTTTGTGGCAGTAACTCCATTTTGATTTATGCAATCCTGGATTTTTAAGTTTACAAATGAACGTTTATTTGTAATATGATCTTAAGTTACTCGGTCTTCTTGCAAACAGAGTGTCTTTTCTGAAAGTGTTCAGTGATTGTTAGTGGATATTGGATGATTTTACATATTTCTTTCACTAGCTGTACTGTGTTTCTGATTACTTTTTTATATTTCATGATGTATTACCTGTAAATCTGAGTATTTAGCCCTTAATAATGTTAGATATTAAATTGCAGCTAGTTCTTTACCATAGTTAAGGCTGACATGGGTTTATATATTTTTGGATAAAAATTTGTAAAAGAAGTGAATATTTATATAACATGAAAGTGATTAGTTGCATTGTAGATGTGTCAGTTAGAGTGAGAATTCTTAAATTTTCAAAGTATGCCAGTTAATGTAAGGAATATATTTTCTTATGTTATGTATATTTTTTAATCATCAGTATGTGTTTTGAAGTGTACAGACTTATTAAAATGATATTTTGTCTGTCTTATTTTAATGAGGAGGCTGAAATAATACATAATAAAAACTACAAACTCAACTAATTAGAATTCTATGAAACATAATGAAATAACTTTAACAAAAATTACATATTAAATGAATAGAGAAAAGACAAGTTGATTACTCTGTGATAATTACATAATAAATGAATTTCTTTAACTTCAATATGAGTACCAATAAAAGAATGTGACAACAAAACCACAAACAAAGAAACTAAATCAAAACTCTAAAATGGTTTTTTTTTAAGTATAATATACAAATTTAGAAAGTGAGCAAATTAAATTTATTATAAATAAATTTATTATAGTAGCAACCGAAGTACACATAGAATACATTCAGTCATATAGTAATAAAACTGTAATACTATTATTCTTTCTAAATCATATAGCACACAGTTTTACAAAAATCTCAAAATTCAGAACAATAAAAGGTTCTTTCTGTGACATAACTACTATATGTTTATTTATATGAAAAACTACACATAACTAAAATAAATGAATAAAAGAAATATATTATCACATTAATTCATTTCATTTTAACAACTATAAGATAATACCACATTACAACTGCTTATGAAAATACAAAATTTTAGCATTAGTAAAACACCAACCCTGAGTAGGTGAGATTGAATCTTCTGCATGAAAGACATGGTGAAGAGACTACTCCACCATGGAAGTCTAGTTACGGCTGTCACTATGTGATTTTTATTAAATCAAATTATAGCAAACATACATCCTTCTAACATTTATAAACCATGTAGTTGTCAGAAAACTGAACAGTTTTAGAGAAAAAGTAAAGCATGAAAATGATAAGGATTAAAAAAAATAAACATACAGCATCTCAACGTTATTTATTTTATTTTAAAGCAAATCCCAGTGACTTCAAAGAAAAATAAGAAGAAATATAAAACTAACATGCAACATGCCAATCTTCTTCCCAAAAACATACAACATGCACTTCATTACACCCTTCTCAAAAATATGCAAACAATATTACCCAAGTTGTGTGACAAAAGAAATTCAATTTAATTAAGTGCATTATTAATTGAAAACGACTAATAAACTTTTAACAAGTTCATTATTTTATTTCACTTTGATCACATTGTAATCCCATTATGAAATGTTTACCATATATACAACACATTAGGGAGCAAAAATTCTGTTTTTTTCAAATTTAAAAAAAATGCACTTTTGGATATATTCAGGGGCAAATATGTGAAATCTCCATTTTAACACTACATGGAATTTCACCTATTGTTTAGATTCCATTTAAATATATTTTAAAACAACCTTAATTATAATGTTTGGTGTGAATATTAAATTTATTATTTAATGCATTATGATATTACAAACTTTTTTTTGTGAAGGTGAGATTTTATGTATATTGCAGTTTAATATTTACACAGACTGGGTCTTCTTGTAAATTATAAAATCTACCTGTAAATTAGAATCTGATTACATAATTAAAAAAAATTTACAAATCTCACATGCGACATAATAAAATCTTGGGGCTGCTGCTGTTAATGCTATAACGATATTTACTAGATAACCCTAGAAATTTGCCATAATAATATTTAGAAAATTTCTTTTCACGGGTATTTTTTAGTTAATTCTTAAAATTTATATTAAAATCCAATAACACTTTTTCTTTATCTTTATTTATTTAAAATTGGTCTATTTTTTATTCGGATAAACATCGATTGAGGATAATCTACCCAGTTTTCTGTCTTTGCCCATACAGATGACTGACATATCAATGTATATATGTTAGCACTACCCTGTATCAGCTTACTGTCAATTTCATTGATGTAAATGAGAAATAATATCAGGCCTAAGATTAAACTCTATCATATCTATTTCTACATTTAACATGTATAATCTGGTTTTGACATAATTTTCTGTTACTTAAATTAGGCCTCAAATTATTAAAATATAACAGCTGAATTTCAACTCCTTGTAATGTCTTTTCATAATTATAAAATTCACGGTAAAAACCTTAGTATGATCGTAATATATGAAAGTATCTTTCTTTAAAATAGACCTAACTGAAGTTGTCCTAATCCAAGCTGTACAATATTCATATCTCCCTTCAGTAAATGTAACTACCTTTTACTGAAAATGATGATTTACATGTGCAAAACCTCAAGAAAATACATTCACCACAAGAGCTTAAGAACCAGATAAAATAATAATAATCCATTACCTTAATTTTAAAGAAACTAAGTTTTGATCTCAACATCAATTATTAATTTTGAAATCTTAACAACCAAGGACACAATTTGAATTTTATGTCTTATTATCAAAATGTAATGAGTAAACTGCTAGATTTATTCAACGTTATGAAATGTAATAAGTTTCCAAAGGGCTATTTATGATATATATATATATATATAAAATCATGGCTTCATCAATGGTTATTTATATGGCTATTTATGGTTTTCAGGTTGTATTCCATAGGGCTATTATAGTTTCTTCATCACGATAACACTCCAGTCAGTTTCAAAGTTTGCTCTGAGAATCTGGCCAGCACTGAAGTAAAACACTATTAAGAGCACTCCCTCTCTACAGTCCTGACCTTGCTTCATATGTCTTTATGCTGTTCCCACAGGTGAAAAACAGACTGAATGGGAGGCATTATACAAGCGAAGAGGACCTCATTAGGGCTTGGAACAATGAGTGTGCCCAGATCTCTGATGAAACAGGACAGGCTTTTGAAGAATGGAGAAGTGTATAACATGTGGTGGAAATTATTTTAAAAAAATTATAAAAAATATATGACTTTCCTAGTGCTCTTTGTATACAAGCAATCACTGTATGTGATTTTAAATTAATGAAGTATTTTTATAATTAATGCAATTTTCTATAAAATTTTAAAACATCCATTACAGAAATACTTAAAAAGTGCTAAAAAAAAATTAGGTAAATTAAATTCAGTTAAAGAAATACTGTTAGATATAAATCAGGTATCATAAATATCTTACACTTTAATAAAATATCTTACACTATCTTTCTTTAGATTTGAAAATCATATTAAATTTATAATCACCAAGAAATTATGCATGCACAGACATTTTGTATTAAGATGGAGAAGAAATTGGGTCATAAAACAAATAAATAAAAAAATGTCACTAAAAGAATACGTATCTAAAAAGCTAACGCATATTAATTTAAAACTATATACAAGTCAAACAAACAAAATCCATTTGGACTGTACCTATTAAAACACTGAGAAGAACAACACATTCAACCGCATGTGAATAGAGTTCTCAGAACTCTATTCACATGCGGACATTGGAGATTTCCTAGTGGTCGCACTGGTTTTGTTCGCTCTGCGTTTTTACAGTTTTTTTGGATAATTTATTGGAACTGGACATTGAACATTTTCGAGGTATGGATAATGGACTAAAGTACAAAATTTCGTGAGTTTTGATGACGGACTTAAAAAGTTATTAGTGTTTTTTAAAACTAATAAATTCTGAGTACAAGTGAAGTGATTTTGTTGATTTCTTTGGCATTTGGAGAGTTATTATGGTGCTGTAACTGTTATATTCAACATTAAGTGATAAAACAAGACTTCTCAAAGTAACAGAGTGAGTTAAAAATAATTTTGAGTTAGTTTTTTATAACTTTGAGGTTATACCTATAATATAGTATTGAGTGAAAATTTTCTTAGTTGATCGGCAAGTCTAGGCTTGCCGATTACGTTACACTCAATAGTTGTAAACAAGGACTTGGAATATTTATCGTCAATTTTATAAGACGGAAATTTTTCTAAGTGTTAGACATACTTTTATACGGGCAAATCCTTTTCCTTCATATTTTCAATAGTATTTGCAATATCCCAAAACTTCCTCAAGATCTATCCGATCCATAAATTTTCCTACCCTTTGACCCCCCACAATTTTTTTCGACCCCATTTTTGGATATACATTTTTCCCCCAAAAAAAAAATTCGGGGGGCACCCGCCCGTGTGGGGTATCATTGGATGCAGAATTCCTTCCTGAGTCCAAAAACAAGACATGCGATGACAAGGATATTTGCCTATTGAAGATTCAGCCTCGCAAGTGGCTGGACCGTCAAGAGGGACCGGAGAAAAGAAGGAGAATACAACAGAGGAATCAGAGGTAATAACATGTGTAAAGTGGTATCAGTCTATCTCACTGTCAAAAAACTTAACTATACACATGCCAATATTTTGTTGGCATATCATCTTTACCTTTCTTCTCTTAAAAACTGGGTAGTAGAAAAAGGAATATGCCAAGAATAAAAATAACACTTGGATTCAGAGTTTAATTTTCCGTTGCAGCCTGTGAAAGTGAAGATTGAAGAATTAAGAGAAAACGAAAAAAGATCACATAAACTAGAGAAAACGTACATTCACCTTAACAAACCATAACCTAAAATTTGAATAACCAACAGATTTCTTACTTATCTATCCAGAAAATATTCTCTTGATATTAAGAGATAAGCCAAAAAAAATTTGGAAATGAAAATATTTATAGTGCTACCACTTGTTTGTCTCTTCTGGTGAAGTTTATTATGTGAATAGCTTAATTACACTAACATTTGAAACACTTGAAAGGGTATTTAATCTACCTATTTTAAGCGTAAATTATGTCATCATCTCTCAAAAGTAATGTATTATTCAATGAAATTTATGTTCATAACATAAATTTTTTTTATCAATAACTACGTTGCATTATTGACTGGAATACCAGTTAAAGAAAAGAACAATGTTTAGTGCATAAGCATTCTATTACTTTACTGCTATGTAAGAGATTATGCATTTATTACACTAATAAACATAATTTTTGATTCCTAACATGTGATACATGATTTTAATCTGTTTTTTGATGCTGAAAACGAATATAAACTCAGAATCTTTCTACACCCACAATTTTTGAAAAATTTTTTAATTTTAATTAAAAGATTTTTTCATTTTTCAATGTATAGTTAGCATTTTAAGCTCCTATATTGTAAATTGTTAGCTCCTTTTTTACTTTTTAACTTTGTTAACATAATTTGTAAGCTATAAATAAACAATACTAGACAAAGAATTACATCACATCTAATACTGAAGAGTGAGTCTTCATGGACAAGATTAATTATGTCTGTGCAGGTCAAAACATGAAACTGAAAAGACAGCTGTGTTGTTTGTATTAAGCACTGGATTTAGGAATGAATTAATTTTGTTAAGTCTTATTGCTGTCTTAAGTTTGTTAACAGTGCAAAGTCATAATGGCTCAAAATTGTGTGAATGATGTGGATGCCTTTTGTTATGTATGTGGTAAGTTAAGCGTAAAATCAAATAGAAAAAAACGTTACACCTCTAATTAAAAAACCATATCATTCGTACTTTCAGTGTAAAACTGGTGATCAGGATAAGATTTGGGCTCCTCATATAGTATGCACAAATTGTTCTGTATATTTAAGGGGATGGCTGAAAGGTAAACGGAAGGCTTTGTCATTTGGTGTACCTATGGTCTGGAGTGAACCAAAGGATCATGTAACAGATTGTTACTCTCATTTAAAAAGTGTCTGGAATTTCTAAAAAATCTAAACATACTGTAAAATATCCTTCATTGCAATCTGCAGTCAGGCCTGTATCTCACAGAGAAATTATTCTAGTTCCTGAGCCACCTGTGAATATACGTCTCAAAAGAACTATGAAGAGTCAGTACTGAAGAAGACAAAAATGATTTTGATTTTTAATTATTTTCCAATAAGCCACATCTTATATTAGAAGGTGAATTAAATGACTTTGTTAGGAATTTAAATTTATCAAAAAATCAAGCTGAACTGTTAGGATCAAGACTGCAAGGCTGGAATTTACTTCGAAAAAATACAACAATTTTGGGCTTTTGAAGCTGACAAAAAAAAAAAAGCTTTCTCAGTACTTTATTGATGAAAATAATTTGGTTAATTGCACAAATATTGATGAGCTTATGTTGCACTTAGGACAAGTTCATAAACCTGAGGACTGACACCTTTTCATAGATTCATCCAAGTATAGTTTAAAAGTGGTTCTACTACACAATGTTAACAAATATCCTTCGATACCAATCGCTTATGTTATTAATTTGAAAGAGACATACGATGTCATGAAAGACGTTCTTGAGAGAATAAATTATAAAAAATATAGCTGGAACATATGTGGTGATTTGAAAGTTATAGCTATTTTGTTAGGCATGCAGTTAGGCTATATTAAGTACATGTGTTTTTTTTTGCGAATGGGACAGCCGAGCTAGGGATAAACATTATGTTAGCAAAGAGCGGAAGAAACGAGACTACTTAATTCCAAATGGAAATAATATTATTCATGAACACTTAGTTGAAACCAAAAAAAATATTTTTACCCCCTCTCCATATGAGTTAGGACTAATGAAAAATTTTGTAAAAGCAATGAAGAACAAAAGTCCTGATTTTTGTATCAGGCAGAAATTTCCGAATGTAAGTGAAGGAAAAATTAAAGAAGGAATATTTGCTGGTTCTCAAATAAGAGAGTTGGTCAAAGATGATGTATTTAACTGAGTGTTAAGTAATGTAGAAAGTGCAGCTTGGACTTCATTTAAAGACGTTCGCAAAAACTTTCTTGGCAAACAGAAATCCGACAATTACCATGATATTGTTAATCAATTCCTTACTTGATATAAAGCTATGGGATGTAATACATCTTTGAAAATACATTTCCTCCACTCACATCTGGATTTTTTCCCAGACAACCTTGGAGTGACGAACACGGTGAACGTTTCCACCAAGACATTTCAGTGTTGGAAAGCCGGTATAAAGGGAAATGGAATACTAACATGCTAGCTGATTATTGTTGGACATTAATTCGGGATGCGTCTGAGGCTATTTATAAAAGAAAAGCATCAGTGAAATCATTCTAACACAGGTATGGCCATGCAAAATTATAAATTTTACAGATTTTAACTATAGTTTCCCTTAATTTTGTTTGAGGTGTAATTTATTTAAATTTATTTATAACTAAGGGTGATAGAATAATTGTATTTACAGATCTGTAATGCCACAAAAGAGCAATTCAAGAAATGATATCACACTCAGAGAAACATTAAAAAATATTTTTTTTTGTCTATCAGTGTTATTAGAGACAAACAAATGGGAGCCTTGCTAATTATGCTAATTAGATTGCAATTTAAATATTATTAAAATTACCTCTATTATGAATCTAGAAGCATATTGTGGATATGCAGTAGTGTCAGTAATGATCCCCAATGCGGTAGCCAGGTACAATATAGTTTTATCATGTCCAGAATATATAACTATTTTTGGACGTCTTTCTGACATAATTCTTAACATGTACATAACTATACTTTTTAGAAGTCCATATGCTCTTAACAGACAACTTCTGCGAAGATTAATACTCTTAGGATATTGTCGTGCCTCCCATTCTATATAAGCAAACAAACCTGTAACATGTTCTGTTCTAACACAAATTTCTGGAAGCGTGTATGTTTCCAAACACGGTAACCTAGCTCCATGGCAAACGTATGTTAATAAAGCATCTTTTAAAGCATGTGGGTCTGATGAAAGATGTTTATCTAACATTTCATAAACTACAGCAGCTGCAGATTTCACTAGCTTCATAACAGCAGGATGAGATTTAAGATGGCTGGATAGTTCTTGTAAAAATTTTTTATGATATAGATCTATCGCAGGACATGCACAATCATCAAAACAAAACGACATACTTTGACTTTCTTTAAGAGCAATGTTGTGAAGACCATCAGATGTTAAAAGAGAATATAACAGAGCAACGCCACTTTGTATAGTTCTTCTATACCTAGTGCTGTAAACAACGATATCACCAGGACTTGTAACATTTAAAAGACCTAAGCGGTCAATATACAACGACCTCAGTAATTTACCAGTAGCAAGCAATTGTGAAATACCAACACGGGTCAACTGGCCTAAAGCGCACTCAGAGCCAGGCATTAATGGAAAGCCATGAAATGGTCCAAGGAACTGATATAAAAACGGAGTACCTGTGATATTTTCTAAATATGTTTCATATGATGGAAATTCTGAATCAATATAACCAGCACAATTAGTCGATGAAATATTTCTTATGTGTGTTAGTGGTCCACGGTCACCATGCCTGATGAGTACCAAAACACCCTCTAAAGTATAATTACCATGAACAATACCTGCAATCAAACAAACTAAAATGAATATAACATAAAGATGACAAGTATATGTAAATTGTAAACAATTTTCTAGAAAAAGTAGAAAAATGATTTACTTTAAAAAACCCATAGTAGTTGAAGGCACATGAAGGATTTGACTAAACTTACTCTAATGTTGGATTTATTTAAGTAAACATCCAAATCTTTATGCAAAGAGCATCAATTGAAATTCATATGATCAGCTTTGGGAAACCGACAATCCATTCTTCTTTTTTTTTATAATGCTGTGAGTTCACACAAGCTTTACTCATAAACACAGTTCTCCACTCTGCTTTGTCACTAACTCTACCTCTACTATCTCTATATTCACTACCACCTGATCTTCATGTTCTGAATCTACCTTCTCATTATCTTTCTCTTCTTAAAAGTCTGCCAACCTACATAGTAGAGTAGTAATAACTATATCTTTAAGGGAAGGTTCTGGGTTCAAATCCATTAGACTTGGCATTTTTCATTCATTAGAAATATTTGTTTTCATATTCCCACACATAAGTCTCCAGATTAGGTAGTGAATTAATCATTTACTGAAAAATAAAATTAAAAAAATATTACTAAAAGCATTTTCTTGCTACCTATCTTCTCTAAATACACTCAGAGCAAACATATTCTTTGGTTGATAAAACTTCTAAACAATCAAGGTTTCAAGACGCTTATCATATTCATCAAATTTTTCCTGTAATTTTAATACTTTTTGTAATACTTCAAATTTGGAGACTTTGATCATCCTTGGGCAATATACAAACAATCAAGTCATAATTGATTTCTCGGTTAACATCTATGCAATTGAATAAATGTTTATATAATAAATTCATAATACTACATGAACCTCTAATAACATCTTGCGCCACCATAAACCAACAATAAAACAAGTACATTTCTATATACCACCACAAATTTTTTTATATATACTGTCATTTCAGCTCTTTAAAATAAGAAAGCAATTGATAATTTTTGAATAACTAAATTATATATTTCTATTTTGTAGTCACATGTAAGCTTCTTTCGTATTAATTTCAGAAATCATCTCATCAGCAAGATTGCTTAAGATTTTACTTGTTGATTTTACTGTGTCTTCTCACCTTTCCAATCCTTTGGTGACTTTATAAGAAACTTATAGCACAATATAATTTGTTTTGTTTTTTTCTCATTTACTACTCTTCCATTATTTTTTTTGTCTTCTTTTCAAAAATAAAAGTCGAATTCATAAATTTCTTGCATTTTATGTTCATCAGATCTCTTGTGTTCTAGTAAGTTTTATTAAGTTTACTATTTTCTATGGTAATATATATCTCGTCCTCTATGAATCATGAGACCTTGCCGTTGGTGAGGGGGCTTGAGTGCTCAGGGATACAGAGTAGCTGGACCGAAGGTGCAACCATATCGGAGTGGTATCTGTTGAGAGCCAGACTAAGGAATGATTCCTGAAAGAGGGCAGCAGCTCTTTCAGTAGTTGTTAGGGGTGTGAGTCAGAATGATTTAAACGGCCGTATCAACATCACTCAGTCCTCTGAGTACTGCGCAGCTGAAAGCAATGGAAAACTACAGCTGCTTTTTTTTCAAGAAAATGTGGCTCTCTGCATTTTCATATAGCAATGATGGAGGCGCCTTCCTTGGTAAAATATTCCGGAGGTAAACTAGTCCCCCGTTCGGATCTCCGGGTGGGGACTACTAAGGAAGGGGTCACCAGAAAATTAAAAAATAACATTCTAAGAGTCGGAGCGTGGAATGTTAGAAGTTTAAAAAAGGTTGGTAGGCTAGAAAATTTAAAAAGGGAAATGGATAGGATAAATGTGGATGTAGTAGGAATATTAGTGAGGTTCGGTAGGAAGAGGAAGGCGACTTTTGGTCAGGTGATTTTAGAATAATTAACTCAGCTTCAAATAATGGGCAGGCAGAAGTAGGTTTCATAATGAACAAGTAGATAGGGAAGAGAGTAGAGTATTTCAAAACGCATAGCGATAGAATCATTGTAATAAGGATAAAATCCACACCTAAACCGACAACGATTGTTAACGTCTATATGCCTACAAGCGCCCATGATGATGATGAGGTAGAGTATGTATACGAAGAGATTGATGAAGCAATTAAACACGTAAAAGGAGATGAAAATTTAATAATAGTTGGAGATTGGAATGCAAGCATTGGAAAAGGCAAGGAAGGAAATATAGTAGGAGAATACGGACTGGCCAAAAGGAATGAAAGAGGGGACCGACTTATAGAGTTTTGCACGAAGTATAATTTAGTAATTGCTAACACCCAATTTAAAAATCATAATAGAACAATATACACTTGGAAAAAGCCAGGCGATACTGCAAGGTATCAGATAGATTATATCATGGTTAAGCAAAGATTTAGAAATCAACTCGTTGACTGCAAAACTTACCCTGGAGCAGACATTGATAGCGACCATAATTTGGTGATAATGAAATGTAGATTGGGGTTTAAAAACCTGAAGAAAAGGTGTCAGATGAATCGGTGGAATTTAGAGAAGCTTGAGGAAGAGGAGGTAAAGAAGATTTTTGAGGAGGACATCGCAAGAGGTCTGAGTAAAAAAGATAAGGTAGAAAATGTAGAAGTAGAATGGAAGAATGTTAAAAAGGAAATTCTTAAATCAGCAGAAGCAAACTTAGGCGGAATAAAGAGAACTGGTAGAAAACCTTGGGTTTCAGACGATATATTGCAGCTGATGGATGAATGTAGAAAATATAAGAATGGTAGTGATGAAGAAAGTAAAAGGAACTATTGGCATTTAAGAAATGCTATAAACAGGAAGTGCAAACTGGCGAAAGAAGAGTGGATTAAAGAAAAGTGTTCAGAAGTGGAAAGAGAAATGAACATTGGTAAAATAAATGGAGCATACAGGAAAGTTAAGGGAAATTTTGGGGTACATAAATTAAAATCTAATAATGTGTTAAACAAAGATGGTACACCGATATATAATACGAAAGGTAAAGTCGATAGATGGGTGGAATATATTGAAGAGTTATACGGAGGAAATGAATTAGAAAATGGTGTTATAGAGGAAGAAGAGAAAGTTGAGGAGGATGAAATGGGAGAAACAATACTGAGATCTGAATTTAAGAGAACATTAAAAGATTTAAATGGCAGAAAGGCTCCTGGAATAGACGGAAAACCTGTAGAATTACTGCGCAGTGCAGGTGAGGAAGCGATTGATAGATTATACAAACTGGTGTGTAATATTTATGAAAAAGGGGAATTTCCGTCAGACTTCAAAAAAAGTGTTATAGTAATGATACCAAAGAAAGCAGGGGCAGATAAATGTGAAGAATACAGAACAATTAGTTTAACTAGTCATGCATCAAAAATCTTTTTTTGATGCATGACTGAAAGATGAAAGCAAGGTGAAAAGATAAAGATGCTACGATTTGCTGATGATATAGTAATTCTAGCCGAGAATAAAAAGGATTTAGAAGAAACAATGAACGGCATAGATGAAGTCCTACGCAAGAACTATCGCATGAAAATAAACAAGAAGAAAACAAAAGTAATGAAATGTAGTAGAAATAACAAAGATGGACCACTGAATGTGAATATAGGAGGAGAAAAGATTATGGAGGTAGAAGAATTTTGTTATTTGGGAAGTAGGATTAGTAAAGATGGACGAAGCAGGAGCGATATAAAATGCTGAATAGCACAAGCGAAACGAGCCTTCAGTAAGAAGTATAATTAGTTTACATCAAAAATTAATTTAAATGTCAGGAAAAGATTTTTAAAAGTATATGTTTGGAGTGTCGCTTTATATGGAAGTGAAACTTGGACAATCGGAGTATCTGAGAAGAAAAGATTAGAACCTTTTGAAATGTGGTGCTATAGGAGAATGTTAAAAATCAGATGGGTGGATAAAGTGACAAATGAAGAGGTATTGCGGCAAATAGATGAAGAAAGAAGCATTTGGAAAAATATAGTTAAAAGAAGAGACAGACTTATAGGCCACATACTAAGGCATCCTGGAATAGTCGCTTTAATATTGGAAGGATAGGTAGAAGGAAAAAATTGTGTAGGCAGGCCACGTTTGGAATATGTAAAACAAATTGTTGGGATGTAGGATGTAGAGGGTATACTGAAATGAAACGACTAGCACTAGATAGGGAATCTTGGAGAGCTACATCAAACCAGTAAAATGACTGAAGACAAAAAAAAAAATATATATATATATCTTAACATCTGTACAAGTATATAAAAGAGGCCAATACAGCCATATCTATAGAATCTGACAAAAATAGATACAGAAATCTCATAACACACACACACACACACACACACACACACACACACACACACACACACACACACACACACACACACACACACACACACACACACACACACACACACACACACACACACACACACACACACACACACACACACACACACACACACACACACACACACACACACACACACACACACACACACACACACACACACACACACACACACACACACACACACACACACACACACACACACACACACACACACACACACACACACACACACACACACACACACACACACACACACACACACACACACACACACACACACACACACACACACACACACACACACACACACACACACACACACACACACACACACACACACACACACACACACACACACATTTTTTTAAGGAAAAATTAATAAATATCAAAATATTAATAATCATAATGCACATGAATTATCAAAAAATTGAATGTTTTTGTTACTTCACAAGAAAAAAATTGCTGAACAGACTATTATTCTCTGAGGATATGGCTTTCTAAAAAAAAAAAAAACAATACTATGCACCAAAATTTTAATGTTGTAATATACAACTTGGAGATAAATGTTAACCTGTTGATCAGTTCATGTAGCCCAGGGATAGAGTTACGTGTGACTCACAAAGAAAATTACACTATAGCTGTGAGATAACATTAGCCTGACATCCCATGTCAGACTTATTATGGAAACTGAGAAGTGGTTTTCTGTTTCTGACTTCAAAAAGCCACACAGACTGCTGGATTTGAGCATACAAAGCCCACAAAAATATTAGTGATAATCACCATAGATACTAGTTGTTTAGTGAACTCAATACTCTTTAAGAGAAAGCAACTATGACTCCTGGCTGTTGTACCTAAGATGCTTTAAAAAATGTACAACCATAAGAAAGACAGATAGAGTAAAAAGGCAAAGAAATGTAAACTTTCTATCAAGATATAATGAATGTATTGTATCTTGACAGAAGGTCAAACAAGATCTTCTGCTTAGTGGGGAACCATAAAAATATTCATAAAAATGCAGTTTTTTAGTTACATTTTTTGTTTGATTTACACATATTTTTAAGTTTATCTGCTTTTAAACTTAAAATTCTTATCATTTACTGGCTTTGTCTCTTCCAGTAGAAGCTCAATTAATTACTTCATTAGAGAACAGATTACTTCATTAAAGAACAGTCTTTATTAATGGGACATTAATGTTAAGTTTAATAATTTTTTTTTAACTTTCTATTGATAATCAGCAATAAAATTTATTAAATATCAGTCTTTTTTAATTTTGAAAGTTTTGACTAAGCTTTTAACAAACACATTTCATAAGGAAGGATAATTCTAGTTAATGCATTCACAAATATTACAGACTGTTTTTTTTGGGGCAAAGAAGAACATATTGTTTCAACAAAAAATATTTCTATGATATAATTTACTAGGGAATTAATCAAAGAGTTGCTCTCTAGGATACATCTAGCAATAAGCACAAAGTTCCTTTCACTAATTTAAATTGAACAAGGTGTTAGAAATAGATTAATCAGGTAAATGTCATGCGAGTAATATGGATTCTCTGTTTCTCCTCTTTTTCTTTCAATTTTGCACCATTACTGATAGTTGGTTTTTGAATGTACTATACACATGGTTTTAGATTGTTTTTTTTTTCACTCAATATATACTTGTTTGTATTGCATTTAAAGCAATATTTGATTCAATTCTGGGCTATTTAGCTGTCTAACCATAAAACAACATGTGAAGTTCTTTCACTTCGATTTCAAAGCCTGTCTTTCACTTTGATTTTTGGACAACCGGAAAATATTTTCTATTTGGTGAGCATACTGTCTAGCTGTTTCAAGGGAAAGATATTTGCTTTATCATGGGTACTCTACTGTTTTCCTGTTATCTACATTTTGAGGTTATGTCTACCACTTGTGCAAAATGCAGTTTTTTTAACTGCAGGTATGGTGGATCAAAACTCATATGCTTTTTCTGATAGATGCACATTAACTATTACTGAAGTCAAATGACTTGAACTGAATAACAGAACTTTAGAATTTTTTTGTGAAGATTGTCAGCAGGTCTGAAAATTTTACTGCAATTTAAGAAGCAATCAAATTATATTTATGTTGAAATTAAAATTAACGAATTAATTGATGAACAAAAATCATTACTCCAACTAATAATTTTATAGATCACTTTAGAATTATTGAAACAATTAACAATCATAATTCATGCAAAAATAATATAATCTAACATAAAAGAATTAAATTTAAAAATTTGTCCAAAAATATAAAGTATGATTTTAATGCAATTAGGGAAAATTTAAATAAAATTTGTGTATTGAATGATAATGCAACTGTTAGTCATTTTTATCTCAAAAAAATTTTATCAAATAAGATAAAGTTTTTTCTATCAAAATAATATTAAAAGTTTATAATAACACACTATCAATTTTGCAAAAAATTGAAGATATGATTAGTTTTGATCAAACCATTATGGAAAGAAATTATCATAGAGAATTGAGATTGGAATTAGAAAACTTACATAAAATGGTATAAATAAAACAATTAAATATGCATGCCAGTTATCCAACTTACAATCAGAAGACTACTTCACATATAAAATCTTTGTCTAAAATTTTATCAGATACTATTACTTTATTAAACTTATCAGATAAATGAAACCTACAACACAAATAATGTATTACTTGATTTGATTTTTTTGAATAATAAAAATATAACTTATCTTCATTTGAATAATACTGTCTTATGATATTTACCATCCTTACTAGGAAATTACTATTTTGAAATATCAGTAACTTGTATTTACTAGAATGACTGGACCTAAGATTTTAACTCTTGTAATTTTTCTATGCTAAACAATTATTTGGGTAAGTTTCTTGCTGAATCTGATTTAAACAATCTATTCCTTGAGAACTGCAATAATGTCTTTATATGTTTACGTACAATGGCCTTGAATTATATGTTCCAAAAAAGAAAGTTACTAAACTAAAATTTCTGTCATGGTACAGTTTAGAGAGTTCGATTATTCAGAAGATTAATAATGCAAATAAAAAATATCAAAATGATCAACTAATTGAAACTTATCAGATTTCACTAGATTGATACATCTATGTAAATTTCTATCAAGAAGAGATTTTAATAATTATAATTTAGAAATAAAAAACTCCATTACAATAAATATTAAATATGCTTGGAAATTTGTTAAAAGTAGATCTACAAAGGCGGTTTTTTTTTCAACCTCCAATAGGCTATAAAAAAAAAATATTTACATAAAAAATGATTTTATTACTAAAAGTTGAGTAGAATCTAATTTATTTTTCTATATAATCACCAAAACAATTGAGGCATTTGTCATATTTTGACACTAGCTTTCTGATGCCCTCTTCAAAGAAGTTTGCCACCAGTGAGGTAGGGTACGTCTTCACAACCTCCTGAAGTTCTTCACTGGTGGTGAAGTGTTGTCCACCCAACCATGCCTTCAATTCTCGAAAGAGGTGAAAATCACTAGGTGCTAGGTCTGGAATGTACGGTGGATGGTCGAAAACTTTCCACTTGAATTGTTTGAGAAGATCTTGCATCACGTTGGCACAGTGTAGTTGTGAATTGTCGTGGATCAAAACTGTGCTGGATGAGAGCATACCTCTACATTTGTTCTGGATCACTCTGCAGAGGCGATGTAAAGATTTACAATAAACTTCCTTTGTTACTATTGTCCTCTGTTCCAAAAAGTCCACCAATAAGACACCTTTATGGTCCCATAAACTGTAGCCATGGTCTTCCTGTTGCTCAGTGTCTGAACTTTTGAAGCTTGTTTGGAGAAGTGTGCATCCACTGCTTAAACTGTTCTTTGGTTTCTGAATTGTCATAATGGATCTAAATCTCGTCACAAGTAATGAAAGACTTTAAAAATTCTTCCCCCTCATTATCATAATGCATGAGAAACATTAAGGCTGATGCCATTTGTTGCGTTTTGTGATCGTCACTTAACATTTTCGGGACCCAATGTACAAATAGTTTCTGGTATCTTAGGTCTTTAGTCACAATTGTGTACAGAGAAAACATTTAAATTACTGGATTTCAGCAGAAAGTTTATTTATTGTAAATCTCTGTTTGTCATGAACAAAATCATCATCAAGCTCAACCAGGTGTACTGTAATGACAGATCTGCGTCCTTGCCCACCTTTGTCATGGATGTCCATTCGCCCTTCTTTAAATTTCCTACATAATTTCCATACACTACCATCAATCGTAACATTTTCATCATGCACTAGGCTCATTCTGCTATCGATTTCAGCAGCGCTACATCCTTCTGTTTGCAGAAAACATATCACACTTCGCAACTTACACTTGGTGGGAGCATTGATTGTAGCAGCCATGTTCAATTACCCGTAGCTTGGCTCAGACAGATGCAATGGAGCTGACAATGGCAGAGGTTTTGGTGTGGGGGGGGGCGGTCGGTGCAATTGCATGACATGCAGACCTGGCTCCTACCTATCTTTTGCCTACTTAGGTGCACGATCAGAGGCTGGAAAAAAAACAGCCCTCATAACAATCGTTTACCTAATGTCACGTACCATAACTCTCAAACTTATACGTGGGATATAAAGATTATTAATGCTTTTGCAATTTATTTTAGATTCTTTCATAAACAATCTAAAATTGATGATATTTCTTATACAGACTTTGTTGAAATTTCCCCTTTTATGATGAATACTATTGGATCTCCATTAATGATATTTAAACTTGTATAAATAAATTAGATATTCACAAAGGTGCTGGATCAGATGATATACCTCCCACCCTCATTAAAAAATGTAACTGTAGCTTCTCCTTTATCTTAAAGTTTTATTTGATAAATCATTATGTGAAGGTTATTTTCCTGCGATTTGGAAATAAGTCTATGTTACACCTATATACAAATCTGGTGATAAAGGCAATATTTCTAATTATAAACCTATATCAATTCTGAGTATTACTCCTAAAATATCTGAATCAATAGTAACAAATAAAGTTAAGTATTAATTTTCCTTTTTTTGCCTGATAGAGAGTTTGATTTTATTGAGAAAACAAGTATTAATTTGGCATGTTATTCGCAATGTATCTTGGATTCAATGGAAAATTCATATTGATGGCATTTACACTGATTTCAGTAAGGCATTTAATTCTGTTATCATGTTACTTTACTTCATAGTATTAAATCTTTTGGATTTATTACACTATTATTCCTACAGTTTGAAAGTTACCCGAGTGACAGAGTTCAATATGTCAAATATAAACAGTATATATCTAACGAAATCTTAGTTTTGTCAGGTGTCCCTCACGGTTCCCATCTCATTCCACTTCTTTTTAACATTTTCATTAATATTAGTTCAGTTATTGATGATGTCAATTTTTTCCTGTGAATTGATTGTCCTGCGATTGTAACATGACATATATAGGACAAATGGAAAAAATTTAAAACATGATTTAATGAGCGTATAAGGTAATATAAATATGAGAATAAATAATCAAATTATGCTACATACTGATAGAAAAAGAACACATCCCCAATGAAATGATAAAATCCATGAAAATATTACATCATGTAGAAAAAGGAAAATGTTAAAATATTTTAGAAAACATGAAAATATTCAAGCTAAAATTAAAAGGACAGGTCATAAATAATAAACAAATAAACACTCAATCTAATGTAATGTTTAAAAATCTGAAAATGTTAAAATAAAGAATCAGAAGGATTAGTTTCAAGAAATTGTATAGCTGTTAGAGCAGAAGGGACAAAGCAGAAGAGGCCATGACAGTAGGGATGGACAGTGGTAGGAGCTTAACAACGTTATTTATTCAATGATCCCAACTCAGGAAGACAGTGCTAAAAGTAGTTATGAGAATAGAGGTACTCCAGAACGTATTGACTATGAATGTTAATGACAATGCTAGGAAGGACAGAAATAACACTCAAATTACAAATTTACATTAATTCTAGCAGAAATATAAAAATATTGTGAAAATTTTAACACAACCTTTTATTTCAGAGCACATTTCAGTGGTTTCAATTCTACACGGGGTTAATCATATCACTTCATATCATTCTTGCAAGTTCATAAAACAAAATATCCATATTTTTCTTTTTTTTGTTAATAAAATTACATAATTGAAATTTCAGTATAAAAGACAAGAATGGAATAATGTTTAGAGTCCTAGATTTCTTGTTTTCTTAAATTGGGTGTAAGAAATTTTTCTTTCAATGCATTATAATACAATGGACTTATCTGCAATCGTTAGACAAAAAAAATGTTTGAGAAGATTTTTTTAATTAATTTTTCTTTGGCTCATTTAAGTAATTGTTTGGATTCAAAAGATGTGACAATCATCACTTTTTGCGCTTCTTTTACGGGTGTAAAGGAATTGTTTTAAGTGTTTGGAATAAATCCCATTTCTCCTCCAGCATGCATTATACCTTAAGTTACTTCCTTGAGAAATTTGAGTTTTTAGTCCATCTCCATGAAGCATCACTCATGATTTAGTAGAGGTATGACTTAACAAATAGTATGTTTTATTAGGGTTTATAATCTGTCTGTTATTGGTTCTGAATTTTGTGATCTCATTCAGGTACTATATTTGTTTAAATCTTAAGTTGTGCTTCTCAAAAATATGTTAACTGTAACTTTCAAGTTATTAGTCATTTAAAACCTAACAATTTTAATATTTTTCTTAACCTTGTTTTACTCTATTTAACTCTTTATACATGTTATGAAATGGGCCTCATTAAAATTATTTATCTATACACCCTCATTAAAATCATTTAGCTCTGTGGAAATTTTTTCATGATCTATGCACTCTTTCTGTATGTGCTGAAAGACATACTGAAAGAGGAAGACTCCAATGGATTTGATGTAATTTCTTTAATAAATATTTCTTATGTTTCCTTACTCTCTGAACTTGAGATTAGATATGTTACATGTAGCTGCAGTTTTTTCCTCACACTTTTGAATCTAAATAATATGCCAATTGTCTTTTCCCAATTTTTTAAATCTTTCTGCTTCTTTTTTCATGAAATCGTATATATTTTTGATTATCTTGTTACCTTATAGATTTAATTTTTTTATGTTTCACCATAGATTTAAGTTCATTCATTTTGCATAAGCTAAAATTAAAAGAATATAGCAAAATAAATCCTATAAATTATCCTATCCATGATACAGTATCACAGATTGAGAAAAGACTAAAGCAGCACCAATGGAAATACATCCTACCCACAAGTAATGACTTACAGTTATAATAATGTCAACTGATATTTATTTTAAGATAATTGAAATTTATTTTACAAATAATTCTTGCTGTCAGTGTATACCTACTGTTTGCCCAGACATTTAATGAAAGGGTAATTCATTTGTTATGCTTAATTATTTCACTTGATAGGAAACGTTCACAGATTATGCATCATTACTTGTCTGTGTATTGTAATAATCATTTCTTAAAATAATTTACCAACAAACATTTCTTAAAATAATAAATTTTGTTCAGATTTGCAGCATTTATTATTTTAAAATATTGAGTAACATTAATTAAATATTTAATATTAATTAATTAACTTCATTGGTGTGTAATTTTCTAAAATATTAAAGTTACTGCAACAAGGGTAATAATAGTTTATTATAACTGTAATGGTAATAATACTAGTAATATTGTATACTGTATTCAGTTAGCTTATAGAGTGAAGAATAAACTAACGTTGCCTTTGTATGAGTGAGTTTGTCATGATTCTGCTGAGTCACATTTCATGTATCAGTGCCGATTCACAATGAGGCTATATATCTATATACAACACTATAATCATTATTCATATATTGGTAACCATATAATCAAAAGATTATACAACGTTATGTCTTCTCAGTTTTATTAAAACCCTTCATCTTTTCATATGATCACTTTTGTTCACATGCTCAATTTTTATGTTTCTGTTATTTAAAGCAGTTTTTCTCAACCTGTGGGACGTGCCCCCTAAAGGAAGTGTGATAACACTAAATGGGGAATGCGAGCATATCGAAAAGAAAATATTAAAAAAATGTATTAATTTACTGAAAGAAAGCAAAACAGAATACATTCTGACACAATAAATAATAAAATAAACATTTACACTGACGTAATAAACTTATAAATAGGATTGTATCAGTACTACACAATGTATTTAATAATTAATTTATCAATACTAAATTAAAAACAAGTTTAATAATTAATAAAACTGCCTTGGGCTTGTCTTGCAGAACAAAGTTTATCAAAGGAAGGTTTAATAATAGAAATAACAAACTGAGTACTTTTTCTATATTTAGCTGATATATATATTTTGTCTTCAAAGCAGCCACTGCAGAAAATCCAATTTCACAAAGGTAGGATATTGAAAATGGTAATAGTATATGAAATGCTTTTGTTTTCAGTGCTGCAGAAAACCCATGATCCACCCCCTACCCAAAATTCAAACAGTGATTTATTACTAAACTGTCTTTTGATTTCACCACTTGCTGTGAAGTCTATGAAGGTTTCTTCTTTGGCAGTTGAGAGCCCTTCGGGAGTATTTCAAAATAAATCCCTAATCCACTCATAACTTGCTACAAAGTTGCCGTTAGCAAGAAAATGCTTATTAAAATCCTTTATCATTCTTTGTCAATTTTTAATGTTACAAAAACAACTCTCATGTTGTTCTTCAGCCTTGTTAAGTTTTAACACATTCATCCACATTTACAAACATTACTACGTTTTTTGCTTTAAATCTCTACTCCACAATTCCAATTTTCTACAAAAAGCATTAACTTTATCACTTGTATCCAACATATGTGTATTTGCTCCTTGGAGTTTACTGCCATCTTTCCTGGCAGTAATCAGTGAATATACTACACTCGTGTCTACAAAGTGCAGAAAAGATTCTTGATTTTATGGGTCTCATTTTTACATACTTTACTATGGTTACAAACGTCATTAGCACAATATTCAGACCAGGACTCATTTCTTTGGAGGCCACAGCTTCTCTGTGGATCATTCAATGTGTCCAGACACACTGTGGAGATTTTTGTTTCACAAGTGCTTGTATACTTTGGAATCTTCCACGCATTGAACAAGCACAATCGGTGCAAATTCCAACACAATTTTTCCATTCTACGTTAGCCTCATTCATAAAATCATTTAAGACAGTAAATAATGAGAGTGCTGTTGCTTCAAGTTTTATTGGTTTACAGAAAAGTAGTTCTATTGCTGACATACCATCACAAAATCAAACATAAGCAATGAAGTGAGCATCTTATTGCTATCTGTTGCCTCATCAAGCTGAATTGAAAACAATTTATCATGCAACTTCCTGAAAAGCTGATAGTGTACATCTTCAGCTGTATCACCAATTCGAGGGGCAATAGTATCATTTGATAGAGGTGTGAACAGTTGTTTGGCAAAATTATATCCAAAGATAGTCTACAATCTCAATTGCAGCTGGTAAAATAGGTTCTTCCCCAATGTTGTAAGGCTTTTTACATCTGGCTATTTTATATGAAACTTTATAGGAGGCGAGTAAAGCTTTTTCATACACAAAATTTTTTTAACAAGAAGTTTATTAGGTTCATGCTGTCTGCTGCCAAAAGTTTTGAGCAAATGAGACACAGTGGTCTTTCTTCTTCATTTACTTCAGTACTGGTAAACCCAAAATTAAGTACTCTTGAGAATATTTTCTTGTTTTTATTTTCAGAACCATGCTTGTCTGTGCACTTGTTGATGCTTCACTATCGTCTAATGCTTGCTTACGCCTACTTAAAAATTTACCATGATTCTGTATAAATCTACTGCCGTGAATATTTAATACTGTGAACTGCAAGTAACACATAAATTACATTTTCACGATAGATTCGACATCGATAGAAGGATTGAATCGACTGGCTGGAGAATTGAACGAGGTGCAGTATTTAAACATGTTTGTGCAGACGTTCCAGAATGTTCAAGACAAATTGGAACTTCTCATGAAACTGTGAGAATGTCTAATGTGAAGGATATAAGACAGAGAGCAATAGAGAGGCATTGATTCTGATTTTGTCAATGCAGTGGATTGGTGTTGCCAAATATCAATAAATTTACTTATTCTTATTAATTTGTAAGGTTTGTAATTAAAGTTGTAGTACAAGTTTAGCGTCAAAATACTCAAAGTACATTATTATTATATACATTGTTATTGTATGAGGGGGCATGATGAAAATTATGATTGAAAATTGGGTCGCAAATACTGTAAGGTTGAGAAACACTGATTTAAAGTTAATATAATGCAATTTTCATTAAGTTTACTGGAATGTGAGTGTAGTGTTTTCCTAGATTTGTGTCTGTCTTGAGTTATATCATTATTTTGATCCATGTCTGATACAAATTCAGCTGATAATAATGCACAATTATTGATATCAAAAAAAGGCCATGAAAAATACCCTTACATTGTGCAGAATAACATCTATTTAAATGCTTACAAAGGCAAATTGTAAAGTAATCCAATGGGGCTGACTTTGGATGTCGTTAATAAAACTGCTAACATAAGTGAAAATTGTGCTGCTTCACTATACAATGTGTTCGCGAGTATAAATCTGCTAATGAATTACAGTTTCCTAAGAAAACAAACCCCTGCACATCAATGAAAGAAAAAGTTGATTTTGATAAGAAAACAATTCGTAAAAAGTACATAAATTTTATTTTCAAAACAAACTGTCTATAATAGACAAGTGTTACGAGTTGTAAATGATAACAATCTACCAGATTTCTGAAAAAACAAATTTTTATAAAGTGTTAAAAAGTATGAATTTTAAATATGAAAAAATAAATATGAAAGTGCTTTAATCAACAAGGATGATATTATATGGCAAAGATATAATCTCACTGAAATAAAGAAAATGAGGCAAGAAGGAAGTAAAATATATTACATGGATGAAACTTGGATCTTTGAAGATTATACAAACAATTTTGTTTAAAAAGGTACAGCTGTGAATTCATCAAAAGAAGCCTTTCTCTATGGCTTATAAACCAAATAAGGCTCCATCAGGTAAAGGTAGGTGTCTCATAATTACGCATATCAGCAGTGATACCAGGTTTGTCAATGGTGGTCTCTGGAGTTTTTAATTTAAATCTACAGGAGATTATTATAACAAGACAAATGACATGTCTTTTGAGGAATGGTTTAATGGTGTGTTACTTCTAGAAGATAATTCAGTTTTTATCTTCAACAACACCCCTTTTATCATTCATTTAAAAAGGAAAAGATTCCAGCCATTTCTCGGAAAAAGAATGTTATAAAAATACAGCTTAGTTTAAAAGGAGTGATCTTTGAAGAGGAAGAACTCCAGTTATTGCATTGGGTTTCGCATATTAAAAGTCATTTTAATGAGTTAGCAAAATACTTCTTTTAAAATATTTGATGTTAAAAATTTATGCTTAAAAGCCACTGATAAAATGAGCAAGCAGGAATGGAAAACTATAAAACATATAATGGTTACTGCTGAACCAAATTATTTGGAATATGACAATAGAAAACACAGTTGAGCCTCACATTGTATCTGTTAATACTGACAGCACTATGGATTTGCACTATGCAATCAGTTGACAAATACTGAACTGAATTTATTATTTGTTTATAATAGAAATTTAATCTAAAATATTAGTGAACTTTTACTGTTATTGTACAATTGACAATTTCATAACTCTTAAAAAACTCAAGGAAACTAAATAACAACCCAATAATTTTACTCATGGGTTATCAGATGTGCCAAATAAGGTAATAAATATTAATTGATCATTTAACTGACTTAATTTATTTAAATTTAAAATATATGTATAATTTTTGTAAAATATAATAGTCCACGGTTACTGAATATTAACTTCACGTAGTTTCTTTTATATGCATCAGGATTTACAGGAGATGCTTGTGAATCAGCCTGAACAATCTGCCTGAGCAGTCATATATGCAGTCCACTTACTTGAACTCTGTAAGCTAACTGAATTAGGTATAATTAACATTACATTTAAAATTTATTCTTGGCAACATTTTCTGTGAAGGACTGTAGAACATAGAGTAAGTGATTCTCTTTTATGAAAATGGGAAGGAGAAAATGTTTTTAGAATAGTTGATAAAGAGCAAGTGTATACCAGGCAGTAAGTGTCAAATTCTGTAGCAATACTATACTTAAATTTTTTGTAGTTGAATTTTCACCAATCCATTTCAAATTTTGCAGTAAAATTTCCCATTGACCATTCAGTGCAAATTCACTTTGCACAATTCCTTAAATAAATGTAAAAATTATTGGTAATGGTTTGACTGTTTTTGTCTTCTATTACAAAATATTATTATTTAAAAAATTTTTTTAAAAATACATACATTATCATACACATTGAATAATTATCATTATGACCTTCGATAATTAATCTTAAACTCTTTTTTTTTTTTAGAAAAAACTAAAAATACTTTTTTCTTAAAAGTGAACTATAAGGTCAAATTATTGTAAACTCTAATTAAGAATAATATTTTGAATAATACAATAGAAATTCCAGAAACACATACTTCTGCTTTACAATTCTTTGATTCACAATGGAATACAACCAGAGAAAAATGAATGCTAATGATCTTGGTTTGATTCCTGGTAGCCAGAATATTTTACCTATTAACCTTTTTCAAATATTGTTTAAAGGTATTTTTTAAAAAAAGAGTCAGTTGATTCAAATTTTTGTTTTCTTTGTTAGATTCCTGGCTCCCTTTGAAATGTTTACACCAGTCAACGTATTTACTTGGCTCAAAGCTCGGTCAAGAGCCTCATTTAGGACAAATTTTCAAGTTTAGTTAATCCTTTGCTACTTACTTCTACATCTGAAGAGATCAGAATCATAAATTGCAGCCTAAATAAAACATCTAACACAGGAACACATGAATAGATTCCACTCATAATTCAGAACTTTCTTGGTTAGCTCAAGGACGAAATAAAACTATATATGGAACTACATTATATACTTTAAACAGAAAATTTACAATATAATAAATTATAATACAATAATAAATAATATTACTTCACAGGAAGTCATCCAAAAAAGAATGTCTGGGTTTTTATTTGCAACTTATGAATTTTACTGTTTGTATACCGATGCTTAAATGTCATACTGCAATAAAGTATGCAATAAACAACAGAAATCTTTCCCGGCTTATAGTTTCTTTATGTGAGAATTTTTCAGGAGATGAAAAATTTTTTTCATGTACTTGTTCTTTGTTAATGAGATTAATACCTATTGAAATGTAACAAATAATATTTTCTCAGAGAATCATTTTAAAATAACTAATACCTTCATTTCCAGCAGTTATCATCTGTGGTGAATTGCAAACTTTAATAACACGTCTTGCTTTAATGTCAGGTCGTATATTCTGCGAAAAACTACGCGTCGTAAAATCATTATTTGAATGCTTTAACACAGATATTGATACATCTTCTGTTCCGATGTATTTATACATACCTAAACATAAAAAAAATTATTGAAAACTTCCATTATGAATAATCTTTTAAATAACATAATAGAAAATCCAAAACTACAAACTCCTTTATAAAATACACAGTTCAGATTCAAATTTGGAGTATTTCTATAACAAGGTGATTCATTTGCTAATCATCTTTCTTTAATTTTATTAGATGCAAAAAATCAATATTCTTCTTTGTAAATGAAAATAATAAAAAAGGCAGTCCAATTTATAGGACAGGCTATTTTGTAGTGATTCATTCATTCTACCACAATATTATAATCTATGTTAACACAGGTCTGCAATGGTAAGATTGTGTAGAATCTCTAGTGAATTCAAAAGATTTTTTTTGGTGCTGAAAATGGAAAAAATTCCATCACAAAAGGTTTTTCACAATTTGTTGTTTTTTTGTTCTCTATAGATGTTAGCCAATTATAAAGGTTAATTTTGAAAAAAACTGTTGTTTAAATAAACAATCATAATTTTTTTTATGGATGAAAATGCACAAACTTGATATTCTGAATAAAAATATATTGGATTTATGATAAAGGAATAAAGGAGTTAAAAGAAGTAATAAATCTATAAAATAACTATACATACATCCATTTTCTTGTTACTACATGTCTAATCATTTTCCTGTTGCTGTATGTTTCCCTCCCCCCATCAACATCTGCTTTTCTAGACAAAAAATTAAGTTCAGCACCATTTTTACAACTGTAGTGTGCATTTGTGCTATTAGTTTCTGACTTCAATCATTTAAGTTATAATTTTCTTAATAATACTTATTTTAATATATATTATACTACTTTTTTTATATTTTTTTTTATGTACTTAAATTTTACAAGAAATTTATTTTTATAACTTGTATTTTATAAGTTTTTATTAAATACCATTGGCATCAGAGGCTATATCAATGCACCTCTCTTTTTGTTATATTTGTGTAATATTTAGTCAAAAAACAACAGAATTTGTAAAAAAAAGTCCATATTTTGGTGTTAAATTAGGAGACCAAGACAAACTTTGGGCTCCTCATAAGCTTTCTTCAGTGTGTGTTGAAAAGCTTTATCAGTGCTCACGAAGAAACACATTTTTTTTTGCTTTGGAGTGTTATAGTTTGAAGAGGACCAACCAACCAATGGAGAAGCAGAATAACAAGTGTGGAAAGCCTTCAAGTATACAGTTACAAAGTTTTTTGGCAACAAAAAAGATGAAGATTATAGGTAAAAATATTGTACAATGAACCTAAAAGTGCATTTTCTAGATTCGCACTTCAACTACTCCTGAACAATCTTGGTACAGTAAGTGGTGACAAGGGGGTAAGGTTCCTGCAAGACATGAAAGAGATGGAGAGGAGATACCAAGGAAGATGGAATGTGAGCATAACAGCTGACTGCTGTGGGATGCTAAAACATGACAACCCACTGTGAGACCACAGGAGAAAAAGCAGTAAAAGGAACAAAAAAAAAAAGAAAAAGATTTTATAAGGCCTTGTAAGGACATATATAGTATTTCACCGAGTGTTTTCATTAGTTTTAATAATATTTTAGTGTAATTTGTTTTTCATATAACTTGTAAATAAATTTAAATTAAAATTGGTTCTTATATTTAAAAAAAAATTTGAAGCCTTTTGGAAAAATCCTTATATGATTGAGGTCGTATTGGGATTAGCAAAACAATTTTTTGATCATTAAAAAACTGGCCTATTTAATTCTACATATACAGGTGTATCATGAAGTTCTCCCGGGCCACAGCCTATTCTACTTGTGAAAATAATGTAAAAGGTTCCTAAAATGCTTTGTTTGCAAGTTACAGTTAGTGAAAGATTTAACTCTGATTTCAGCTACCCTGGAGAAATGAGGTTGTACTGAAATTTTTAGGACATTAATTAAGGGTCAGAATTTGTGATTTCTTATGGTTTTTGACCTAAAAATTTGAATAAAACAACCATATCTACAGTAGTTTTTGAGAAATCTGGGATGAAACAAATAAACTGGGGTAAAACACCCCAGTTTATTGGTTTCATCCCAGATTTTTTTTTTTATGTTTGTCATACAATAACATTCTTTAGTGGGTAATAAATACATAAAACTTTTTAAAAAAAACTTGTAGAGAATTTAATTCTGAACAAAATACTACTAAGACAAGTTAGAAAAATTTGAATTTTATTTAAAAACAGTACATTGCTACATTTGTCAGAAAAGTATTTACTTAATGTAACAAAAAACAAATTCTTTTTTGGTGATGCAAAAAATTTATAAAAACAAAATTTACTGTTAAAAATTAAAAAAAAAAAAAAAAACTGTAAATTATACAATTGTAAAATAAAAATAAATAAATAAATACAAAATACTTTGATAGTAATTTTTTTATTAATGACAGAAACACAATAAATTATTTGAAAAATTATTATTTCAGAGTTGGCAATAAAATAATAACTGCTGATCTACAATGCGCATATTGTATTAGTGTTTAAATCATTCTGTAAGGACCATTAAGTATATCGGGTACTGTGAACTACGCTGTCGTTAACAAAGGTTTTCTGTGAATTTTAGTTTGAATGTGATCAATTTGCCATTGATTAATGCTATACTTATTTAGAACAAAGGAATATGCTGATATGGTATATTCATATCAGTATAATGGTAACGCTACAGCTGCTGCAGTAGAATATGAAATATGTTTTCCGAATCGCAGGATTTCAGATCCCAAAACAATTAGCACAACTAGTAAAATCTTCAAGAAACATGTTCACTGTATAGTATTCCTTCCAGCTACAAACAATCTGTCCAACACAATGCTGTTATTGATGAAATTATTATTGATGCAGTTCAGCACAGTTCAGGCATCAGTACATGTCTTTCTAAGCAGATCGGAGTTTTGCATTTGATAGTTTAGAGGACACTTAAACAAATCAATTTTTATCTTTATCAAAAATTAATTTAGACTGCACCTGTCAAACAAGAATTATCCAGCAAAAAATTAATAAATCCATTGCCCAAACTTCAAAAACAGTATGATAGAAAGATGAAGTTTTGTTTCTGAAAATTCTTCTCTAAAAAGTATTTTATATAAGAAAAGATAAAACTATTTTTCTACGACAGGAGTTAGGTTATTAATTATTTAAAACAAAAACACAAAAATATGTTAAAGTATGTTAAGTATATGTTAAAGAAATATGTTAAAGTAAATTACATGAGAATACTAAATATAAAAAAATAACTACAAAATAAATCACAATTCAGAAGGTCTTAATGAAAATGAGCACATATTTACATACTCTTTGAATGGAGATGCAGAAAGTTAATGATTAAAGTTAATTACTAATTAAAAAAGACCTTTTAATTTTACATTAAATAATTAAGTGGAGATAAATGATTTCTTTAAAATTGTTTGACAATATACTAAAAATGGTAACTTAAGCATAACATAATTTTTCACAAACCCAAGTATTGTAATGTGTTGACAAACAAATGCTGAAATTTCATTAATCAGCATTTATGAGCCAACAGGAAACAAAAAAACAGATAAAACTTTTAAAAGAAAATAGTTACAGAAAGAATAAATGGGAAATGAGATGACAAATACATTAGTGAAACAGGGAATCCAAATTTCCCATTCATTCCATCATGCAGTATGTTAATAACATATTTAAAAAAAAAATGTACATTTGATGACACAAGGGGTGGAAAAAATATGGATGGTGTTATTAGATAAGAGCAATAAAATATTACAGGCCACGATGACCACCTGGCAGACACCTAAATAAAACTGATTATCTATCCCACCCCAAAGTGTATAATATGCAAACAGAAAGACGTCATTATGAACTGGGACCATCTAGAAAACCACAAAGCTACTGCAAATACATCTGATCAGCAATTTTACAAAATACTAATAACTACATATCAAATGTATATGGGGATTAAACAAGTAAATTATATAAAAACCCAGATTAGCTTAAATAACAACCAAAAATAAATAAATCTTTGATTCTGATCAATACACAGTACTGTTCACCCACAACGAAAATAGAGCTCTAAAGAATGCAGTAGTGGCTAGCTAATATCGTGTGTGAGCGAGAGAGACAGACGTTAGATACATGTGTGTGAAAGAGAAGATAGGTGAAGGGGGCTGCTACCTCCTTCTGCATGCCTCACACTGCAACTCTACTCTTGTACTGGTTAAACATTAATTTATAATACTGATCATATTAGGAATGGATAAAAAATTCGACCAGATAAATTAGGAGAGAGAAACTATGGTCAAACCATGATCAAAGCCTCATTACAAAATATACACAATTAATTATAAAATAAAACATAGATGTGATGTGTTCACATTAATTATTTAAAATAACTAAATAAAATAAAATAAATAAAATTACTAAACGGTAAATGTAAAAAAATAACTATAAAATAAGTGTAATTCAGAAGGTTTTAATGAAAATGAGCACATATTTACATTCATGTTGAATAGAGATGCAGAAGGTTCTTTTTTTCTAATTACCAATTAAGAAAGATCTTATAAAAATATTTTTTAATTTTACTTTAAATAAATATGATGATTTCTTTAAAATGGTATGATAATTTATTAAAAATGGCAACTTAAGCATAATAATGTACTTTCTCATAAACCCAAGTATTGTAATGTGTTGTCACACAAAAGTAGTACTGGCGTTTGGTTTGATAGAGGTGGATTTTTTATTTTTTTAGGAATAAGTTTCTTTTCTTTTACAAAGATTGCACAATAATAAATACAAGCATATGGACAAGTTAACATTTCTAATTTAACAAATATAGATCTATATGGTTATTATTACTTCTATTACTTCCTGTGAATTATTTCATTTTTATTTTAGTTTCTACTTTTTGAAAGATAAAAACTTTAGCTTACCACCTAATAACAGAAATATCCATACACTTAAAACAAGGTAGCAATACATAGCTCTGTGCTGTGATGTAAGCCTCATAATTAATGTAGGAAGCACATCACTCCCACCATAATTAACCATTTTATAGTAACAACCTGTAAATAAAAAAAAATATATATACATGTAAGTATATGTTATACTTCATGTAACCACAAAATTACATAAAATTTATCTCCTCTCCCGAAAATCATCTTACATTTCACAAACGTCTTTAGTAAGATACTATCAGCTATCAGTATTTACGAATTAAGAAAACATACTGTGAGTCAACATGTTACCAAAAAGTCACGTTTAAAAAGTAAGCATGATATTACTAAAAGTTTTTTATAGAAATTTTTATATAAAGTTAATTTTGTAAACTTGATATTAATTACATATGCTTCTTCTTAGCAGTGACAAAGCAAATAAAAATTCTAAAAAACTATAATCAGCAATCAACCAGAAAATGTGTCAACTAGAATTACAATGAATTCACAATTCTTAACAGTTTGTAAAATAAAAAGATGTTAAATTACAGACCAAATAATTTAAAAATACTGGTAATATATGTAATAAAATAACTTTTTCTATTATCCTATATTTCTTATAAATTGTTTATTAAGCATATATTATAAAATCAAGTGATTATGATCAGTTTATTAGTAAAGACAGCTGAGGTACATTTATATTTTAGTAAAATACTGTTATAAAATAGTGTATTACAACCATTGCTAATTTACAATTATAAATACAAATTATGTACCTTCATATCATTTCACTTCAGAATACTCTCTTTTTTTCCAACTTTTTAAAAGAATTTCTGTTGTTCAGCTGTTCAATGGTTTTTATGAAACTTTATATTAGTAGTAGCAGATGCATCACAAATATTTAAAATAAATGTAAGGACTAGTTAAACAATAAAAATTCATTATATACAACAAATCTATGCTACATGGCCATGAAACATCAGCACTTTTTTTAAATGCAAGAGATAAATGGTGATTGTTTTCAATATTGTAATCTTAAAGAAAATGGAAAGGCATGCAAATTTACAAATATAACTAGTATAAGTTTTAATGGAGCTTTTTAAAAGTAAATCACATAGAATAGTTACTTACAATAGCAATAAAAAGTTAATTATGAATATTTCTATATCCTATTATTAAACAAAAAGAAGTAGAAGACAATGCTAACTGTTTATAATACAAATACTTCTAAAATACAATTAGTTTTATAATTTCTGTAAGTTGCTTTCAATAACATCAAACAGTAAGCATGAATCTCCTATAATAATTTATACTTATTGTTCTAACCTGGGGCTGAAGTTAGCCTTATCGTAATAAAGTCTTGTAAGTACAGTTATTTATGTGCGAAGTAGTTTTTTGTGAATATAAATGCTATAAGACAATTTCTTCAGAACATAAAAAGTTAAATAACCATACATGAGGTGTGTTGTGTACTGCATAATTAACAGTGTTTCAGGAAGGTAAGCAGTTCTTACAAACATATCTATACATAAGTTTATGATGTTATTTGGTAGTATTGAATTATGGAGTATATATATCATTAGGTGTAGTATTATTATGGGGGTATATGGTTATAGTATATTACGGAGTATAATTAAGTTTATGGTGAGATCAAAAATGTTAGTAATAGATTAGTTAAAATTTATGACTGTCTAATGATTCTTTTCAAGTATGCATTTTATGTCTAAGAGAAAGTATTATACCTGTGAATCTTAGTGAGAGAGAGCAAAGAGTATTTAGATTTAAACTGTTTGAGAAGTATTTGTACAATGATGTAATTAATTAGATCAGTCATTTGACTGGTCTGATGTTATCCACCATTTCTTCTGTTCTATTCACCTCAACATTACTATTTTTTTAGTTACTCGTTTGATGTATCCAATTTCTGTCTAGAAATTTTTATTCTACATATATCCTGGTAATATCAAACTAACTAAACTTGAATTTCTTTGGTCCACAAATACTCTCATGTTCATTTCTTTACAAGATATTGCCAAAATCATCTTTCCTATTTTTCTTAAAATCTCTTTATTAACATTTTTTTCTTAACTCACCTTAATATTATTTGCTAGATATAAAAGAACTGGATGAAAAAAAATTTTTTCCCTATCAAAATCATGTAAAGGTATCTTTATCAATAATTGTACACTTGCTAATATTTACAATAGTTTCTACTTTCTACGTAAAAACCACTGAATGCTACTATAAAATTAATACAGTCCATTTAACATAGATTGATCATATTGTAAATAAATCAACTGATAAAAATTGAAAATGTCTGATAGGTATATAATAAAATTTGCAGCCTACAGTTAGTAGTTTAATGCACATCAGACCAGTCTAAAAAAAATGCTTAAAATTTAAATATTTCAATTTACCTGTAATATACCTGTACTCTGTTTATACAGGTGGCTGTTGGTATTGAAACATGATTTTGATAGTGTTTAAAGTCTGCTAATCTGGTAAGCAATGTTTATATACCAAAGCTTTAAACATCTGCATCATAATTGAACAGCCCTAGTATGTTGATGCTAGGCATGAATCAAACTTCCACCAACAGCATAACCTGGATAAAGAAATGATAACATAAGTTATTAAAAATAGAGATATTAAATAAAACGTCACATTACAGAATTATAAAGGGAACATTACTATTAAAAAAAAAAAAAAAAAAAAAAAAAAGTAACACCAAAAAATACTAAAAAAAAAAAATCAATAATTATATATATAAAATAAAATGAAAGGGGAAATTTATATTTTTGTATACAAAAAAAAATACTGACTGTCCCAACGAAACTGTTGACGAGTCTTCGTCATTCTGTTTTAAAAATATAAGTTTGACTACCTCTCTTTCGTCTGCTCCTGTACACTGCCTTCTGAAATTTTTGTACTGTATCTTTTAAGCGTTGCCAATGTAAGACAATTCTGCTACGTGTATTAAGTTTTTGATACAGTGTAGATTTATTAAAAAAGTAAAAAATAAAAAAAATAAATTCGCAATATAAAAATACTAATACGATTATGAAATTCTAATGCTTTTTAATGGAAGCGTATAACAAGATTCTAATTTCTTTAAATAAATATATCAAGCTTTCATTAACGTATAATAAAATTACTAACTCACTTCAAGATGCCGAAATAAATTATAAATTTCAATAATTAAGATTATTACTCATCAAAATCTACGCGCACGCGTGCGCACACAGAAAGAATATCAGTTTTCTTGTATTTAGTAAATCTCTATTAGGTTAATTTATCTTCTGTTCTCAGTTGTTTACAGATAATTAAAAAAATATTCAGTTTTCACAAATTAGCGTTGTAATGTAAACAAAGACGTGTCAAAATAACTGTCATTACAACCAATAGTATGTCTTGTTTAAATTTCAAGCATTCTAAAGGACGTTGTAATCGTGTGGGCGGTGGCCATGGCTAGTAGTTGAATTGCTAACTAGTGAAGACGTGTGTTCAGCAGTTGTTGTTAAGCATTGATTGTGTGAACGTCGGTTAGTGATGTGAACATTTCGTTTTTGTTTCGTGTGTTATGTAGACTAATGCTTCTCTTTGTGTTAACATAAAATAATTATTCTGTGAGAACAGTTAGTAAAGAACTGTTGGAGTGTTGTGAAGTGTTTTAAAATGTAACAATTTTTTAAGAAAAAATAAATAACCGGTTTAAGTGCTGTGCAATGTTTCGTTTTGATTGTTGGTTTCGCCTCAATTTGATGTGTTGGAGATATTTTTAAACTACTTAATAATGTCTCAATCACCTAGAGATACAGTCATTCATTTAATTGCAGGAGGGTGAGTTAACAAAATTTTTTTGCGAAGTATGTTTTAGGTTGTTGCGCAATACTGAACCCCCATTAGTTAAAACGTACTTTTAAACTTTACTTTCAAGTTTCTGACTTTTTTAACTTAACGTACGTTTTTTAACGTACTTAATGTATAAGTTTTTCTCATTAGTATAGTCGCAAGTTAAAATTAGTTATAAAAAATTGAGTAAAACATTCTGGAGATATTTATTTTTTCCGTATTAGATTTGTTTTGCTGTTTATGAACGGTTAGTTCTCAAATTTTTTATTCAGTTACCTTAGGTTTTTAAACAAAAAAATTAAAAGATTTTTTCATTTACATAGGTGATTAATTTAATTACTTCATTTGGTTAACATTTTACTCAAGTTAGTAAATTATTTGACGTGTAAATTGTTTTTCAAGTAAGTATTTCCAATTTAATATTGTATAAGTGAAATTTATGCCTCTCCGTTCCCGTTAAATTTGTTACCGATCATTTTCTTTCTCTGTAAGTACGTTTTGTTATTTTTGCTCGGATTTGCAGTCTTCGCGCCATCTGTAAAGCCGAACATGGTGTATTTTAAACAATAATTGAGCAGGGGGAATTTTTTGGTTACAGAATTATTAATATAACTTTTTTATTGTGAAAGGATATTGGATTCCTGTATTATAAGGATTTAACACGATTGATTAAACACAGAACTTATTAAAATTTGTAAATTCTTTCTAATATACAATATATACAAATTTTTACTTATGAAGTTACTCAACCAGTTAATATGATAAACATTTTTGAAACTAGTTAACGCCCTCTGTTCGTTTTTTTGGGAGCTGCACTTCTTTACAGTTCAACTAATATTGAGTTATACAGCTCAATATTGTTCTGTATATATATAACAAAACTAAATGCTAGCCTAATAAAGGTATTAGTAATATAGTTAAGTGATTGAGTCATGTTTTCAACATGACCCAGAAAAATTTTTCTTTTTAATTTTAATATTTATTTTGATCTATAATTTTCTTACTCTTTCCCTTGTACTATTTAGTCATTTAAGTTTACGTGATGTTTTTCTGACATCATGTTTAACCGGCTTTGTTTATCTGTGTAACCATTTTTGATAGTAAATGGAATTTTTTGGGGTTACTAACTAAAATTCATCTAGATTATAATAGTGTGAAATAAAACAAACAAAAGAAGGAATTCCAACATTGTAAATCATATGTGTAGAAATTTATATATATATATATATATATAAAATATGTGTAGGAATATGTATGTATAAACTTATCACAATTGGTAAGTTACATATTTTATTGACACATGTTCATGTCTTTTGAAACTTTGAAGGCATCATGTTTTGTAAAATTAATTTGATCACATCAGGAATAGCTAGCTATACTATTTTTTAGGCAAAACAGAATCTGACCCAGAATTTTCCATGAAGGATCTAGGCACATCTTGTCAGAATAGCATTGTTGAATAATAAATTAAAACCCATGAAAATTCATATTATAAATAATAATTACATTATGAAATAGTTACTATAATATGAAGTAAATAAATAAAACGTTCATTATAGAATAACATAACAATTTAGAAGATATTAACTTCTAAATAGTTAAAAGTGTTATTTATTTGAAATGAAGTGTGCAGAATATACAATTTTATTTTATTTCTTTGTACAAGTTTGAAAACAGCACCATATTAACACAGATTGATTGACTGTTTAGCTGAAATGCAGAACTTCACCAGGTTGAAAGAAATATTGAGAAATGAACAGCCTATATCAGAAATGTAAAAAAGTGATTACCATGATTAAATGTATTAAATGGTACATCAAATGAATGAAACAAATGTATTATCATGATTGAAAAAACATTTCAACCACAGTAACTAAAGCACTGTTCAGTTAGGGATGAATATATCAAAGTACTTACAAATCTGATGTTATATGAGAGATGTCAGGTGTAATTAATAACAAAGTAGTTTAATTAAGACTGGGACTTTTTTCCCAATAATTGAAACTTTTATAACAGCATATGAGCAAACAATTGTACAACGTTTTTTGCAGTTAAAATACAATCAAGTCATATTGTTGCATATAAAACTTTTTATGTTATATATTTTATTATAAAAACTTAATTTTACTTTGTTGCAATTAAAGAACAAACTGTATGCTGTGACTACACGTTCTACAAAATGAGGCTAACAACTACAGAAAAGGGAGTGCGTCAAATTCTGGTTACGCAGTTGTTGCATCCAACCTGCCTACAATACTTAGCCCAGAGATATCTGAGCCAAATTATATGTACATTATATTAAATTCAGTGTAGTTGAAAAGTAAGAAAAAAAGTTAGAGCTCAGCATTCTTTATTCACATGATATCCTAAGTGCAGTATCATTAATTGATTTTTGTTTGTAAGATTAACTTTGTTTAATGTATGTCCACTAAATGAATACTACAGCAGAAAATACCAAAAGACAAATCTAGAGAAAAGCAAGGTTAATTATTTTGATCTGTGTAACTCTGGTAGTGCTTACACCAAATGTGACTGATGTACCTTTTGTTTTGCTTTTTCCTTTTATGTTGTTTGGACATTCACTCTACATCTGATCCCTGTGATGAACAGGCTGAATTTTTCAGTTGTAGAACTGAATATTATTATTTCCATCATCTCGTGCTAATGTTCTTCTTATTACACATTTTACTTAATGGTTTTGTCTTATTAATGTGTAAATTGTCGATTACGCTATTTTTCAAGTTTGATTTTTTATCAGTTCACATTTTTTACCTCCTTGTGCAGTGTTGTAAATTAGTATATTTAAAAAAATTATCAAGGTTGTTATTTTATTTATTAACTTGTGCGAACTACCTTCTTAACTTTAAGAAAGCTATTCTGGATTTTTCTATCATGTGTAGCTATAATATGTAAAAAAACGTTTATTTAGCCAAATATTTTGATGGTACAAGTTATCTGTTTGTTAATTTTTCATATGAGTTATTTTGCTAAATGTAATATTTGAGGCCCTCATATAAGTACATAGATTAATTAATCGAAAAGGAGATGGATTTGTGAATAATAGAATGGTGGTGTCATCTTCCTGATCGTAAACAAATTTCTATTTTTAGCTTAAGCTTAGACTGCTCCGACTTCGTTATAGGCTTAAAAACTACAGCATCTCTGTTTTGTATTTTTATCCTTCAGGGTTTTCATTATTGTGACGGCACGCCCGATATGTCGAGTGAGGCGGAAGATCAAAATATTTATAAAGAATGTAAACAAAAAAAAATTGTAAAGAAGGGTGAATGATTGTTTTTTTATTTTTATAAAGGTATTCTGGTTACATAAATTCATAATTATCTGTATTTGTACACGCCTTCTAAATATTTACGTCATTCTTTTATTCAGCTGCATAGTATTATTTTTACATTATTTTATATTTTTCATTTAATATCGTTTTAAGTTTCTTTAAAAAGCAGATCTGTATTTATTTGTAAAAAAAAGTACGCTAGCAGCGGTACTTGAGAACTTTCCCAGTATTTCCGTACAGTCAACACCCGTTTATCTGTGATAAGGTTAGAAAGTGTCTACCTTTCCAACCTTCTTTGGTAAAACTGTTCCCGCTACGAGTGTAACTGCTTAGCTTAAGGAAAGTATCATTAACCTGATTACACCTTATAAAAATCCCGGACCTTTTTAAGTGAGTACCACTTTATTCTTCCGAATCAGTGGGTATTTGGAGGTTATTGGCAGAGAAATTATAAATTTAATGTAACTAAACTTAACCTTCGCTCGTTAGTCAAGATTAGCAAGCGTAAGTTAAATTTAGTTGGATTTTATTTATAATTATAAGCGATAATGCTTATATTGGGCCTCTCTCGGGTACATTTGGAAGACCCATGTTTGAATAAAATCGACGAGTGGAAATAAAAAAAATATAGAAGCCTAATCCAAGATTGATAGTTCTGATTGAGAATCGATCTCGCAGATATATAAGGTACCTAATGTCATTATTGTAGAGTAAACCATTCCTGACGTATGCAGCAAAATAAAATACCAATTTGCGCGCGCCCATGCACGTAAATATTTGTGACCGAGATTTTTGTATTTTTACTCTCGACGATCCTCAAAACCTTAAGAAAATATATATACCCAAATCCGAGGGAGTGGACAGTTATCTGTTGAACCGTTTCCTCGTTTTACAGCCTACTACTTATTGTAGGCTGTAAAACGATATTATATTTATATTTTCCCTGATCTTAATCCAGGAAAATAAAATCTCATTTAGTTTTAGTTTTTGTAAATTTTTATGTCTAAAAGAGAATAGGCTTTGAACGACTTTGATATCTGTGGTAGTTCGTGAGATCGGAATAAAATGAATCGTATTTACTGAACCTGGTTTCTCAAAAGTTTATAGTTCAACTTCAAAAATAGGTACTTTTGTTTTTTCCCCCCAAATAGTTTGCAAGTTTTTCGCCTGGAAATAACGTAAAGTAGCGGGAAGTATTGATATTAACAATAACCCGATATAACCATTTATATTACCAGTTTTATGACGATTTATATTTATTTATTTTCTAAATATAATTAACCACAAACTTAACGTACCCTCGCTTCGCTCGCTAACCTTGACTAATTAACAGTAATGTTTTGAGTATTTAAATAATAAATTCACTATTTATTGCAATTATTTATTACTTAAACAATCAAAACATCTCTATTAATTGGTCGAGGTTAGCGTAAGTTAAGCTTGGTTAGATTGTATTTATAATTTATACGTATAAGCAATAATGCTTATATTTTTAATACGTAAAATATGTTAATATGGAGAATTTTTAAAATGACTGGTGTAAAACAGCATGTTAGTGAATTATCGGGTTATTTCTCCAACCTGGTTATTGTTAATATCAATATGTCCTGCTATTTTCAATTATTTCCAGATGAAAAACTCGCAAACCTTTTGGGGAGGAATAAAAAAAAGTACTAAATGTATCTGACGCTTATTTTATAACCGATTAAATTCTTTTCTCGATGACAAAGAAAAAAAATTGATACATTTTAAAAATGAAATTGTAACAACAGTATACAACACTCACCAAAACCCCACATTTATTCAAGTATCTTCCGTGTGGTTTACGGTTTGTGTTTTAATTGTTTCATCCTCTTTTTAATCAACTGGGCAGTTACATTGGATGTCGAACACTTTTATAAATTTAATTTTTGTACAAGCTTTTTTTCCATTAATCCGTATGAGTTTTTTCCATATGGCTTAGGAAAAATGTGGTGTTTAATTATTCGGGCGAATATATCTACAATCATAACGAAAGTAATCTCCTCAAAAGCGGGCGAAATGCATCCTCGTATCTTGCCAAATTGAGATGTTTGGTATTACTGTTGCAGTGTGCCGACTGGTTTACTTTTTAGTTAATACGAGTGTGTTTTCGTCAGTCGGGTTAACTTCAATTTGATTTATGATTTCGTTCAGTTTTATAAGTCTTCTTAACTTTGTTTTTATTTAGTAGCATCCCTACCTAATTTCTAAATTTAATGAAGTGGTTAATTTCACGGGCTGTTTTAGTTTTTGATTGCTTACGTACCGACTACTTTTTAGAATATTTCTATTTTAGAGGTATATTTGTATTTACAGGCATTGACCATGTTCAGAACGTTTTCCTATTCTTTTATAATATTTGGTTAGTAATATATTTTGCCGATCTCCGTGATAGAGTTTAGCGTTTCAGCCTTTCATCTGGACGTCTTGGGGTCGAATGCTGGTCAGGCATGGCATCTTTTATACACTACAAATTTTCATTCTCATAGTGCAAAATGACCAAAACAGTTGATGTCCAATAATAATGAGTAGTAGTTTTTTTAATATTAAAAAATACTGTAATATTTGTTGTAATATTGTAAAATGTATTGTTATTTTATAAACCGAATTACAACAGAATCTAATCGATCAATAAATTTCGATTTAAATTAAAATTTTTATTTGCATGAAATTTTTGTCACTACGTGACATTGATTAGAATCAGTGCGAATCTTAATAAAGTATGAAATGAGTAACTGAGGTTACTAGCTCAGATAATTATAAATTAGCCCTTGCCAATTATTAATATTAGAAGGGAGACCGAGAATGTTATATTGCGATCGTAAAACGTATATGCTGTATAATACTTGCTTTTATATATTGTATAATATCTGTAGCTCAAGTAGAGAAATTGTGTGTTCTCTGACGACAAAACTTAAAAAAAAAATAACCCTTTGTATAAACAAGGTACACAGTACACCGTTCTCACTAAAGCCGTTTCCAGAAAGAAACGTTGTAAAAAAATAAACATAATTGTTTGTCGTTAGTTTATTTAATATTTTCTCACAAAAAAGTTTAACTGTAATTATATCTATATGTGCCCTTCCGTTGTTCACACAATTTTATCAGTCTCCAAGCGCTTTTATAGATTTTTTCCATTTTGAAGGATTAAAAACATTCTCTGACATCAGTTTTCAACTCGTTAACATTTTTTTTTCTTCGATTATGCCCCAAAGGGAGTTGCAGGAGGTTGTTAAGTCTGGGCTGTAGGCGATGACTGAATGTCGGAGCCCCTACCTATCCACTCCTTTCAAAATGTTCGGTTATTCTGAACAATTACTTGATAAACTTCAATTTTGTTCTTATTTTAATTTACTGTAGTAGATACGCTTAGGATCAGGAAAACGCAAGATCCTAATTCGGAATGAGTTTGGACAGCAGGTAACCCATGTAAAGTCAAAGTCTACACCGCGTTATCAATCTTCTAGTCAATTAGCAATCAGTTTTGCGTGTTATCGAGATCTCTTCAGATGGTTATCCTTTCTGTGAAGAGAGGTTAAGGTTAGACTTTTGTGGAGGTAGAGATAAGATAAATTACCAATGTATGGTAATGCCTAACAGAAATATAGTCTCTACAGAGAGAGACTACAGCACAAGTTCCGTGCTATCATTAGTCATGTGTACGAGGAATGATTACCTTAGAAAGATGTCATCTTCGACGACTGTGAGTTATTCCTCTCTCCAAATTACTTAATTTTAACGCTAACCTTAGCCATAACTCACAAAACTTCTTACTGTGCAAACCTGCTTTCCGAAATTTACATGTGGTGTTTTCATGATGCTAAGCATAGGTATATTAAAAGGTATGGTATACCATAGGTATTAAAAGTATGTTTATTTAAAAACTTTGGTAACGTCTGAATTTAACCAACTGGAACTCCCATCTTGCTGTAAAATCGCAGTTAATTCCATACCGATTGATCGAAGCCGAGAAATGTAATAGTTTTCAGCAATGTAAAAGGCCGTTAAGACGTACTTCAAAAAAGTACGGTCATGTCATATGGTTTTCAGATATCGCTGCTCGCATCATTACATGCGGAGAGTAGTGTATAATTTCCTCATGAAAGGTGAGGATTTTCTTTACTCAAAAAATACTCGTTCCGAGATCTCTTTACTCAGGTAAATGATACATTCTTCTGAGAAGAAAACAGGTTTCCGTGGTGGAACATCGATATAACGTCTTAGGAAGATCTTCCCAACAAGTTTCCCTTAAAACCACGTCTCTGATAGAAAGCTCATTAACTCGAGCAGGCTTAAACTCAAGATTTTTTCATTTATTTTCTGAAGAGTTGGAACGGGGAATATTTAATTCCGTAAACCTTTCGTAGACTTGTATCAGGACTATGAATGACTTAATATCAGAGCTCTTCAGTCGACTGGAAGGACGTTCAAATAGTTTCAAATCGATAACTGTTCTGGTGAAAGGGTTGCCGAACGAATTTCTTATCAACAATCGTATACTCGTTTGAGTTGTTATTTCAGTTTAACACTGAAATAATAATTCTTACAGAATACGTGAGAATAACATCAACTTCTAGCAAACCTGGAACTTTTTTCGAGTAAATGAAAGCAGCTGATAAACTGATTTATCTTTCCGATCACTTAATGACATTCAACGTACCAGCCTGAATGTTATACCATAGAAAGGAACTTTTTTGCCACTCTGTAAAAAAGAATTGAAAGAACGAACCAGTCATTTTTTTTAATTTACTAAAATGTGATCTGATTTCTTCACGGCCTAATTGTATATACCGTGAAAACTATGTATAGACTACCTGTAGAAATGGTTTTTTATTTGCCACTTGCACTCGTTATATTCTGATCTTTTTTCCAAGTAAGTTTCTTTCTGTAAATTTATCCTGTTAAAAGCGTCATGCCATATTTATGTATTGTTATCGTATATTGATTATGTCTAGACTTGTATCCACACACTTTATTTCTAAGTATGTTATAATTTCTTTATTGCTTGCCACTAAAATTAAAATTTTAGTATAATTTATAATTATTGTATCTGGCAACAATTTTCCTGTTATTTATTAAACAATTTATTAGCATATAGATGACATTCTTATTAATCTTTTTCTAAACTAGAATTGTTGTAATCGTTGTACAAGCAACTTGCTTATTTTTATGTAAATTTTTTTTAACCTTTGGACACAATTATCTTCATAGTTTAGTCAGCATTATCAACAACAGAAGTTGATAATTTTCCGTAAGGCTTCAATATTTTGAATAATTTCAACATTTTTAATAAGGGATTCCGATTCATCGCCCGCTGCTAGCGTGTGTTTTGTGGATGAAGAGAGATGAAGAGTAAAACCATGCGTACCGATTTCAATAAAATTAGTATCAGATGTCCGGTAGTTATGGTTATTGAATATCCATCAAAATGAAACTTGCCTTGTGGTAATCGCAGTATTCAAATTGACAATATTGCCTCTAATCAAATTCTTTAGCCGTTGTTAGTAATCGACGCTTTGAGCGTGTTTTGCAGGACTTAATTCGTGGAAGATTTCCATTCCTTGTGGTTAGAATTTCACCATTATCTTCACAACGTACGGATTGTAAGGATAATATTAACACAAAACTAGTTCGACCGGGGCGCGTTTCATATTCAAGACCAAACGTATTAAGAAATTTTTGTTAACGTTTTCTCAGTACATTCGTCGATCATTTTAAAACATTTTTCATAAAATTTTCGTTGACTATCAACAATCTGTCTCGGCGTAACAGACTCGCGTTCTACAGCTTTATCGTATTAAGAACGCACGTTGCACTTGGAGGTACAACTTAGTTCAACGACCGGCCTTCGGCATTAACATGCTCACGTGTGTTGGTGAGAACGTTATCCCATAGTTGTACCAAACTCTTAAATACGATAGGATCATGGTAAAACAATAAAAATAATTGATTCGTTTCCACACTATTCAAATAGCGAACCATTTTATAGCTGTACTCGTATATAATTCCTTATGATATCGAGATCTTAATTTTCGAAAAAATACAATCTTCGAAATTGTAAAATTATCGGAAACTGATGTTATTGTTAGACCGATGTGTAAGTAGACGCCGTAAAACTTAACCTAATTATAATTTTATTTTCAAGAGAAAACGGGATTGAAAACTGTTAATATTAAAAAATGGAATTTTTCCAGATTTGATCGGTTGAACTGTAATTAATGAGATATAAATTGTACTTTTAAGCCTGTTGGAAAATTAATACTGCAATAATATGAGTTACCGCGAGCATGTCAAAACTTTTAATATGGCTCTGTGCAGAGCGGCGAATGTAATCGTCCTATTCGTAAAGTTTGTAGAAAAACTAAGGAGAGAGTTGTGGATTTCCTTTTTATGAAATAGTTGGAAATAATCCATTTTGTTTATGCGCACTTACTTATATTTTTACTTTCTGTTTGTGTACAGTCCATTCACATTCTGTAAGACTGCTGGTTGATTATAAAAAAAATTCAAGAAATGTTACTGTTGAATACTAGATCCTGCATGATGGTATTGTTTTTTAATTATAATTTCTGTAAAACCTCGTAATTATAAATTATATTTGAAGTCTTCCGTTAAAAGTTTCAATATCCATTGCAGTTATTTTTAAAGCATCACTGTTTTCTACGTTCACATATAACATTTATTTATTATGAAATGTCTAATAAATTGTGTGTAGACCGATATTAGTTGCTCGTAATCGGTTTGCATTAATTTAGATGAAATAGGAATTTTGTACGTTCACGCATGCTTACTCTAAATATTATATTTATGCAAACTAATAGCCTGCTGGCTCTCCACATTTTATTAGTGTATTGTTTATTATTCATACATTTATGGTCGCTGAGTCGGCCGTCTAAACGTTATAACTATATAATGTTGAATTGTGGTAATTTTTAACTGTCGGGGTGCTACACCACTTGGGATTTGAGAGACGTTATTTCTGCGACATTTTATTATATAGCTATTAAGCTTAATTGAAAAGTATTTATTGACTGCATGTTTACAAAGGAAGACATTGAGACTGAAATGACCGGCAACTTGTAACATATATATTTCTAAATGAGATTGCTGTCATTTTCAGAAATTAAATGGCGCTATATTAAAAAAAATCGTTAATTGTTTAATTATCTGTTGATGTTATAGATGCAAATCATTTAAATTGAATTACATTTTTTATTGTTTCTAATTAATTATAGCTGAATAATTAATCCAGAATTGCAGTTTAGTGTGCGTCAGTTATACTGTTCAATCACTCGATTCCAGTAGAATGTAAACATTATGAGTAGATTTACATTATTCTCTTATATTTAATAATAAACATGTAAATTTAATTTAAATTTATTGCATTAACATTTTGGCTATTACAACCTTTTCTAGTTTTGTTATAATATACAGTAATAATAGCATTAACTAGACGAATTTGCGTGCGCTTTGTTCGATCGTATTATACCGAGAGAATTTTTTAACTAAAACCTTTTTTTAACGGCAAGTCATATATTCCCTGTTGTATGTACGATTACACACCTTGTACTTATCAGAAATGTTTTAGGCCGAAAAAAATTGTGAGGGCAAGTATGCAGTTATTTTATTTGTAAGGGAAAAAGTAAAGTTATAAGCACTTTTTTCGTCGAGGTGAATTTTTTAAATAAATATGTAAATTGCACCAGGTGGTGTTACATTTTATTGCATCAGTTTAACGTAATTTCTCCGTTTTTTCCCATTATGATGATAGTCAATAAGCGATAGTGTATGTATAAATAGATTGCTATTTATTTTATTTTTTCCTGCTTCGTGTAGATCAGGTAACAAAGGTAGCCTAGTTTGTTTTTGTTTGCATTTCTTGTAGTAAATTATAGTTAATTCCACTGCCATTTCTGACTTGTATATAACAGTTTTAATCATTATCTTAATACCATTGTAATAAAATTAAAATTTTTAATTGTTAAAAAGTACTTCGTTGTAGTTTACAATTTTGTGTGTGTGTGTGTACTGCAGTTTTCTTGAAAATGATACAAAGACAACCTTCCCTCTCAGAAAAGCTGTCTACATATTTACTACATTCTATAGTAGCTTGTTCTCAATTTGCGTAACGTGTTCCGTATTTCATATTGCATTGTTTATCTCAGAATTAACACCTGTTTTCAACGCGTATGTTTCTTTTTCTCTTTTGTTGAATGTGTTATTAACGTAATAAAGCAGTATCTATAAGTTGACTTATGAACCTTATTATCTAATACCCATATATTACAGAAATGTAAATGATGTGAAGTATTTGAAATATTGAATACATATCTTATTTTATCAGTATTCTCGTTTAATTATTTATTTTTGTGCTTTTTATCTGTATGGCCATTCAAATTAAATGAAAAAAATATTTTATTTACGTCAATTCCTTGTTTGTATTCATGGTGAAATTGGTGATTATAATTAGAATTGCTCGAATTAACAATAAGAAATTTTTTTCCTCTTATTGTTAATATCATTGTAATTTTTTTCTTTTGCCTGTTAAAATACAGTCAATTTTTATCTGTCGGAGTCAGTACAATTCTTCTCTTTGCTTTTCTTAGAAAAAGTTTAGTTGGATAAGCTTTTCTGTACATTAACATTTAGTAATATCTTAAGAGGTGAATACCCAACTAAGTTATCACCTGAACTGAAAAAGATAAAAAAAAAACAAAAAAAACTGTTAATAGATTTCGTTTATATTCCTATATAATATATTCCTAATGTTTACATACTCGTATCATCATCATTTCAGCCGTAATCGATCCTTTGCGGGATGAAGGCCCTCTTCAGCATGGTCTTGTGCGATATATGTAATGCAGTTCTGCCAACACGGTCCTATGTACTCTAAAATATCATCAATCAACGAACCTTTGGTCTTTTTCGTTGGGATTTAACACCTAGTGGTATCCTCTACATGATGTGGTATCTTCTTCTTGCTACATGGTTTACCTACTGCTATTTTAATATTTTAACTTTCATGATGATATATACTTTCTACTGTTCTGTGATCCATTTCGTATCCTGTCTGGTAACTTCTAGCATACATCTTTCCATATTTCTTTATGCTACCCGCAGCTTCTGTAATGATTGAAGTTTAATGTCCTAACGTCCCAGTTTCGCTTTCATAGGTAAAAACTGGCAAGTTGCATTATTGGAGACTTTCTTTTTAAGACAAAATGGGAGTTTGTTCTTGAAAACAATGTTAAAAAAAGTCTCCCGAATGCCTGCTACCCAAGTTTAACTTGTTCATTTTCTTTGATTGTGTCACTCTCATTTGACATCCTTTTGCCAAGATATATTCAATGATGTACCTGTTCGAGTTCTCCTCCAAAGACAAAAAAATCTTTCTTTCCTCGGCACTTGTTGAACATGACCTGGTGGCTCTTTTTAAGATTCATCCTTAGACGGTAGTGTTTGTCAGCCACCTGTAGTTCCTGCATGTCTTTTAGTTCTTGTGAAAAGATAACGATATAATTTACGAATCGCAGATGGTTTAGATATGCGCCATTTAACCGTATGCCCTCTTCTTCTCATTCTAGCTTTCTAAATACCTGCTAGGCAGGTTGAGAAGCGCATGGGTGATAATAGTTACCTTATCGTTAACCTTTTTTTACATTTATCTTTACTCTATGTTCGTTGACACAGACGAACAAAAAGCAAAAGGCTTTTGCTTTTTCGTATATCGATTGTAGCAAAGATTTTGTAATGATTGTAGACCGTGTTTACACCCTAGTTATGTAATGCAGTTATAGTTTCCGTTTTTACCGAATCAAATGCATTTTCGTAGTCAATAAAAGCCTTAAAAGACACGAGCGTGCCTTAGTGTAAGGCACACTCGTGTCTCTGTATGACTCTGAACAACCTGGATGTGATCCATTGTGCTGAAATCGATACTGAAGCGCACCTGCTCCTTTGGTTGTGTTTCATTCAATCTTGTTAGCTTGTTCTTTTTCCTATTATTTTTCTGGAAACCTTGTAGGTAACCAAGAGGAGACTTATTGGGCGATAATTCTTTAGGTCTTTCGAGAGTTCCTTTCTTATGTAGAAGAATCACTTCAGCAGTTTTCCGTGCATTCGGAATCTTTTGATTTTTGAGGCACCTGGATTATAGTTCTGCAAGTTCTGAATGCAACGATTTACTACCAGCTTTCAGCATCTCGACAGTAATATTATCTGTTCTTGAAGCTTTCCCATTTTTCATTGACTTTATAGCCTGTGTCGCTTCTGCTAAAAGGTGCTTCTACTTCAGCAGGGAACTCCAATTTTGACTGATCTTGGTCCTTGTATAAATTAGAATAAATTTTTCAATTATTTGTAATATTTCCTAACGTGTTCTGCAAATGGAATCATCTTCTCGTTTAAAGCCAAAGATTTTCTTTCTTTTATTCGCCTGTTTACTTTTTGCTCTGTTAATTCCCTTACCTTCTTCCATCGTCTTCTGCACTAGTTTCATGTTAAACCGACGCATTTCTTCCTGGATGCGTTTCGTTATGGTCTTACAGAGTTCAACATATTCCAGTGTATAATAAAATATCCTGAATTCGTCATTGGGCGCCGTTTTTTTCATTAAATTAATTGAGTAATTTGAATCTTGACAGTGTTTGTCTGATGGTGCTATAGATTTAGCCGAATCAAGTATACTATTGACAATTCCTTAATTATGTTTGGATTTGTCAATGTGTTCCAAAAGATATGAACATATATTTTGTGTTTCTTTATTAATTTATGCTGTCTTTAGGGCTGGAATATTTTATTATCAATCATTAAAAATAAAATATGATTAGCAGTATTCTAGTACGATTATAAGACACATCAATATTAAAAAATAATTATCTTGGATGAGAATGTAACAAGGTTCCATGTAATTTTTTCACTCCGGTTTTCGTTTTCTTCGTTGTGCTGTAATTCGAATTGGACATTGAAATATTTAATATTCCTACTTAGAGATAGAACACTAAAAAGTCTACCTTAATTTTATAAACCTTTCATATACGTAAGAATTTGCCATTTAAAGATTAAAACTCGAGAACCGCTTGATTGATCTAAATGATTCTTTTTTAGTTATTTATTGGTATTTGAGGATGACTTTAGGCATAGTTTTAACTATTTAGATAGGTTTCATTTTTAGATAGCTTTACTTTTCTATCGTTAAATGAATAATAAAGCTTAAAGAGAACTTTATGGTGATGTCTGTAATATTGATCTTGTCCTCCGATAAAATGGACAGGACCCGGTCTCTTTAAAGAGTTGTTAATTGTATCTCGAATTTGTTCAGTAACTCTGCTGTGCGAACCGAACGTTATTTTCTTCGATAGGATGTACATTTTCCTTTGAGTGCTAATCTTGTTAAAATAAAATATTCCCTGAATATTACAGTGCAAATGAAAACTCGCCAACACTTAATACTTCCGTTTACTTTTTACCTTCCGTTTTACTTTTTTTGTTGAAATGTTAGATTTTCCTGAAGTACAGTATTGAAAATATTAAATGTTAATTATTTTGAATATTTTTTAGACCGAAGTAATTGCTTTCATAAAAAGGTACATTCTACATTCTCAATCGAAAAAATTAAAGCGTCTTGTTAATAACAGTGTTAACCTTCACAACGGCCTCATAGTTGTACTAAATTCTCTCGTTCAAGAATACCTAAAACTACTAACACATTGATAAAAAGTATGAAATCGTTTATGTGATATTAATATGGAGTGATAACTGGACCGGGTCCTCATTTCCATTATGAAGGGCCACTACCTGATTTCAGAAATATATGGAATTATATTTTTTGTTTTTAGTTTTCTCTGTGTTCTGCTTGGTAACTAATAGCTATTTTTGATGATCTTACTATATTGTTTTGGTTTTATGGCTTCTTTAATTTTTTTAATGAAAATTAGCAGACTAAGTTGCAATATGGGGTAAATTTAATCTTTAAACAATTTTTTGTGAATTTTTTTTGTAAATACTTTATAACATTATTTTTGTTTAACTTCCGCAGAGCACTTCAGATCTGTGTGAAATTAATCAGCTTAAAAATTCTTTGACAAAATTGTTGAATTTCTGACAGGTTGCAGTACTTAACAGATGAATGAAATCAACTTTTACTGGATTTTCCTTCCTATTTATAATTAAAATTAAGTTTGTAATGATTGCTCACCTACGTTGAATTTTTATTTTAACTTTACATACCCTAAAAAAAAATTAAGGCAAAATAACTATTATTTCAGTGGCTTTGTTTATTTCAATTTTTGCCCATTATCATAATTTATGTTTTATGCTTGCAAGGTATTATGTATGAGCAGTTACCACCCTTTTTTTTTTTTTTAACAAAACTTTGTTAATTAAATTTAAATTCTTGTAATTACATACACCAAACTATTTAATTGAAATATTAATCTTTGTATGCCATTTCTTCATATGAAAATCTAATGTAGGCTGACCTGCCTTGACAGAAATAGATTTTTGGTATCCTATTTACTCACTCTCTCTCTCTCTCTCAAACTCTCACTCCCTCCCTCCCTCTTTCTCTCTTCCTCCCTCCCTCTCCATCACCCTATCCCTCTCAGTTTCAGGATGCACTTTATAAATAGAAATTGTAGAACAAAAAATTAAACTTGATTCTGTTTTAGAAAATATTTTCAATTTACATTCTCAGAGAGCTTTTTAGAGAGAAAAAATGTCAAGTATAAAAATTAAAGCGAATAAAATTACTTAATAACTTAGTTGAAATTTCAAACAAGGTTTCTTTCGTTCACTTTACGACAACAATTTTCTGTAGTCTACATACCGTACATGAATTTCAGAAAAAGATTTCAAGGTATAAGAATTAAAAGAAATAATGTTGGAAACAGCCTGTGTAATATATTTTTAACCGACTTCAAAAAAGGAGGAGGTTCTCAATTCGAAATGTATGTTACATAGTATCTCCGACATTAGTAAACCGATTTTGATATTTTTTTTTAATCAAAAGAATATACATTCGCAGTGGTCCCATATAAAGTTTAACCAAATGGCTTGACATCCTTACCCGGTGATTGCTCACTCTAGTACAGTGTTGCTCTTTGTTCCTTTTATGACTAGAATATTAATAACAGTCTATATTATCATTGTTTAGTGTCTGTGGAAATATTCATGGCATTTGTTTCTTCTTTAAACAATCATTCCTTTTCTTTCTTGACTACTTTCCTCTAAACTCCATATAAATATTAAACCTACATTTAATATTTATATAAAATGGTGGAAAAGTGTATTATCCCTAATTGGAAAACTATAGTATAAATATTTATATTATACAATAATAAATTCTAATTTTGTGATATTAAATTGTTAGTCATACAACAAGCTCACAACTGACATCACCCTGTATGAAGCAAGTTAAATATTATAATTTTTTATTAAATAATATTTTATATTTATTATGAACATGTTTTTAAGCAGGTGCCTACAAACCAGTCCAAATATCAACTCGGAATAATGAAACCTATAAATTGAATAGATTATGCAACCTCGTCATTTCTGTCAAAGATATCTCATCATATGGTCTATTTAAGAACTTATGTGGATCCAAATCAGACAAGACTAACTCTAAAGTTTTAACTAAACTTGAAAATCGGCCCTTGGCAAAATCTTTCTTACCAGGGTCTATCACTGCCCTATCAAGAGTTAATAACAGTTTGAACAGTTTTTTCCCCTTGCCAGTGGATGGACCGACATTGTGCATCCTCAGTGGTTGCATGCTTCTAACCTCCCGGGACTCTGCAGGATTCAGCTATGCCGTACCCTAAGTCACTCACCTGGTAGGCTGGGTCTTATGGTCTTTTATGTTGCCATTGCCTCTAACAGTTACAGCTCAGTTTACTATTAGAGTGAGTATTCTTCACTTGCAGATTAAATTATAATTCAACAAATGATCAGTGTATCGCTATTTTTGATTTTGATGATGACAGGTTGCAAAAATCTGAAATGTTTACAGCAGTAAGTACTTGAAAACCATATAAAATTTATTTTGTTACTCAAGGGTACAAAATTTATTTTGTTACTGTAACGAGTAATGAAGCCAACAAAAAACCACTAAAAACACTGTTCCGTCTAACTGTAAACAACGTATCCAAAAATACTGATTTTATGTATGTAATTATAAAAATTACAACTAAACTCTTTAGAATGAATAAATTGATAATTAATAAATAGTCAATTACAGAATCATAAATAATAATTATAAATGATAAACAATTCAAAAGCATTAACAAGTTGTTCAGTTCATTTTTACCTTATTTTACTCCTGCTAATGGAATATAAATCTTGCACTTTTTGATAACAAACTTAACTAACATAACTTAGTGCTCCTACCATTTTTTTCATTCATCTTTGGTGTAATGTTGTGTCCTCTTCCAATAATTGATAGAAAAAGCTCAGAAGGCGTGAGAATCCTTAAAATATTTTCCAGTTGAACCCATGTTTGATTATCCCTCAATGATTTCTTGAATGTAGTACCAGGATCTTCATTTTCATGTATTTTGACTTCAATGACTTCGCCTAACCACCACTTGCCATCGCATATGCATCAGACATAATTTTTAAATTTTGGCTTTGGTAAACCTACAGAACAATCAGAGGCTAATGTCAAGGCTGATGTCCTTGTGTACCGATAGTAACGTAAATGTTTCTGATTAAAAGGTCGCCTGGACTTTCAAAATATATTTCTTATTTGTTGGAACATAACTGTGAAAGGTTCTTGTTTCTGGGACTGTTGTGATTACCTTATAACGAGAACTGAAGTATTCTTCGGTCTCCTGAACATCTTTATTAGAGCAGAAAGTAAATGTTATATTTTTAATATTGCCTTTGCAATAATTATACTTTTCAGAAGGTGTAACAATTTGATTGTTGACTGTACTTTGAAGGCTTGCTTTAGTCAGTCCTTTTTACAATTCCACCAATACCATCACATGGTCCTTTTCCATGGTATAGGCAAAAAATGTCATTCAGCTACAATTTCAAAATCCTTTTGATGGTAGCGCAAATTTATGAAATTTCTTTTTTTTATACTGGGCTGAAGAGCCATTAGAAAAATAAAATAATTGATTAACTTCTGGTAACAGTGTTTTTACTTTATTTATAATTTGCTTTTTAAAGGAGTAGAACGAATGTAATATTGTGTTTCAAGTACTCACTAATCATACTGTAACTTTGGCCTTGTAATTTTCTTTCTTTTTTAAAATATATGAGAAATGGATGTACTGTGGTATAAGTGACTGGACTTGGTCCTGTATCACAAAAGGAAAATTTTGTGGGAAGTTTCGCATTATAATACATTCACCCTTCAGCAAGTTTTCCTTTTTAATGTTGAGGAAATTAGCTTATTTTTTTTTTAACAAAATGATGCCTTTTTAAATTATTTAAATTTTCAGTAAGTTTATCTAAGTACTCTTGAAATAGAAGAATTTGAGTAGTTAATTCACAACGGCTCACAGAAACCCACCATTTGAAGATAATTTCAGAATCAAAGTCATCCCAGCTCTCTTGCAGTAATCTGAGCACTTTATTAGTGCCTGGACATTTTTCACACTGTGACAGCATGCACATTTCATTTTCTATATCATATACCATGGTTGACAGAAGAATATTATAATCAAATTTAATTTTTAGAGCAGATAACATGAGTTTTACATTTTGTTGAGTGACGTACACACACACAAAGAGAGAGAGAGAGAGAGAGAGAGAGAGAGAGTGACCTGATCCACCCGGCAGAACACATAATTTAGTTCTTAAATCAGCAAATTTTGAAAAACCAATTTTAAAATTATATTTTTCTTTGAAGGCTGTGTACAGTTCTTTTAAATTAAATAAGATAAGCCCTTTTTGAATATTAATTTTCTTCCCGTCAGCTTGTCTTACAGAGACACAATCCTTCTTGCCTGCCATCATTTGGCTGTGCTTATCATCCTGGTAAAAATCTTGGACACATTTAATAACATTTTCATCAATTACTTGACTGGGTTAAAGATATCAATGTTATTTGCTGTTCAGTAAACTTAAAATATCGTGCAATACTGAGTATCTATTGCAAGTCAATTTGTGACATATTGTTTCAGTGTGGATGTCAATTGACCAATCCGTAATACATTTTTATAAAATGCAAGGGTTCTTACAATAACAATATTGTTAGTATAAATTATACCACTACAAATTGCACCTCACTTTGTCTCATCCAGTTTCTCTACAGCTAAAATAAGAATTTCTCTAATTAATAAAATTAAAAATAAAAGATATCACATAAAAGAGAAGTTCACCGCTAATAAAATTACTTTATAAACAAGTGTACATTATCTAACCACAGTGTTAACACTAGCTTTAAGTCCTAGTAAAGACAGTTACTTTTATACAGATTTGAGTACTAGATCATGGATACTGGTGTACTTTGGTGGTTGGGTTTCAATTACCTACACATCTCAGAAATGGTTGACCTGAGACTGTAGAAGACTACACTTCATTTACATCATCCTCTGAAGTAATACCTGAATGGTAATTCCCAGAGGCTAAAATAAGAAAAAGAAAAAAAAGAAATATTAACACTAGCAACAATACAACATATCACATTGAAATCAAAACAGTGACCGAGTCTTCTACAATGTCTACATTCAGGATTATGCAAATATTCATGTCCATGCATGTCTATTCACATTCGTGTTTAAACATGAGTTTGTGTGTATGAGTCGTACTTTTAAGTTACAAACTGTCTAGAATATATGCTATCTCATTATAGACATATAAAAATATGTAGCATAGTAGGCCTACATTATTATTGGAAATAGTACATATTGTGAATTTTTTGGATACATTTTTCAGGTTAGAAGGAACAAAGTTTTTAGAGGTTTTGATGGCTTCATTACTCATCAACCCATTGAGTAACAAAATAAATTTTATATGGTTTTAAAGTACATAAAACGTACTTACTGCTGTAAAAATTTCAGATTTTTGCCACCTGTCCCACATGTGGTTTTGGCGGCCATTTTTTTTAGTAAAGGACACTGTAACTGTCCAATCTACTAGTACCCAAGAGTTTTGAAGGCAAAAAACAGGCCTGTTATCTAAATCCTTCTTTATTTATTTGGCCCCAAAATTAAAAAAAAAACAATTTGTAAACGTAACTTCAGTAAACATTATAAGATTTGGTATGTATCAAAATGAATTTGAGTACACTAAGATAAAGTTTCATCTTTACTCTTTCCAAAAAGCCCTTTTTGACGTCTGTATGATGTAAAATAAGAATGCTACAACTCATGGAAAAAATGATGAAAATGTCTGTTTTTCAACACTTTTTACCTGTTGGCAAGCTAGAAAATAAAATAAAAATAATAAAATTTAAAAAAATTTGCTGAATTAAAATGGAGTGCCCCTCTCAACATCTTTGTAACCTTTTGTTGCTTGGAATATTGTACAAACTGGTGAAATGGCTACGCAGCCATCAACATCTTTCATTCAAATAATAGTCTTGTCTAAAATTTTATGGGTACAGCTTCCTGTAACTCTCCTTTCTCATATATCAAGCCGAGGCGATGAGAGCATTGCTCTTGCGTTTCATTTGGCATATGTTTGTGTATTTGACTGACACAATGAGCATGACTCTCTTGACTTATGTTTCGTAAGAATCGATTGTTGTGCATTCTCATTTGTGAGAGTACTTTCTTGTTGTTGAGAAATCTGCAGAAATATTCATGGGATTTCTTTCTCTGTTTTTCCTTAAATAATCATTCCCTTCTTGGCGACTTTCCTTTAAACATCACTGTCTCATTTGAGCAGCGCTTTTAAATATTATAATATACTTTTACAATATTATTATTACACTTTAATTATTATATATATATATATATATATATGATATAGTTGTAATATAATAAATAAATATGCATATTACACATCAAAAGAATGATCGTGAGATGTTGTCTGCTATATGCTCTTGAGATGCCAATTTACATGTGGGAATCCCGTTTAACCATCTAGCGGTCGGTAGAGGTAGATAACTTTATGAACGTTATGTTTAACTTGTGTTGGCTGGCACCGACTTCAAAAATAATTGTTTGTTGTAAACACTTTAGTTAATAAATAAAAATATAATTATTTATAACTTTTTAGTACTATTTGTGAAGTCTTTTTTATTATTATTTTATTTTAAGTGAGGGTTCCCCTTCAGGTAATAAGCAATATGGTACCTGAAGGAAAATCTGCTAATTTAGTTTGTTTCTTTTTAAAAAAATACCTTTAATTCTTTCTTTTTAATTTTTTTATACTTGCAGCCACTGCATCCTTTTCCTTATATTATAAAATTTGATTAGTATAAAATGCAATTAGAATTAATAATTTTTATTTCACTTCAACTGATTACCTTTATTTAACCAGTTTATTTTGCAACAGATTGTAGAAGTTAACTAGCTCTTTAATATGATACAAATAAACAAATAAGTGTTCATTTAAAATATAAAAATCCAACACAAAGACCTACAAAATTGTAATGTTGAACAGTGTCCAAGTTTAAAAGGTTTTATTGTATTTTTTTATTGCAATTATAACTATCTTATCTTGCAACAGATAACTTTGTTCTTTACTATGTTATTAGTTTGTATTCCAATGAATTGAATGTTTCTTTTATTATATTGTAAGTAATTTGTTACATAATTCACTTGACTTCATATTAATTATATATTATCAGTGGTAATTAAATTACATGATTTGAATACTGTCTTATTGTATTGTACAATAGTTTTCATTTTTCATTGAAAAATATGAACATAGTTCACATTATAATAAGTGGTAATTTAATATATATTATATATATTTATTAGCAAAATGTACTATAATTAAAATTATTTTTGTAAATAATACACCACATTCACTATATTGTTACTGATTAAGAATGCTTAATACATTATTATCATTATCATCACCACCATCACCAACAAATACAGTTTATTTATTGATGTGATTTTCTTTCCATCTAGAAATTGTAAATTAGTTTTTAATCCATTTCTTTTTTTTATAAAAATAGTGTAGTTCCCTCCATCTCATCTTGCAATTATTTACTTCTTTCATCAGTCAGTGACAATCCTGTATTTCTTTATTTGTATATTGTCTGATAAATACTGTATCTTATTGTATTTCATTATTATTTTTTCTTGTTGTAGAGTTGCTGGAACTGTTGGAGCTGTCGTTACTTGCCCTCTTGAAGTTGTTAAAACAAGATTGCAGTCGTCACAGTCAGGGTTTCATATTCATAATGTGTGCCTGCCAAAGATTGCCTCTCCTGATGGCAATAACAGCCATGTTACATGTAAAACGATACAGAGGAGGAGAATTAATACGATATCCCCACGTCAAGCATCTCAGATGCTTTCATTATCACATTTTGGCAGTATGCCAGGTTCACAGCCTATCGGTCTTGTCCAATGTCTAAGGTATACAAACATATTTGTAATCAAATGATTTTGTCTTTGTGGTCATAGTCATTTTGTAGCTGATATTTTATATTGCATTAGATAATCTTAATTATTTATGATGTACAGTGATATCTTAGTGTATTCTGTATTTTTACTTACATCTAGGTTAGAAACATTACTGGAACTTGCATCTTTTTTTTCAGCAAATTTTTTGATTTTTGTATGATTTTATTTAATTTGAATCTGTGTTTGTTTTTTTTAATCATGGAATGATGTTAACAACACACTGAATTCACTATGTGAATTTTAAGAAAACGAAAGTAATGTGAGTTAAAGGGACAATGAACATCTTTCCAAAAGAAAAAAAGGATTGTACAAGTAGTGGTACAGTTACTTAGGAAGCAAGTAAACAAAAATTTGCGAAAGTGAAAAGAAAATATGAACAAGGATAGCTGTAGTGAAGAAAGCAATAGGAAGAAGTAGTTGTCATGTGCAAAGATGGAGTTATATATTGTCTGAAAACGTTAGCTTTGAGGATAACTCATGCAGGGATATGAAATATGGACACCAAGGGAAAGAAAAAAAAAGGCTGAAAGTATGGTGGAGATGAGAGAGAACTGAAAAAATGGGATAAAAATTGAAGTAGTGAAGACTCAATGAGAACACACTTAATCAGTTGGCTTGGACATATGAGAAGAGAAGGTTTTGAATAAGGTGTATGTAGATAAGCAAGAATTAAATGAAGTAAAAAGGAGTGGGAGTTTCAAAGGTTTAGCTGTAAATAAAGGAAAATGATGTACATGATGCATGAGACCTATCTTAGAGCTGATATCTGTATTAAGACATTGTTTTTAAGCATACAGTAGCTTAGTTCACTTCTATATCATTCTCCTATTTTTTCCATAATTAATTATAATTTTATTCTAGTAGGACTCTGCATGATCTTTTAAGTTTATTCGTTGCTACTTCCACAGTCTTGAAACCACAGGATATAAACAAGACATAACAACATATAAATCATTATTTATAGTATGTAATCGCTCATTATTATAGGCATTTTTGGGATAATTCAAACGAGTGTTAGAGATTATTTGGTCATACATTGATAAGAAAATTCTTGAGCGTTCATTGTAATACCTTAATAAAGGTGTTGTTTGGTTCTTCTGTATTGTTCCAGGATGTCACTAAGATGTTATGTTTAGTACATTATGTAATAAATAGTTTTTCCTTTTAAATTTTTTTTTCATAATTCATTTATTTTTAGTGTTTTCAATATTTGTATTAATAACATATAATTTATTTTAAAATTTTATGTTCTAAGATTAGAACAGATTTTATTTATAATGATTGTTGTGTAGCAAAATTTTTAAAGTATAGAAAAAATTTTGTATTTATTAGTTTCTGATTTATAAACTTATGTTAAAAAAATATTTTAGATAGACATTTATTCAAACAAGTAAACAAAGGCAAAAGCTGTTAATTTCAATTCCATTTTTCATTATTCATGCAGATACAAAGGGGCTGACTATTTTTTTTTAATTTACTCTTACTGTAGGTATTGCCATTTATTTGTTGGTTTCCAACAAATCTGGCAGTTGTGATTTCTGGACCAGTTTATTCAATTTAATATTTATTTTATTTTTTGATGAATTGATTTACCACAGAAGCTTACAGAAAAGCGTGTGTGTGAGAGTTTTGTAGCATGTGAAAAAATTCCATGCCATGACTGAAATTTGAACCCAGGACCTCCAGATGAAAGACCAAGATGCTACGACTCCGCTATAGCGATTGGTGGAGTTATCTCATTAATTAATTACTGATATTATGTTCTTATTTTAAAACATTTATTTCCCCAAGTTGAACATTATTATTGATTATTGTCATAATTATTTATAGTTTTAAATTTTATCAAAAATAGAAAACTTATATATTTTTACAATTTTTAGTTTGATTATATTTCTAATCCCTGTATTTTGTGTTCCTGTTTTGTTTATAATTTAGAAATACAGTAGCATGAGAAGAATTTTCCTTAAAACATTCTTTTTAATTTTTATCTTTAATATTGTACTAAATAATAAGTTTATTATGATTCTTTTGAATTTCAATTAATTTATTGATGTCAAACTAAATTTTTTTTCAAGAATTGGTTGTTATTGCTTAAAAAACAAAAAAAAATACTATTTTTTAAAATAACTGAAAATATAAGAAATTCACAATACTTTGAAAATCGACCTGTAGGGATTACAAAGCTACTGGAGTTTTTGTGAGTAATGGATTATGATGATCAGTGTGATGCCCAATTTTGGGTTTGATCATTGAAAAGTTTGGTTTATTTTGCGGTTAAAAATTGGAAAAATTGCTGTTGTAGGGAATATGTTGAGAAACATTATTGTAGATAAAAAAATGTTTCTTTTAACATTGATTTTGCATGGATAGTTCATAATTGATGTACTACTGACTACAAAATTTATAAAACCAAATCTGAAAAGTTGTTTATGATTTGTTTTATTTATTCTCTCTCTCTCTCTCTCTCTCTCTCTCTCTCCAGTAACTTCAGGGTAAGCTCAATTATACGTACCCTAAATCCCCATTTTTTCTAATGATATGACATAAATTTTAGTGTTAATAAAGATTCAAGCTTAACCAGAATTCATATCGAGATCCTTCTGTCAATTCATTTAATGTATTTTGTGTAAATAGTTTTAGTGTTATAATATCATGTTAGTATTAAATATCATGTTATACATAATTATAAAATTGAAATACAACAATACCTATTATACTATTGTATTTAAATGGAAGTAATTAGTTTACACTTAGTAATTTATTATTCTAGTCTGGGATTATTGTTCATTAGTGCTGTACAATTATAATTCATAACATAATCATTAGTTCTATGTTTGGTCTTTTATTCATAGATTTTTATATCCATATTTGCAACTGATAAATTAATAAAGTTGTATGTCTGAACTTAGAGTAATTATGGAGTTGCACAAATATAGTTTCTAATATTGATACCAAAGGGCTGACTGTATTTTTTTTTATTCGTGCATTGTTAATAACATAATTTTTTCCTTGTTACAAATTATTTTTCTTTTGTAATATTATTTTTTTTAAGCAGAAGGCTTCATTTTATTAATGTGTTATTTAGAAGGTATTTTATATTTAAATAGTTGCTAGGAATTTATTTCACATTTTCTTATCTTCTCCTGTAATGCAGAATAGTTTTAAATTATTCAAGTTGTTAAATGAGCTCTATTTATTTCCTAACCTGTGTATAATATGCCACTTGTTCTCAAAATGTTTAGAAATGTATTCTATGTATAATATGAGTTATTGATTAAGAAATATTGTATAGGGTTTAAATATAATCACAAAAATGATCTTTTCTATAGAAATTAAAAAGCAAGCTGAGATTTTCTAAAGGAAGAACATTGCCATCCATCCATGGAATTGTGTAGCATGTAGAAGTATCCCTCTCCTTTTCTATTTAGTCTTTATTACCACCGTAAGATATTACTTCAAAAGATGAATGAGGATGATATGTGTGAATGTAAATGAAGTCTAGTCTTGTACCAGTCTCAGGTAGGCCATTCCTGAGATGTGTAGTTAATTGAAACTCTACCACCAAGGAACACCAGTATCCACGATCTAGTATTCAAATACGTATATAAATAACTAGGATTTGAACCTTAGAACTCTCGACTTCAAAATCAGATGATTTGTGGTTATGAGTTCACCACTAGACCAACCTTGTGGGTTACGTAGAAGTATCCAGCCAAATAAGGCAAAACCAGACTGTATCAGCAGCCAGACTACAACTTGGAGGTTAGTGCAGTTGTGTAATCAGTTGCTCTGATTTTTTTCATATATGAGCTAATTTGATAATTCTGGGTATAAAATTAATAGAAAACTCTTAATTTGAATAAGGTGGTCAGTATTTTTCTCTGCTTTTAGTTTCTCACAAAAAAATTACAAATTTGTTTTAAAAAGTAGCTTATTGAAAAGGCCATTTCTAATGTACATCATGAAATAATTTAAAAAATTCACAGATAAATAAAAATCTTTAAATTTAAATGTAAAGCTAGAAAAGAAAGAGTTAGGAAGAAAAGAGTTAAATTGCAAAAGTTCTTTTAAAATTAAACTAAAAATTGAAAACCATTAAATACGCAGAAATATATTAATAACAGCAATACAGTATAGCCTGTACAGCTATACTGTATTACAGTAATTATGCTGTATTATATTGCAGAAATTTATGCATATTAATATCATTTAGACATTTTTTAATATCTACACTAATACTTTAAAAGAGATTAAATTTTAATGGACGAAGCAGGAGTGACATAAAATGCCGAATAGCATAGGCGAAACGATCTTTCAGTCAGAAATATAATTTGTTTCCATCAAAAATTAATTTAAATGTCAGGAAAATATTTTTGAAAGTATATGTTTGGAGCGTTGCTTTATATGGAAGAGAAAACTTGGATGATCGGAGTACCCGAGAAGAAAAGATTATAAGCTTTTGAAATGTGGTGCTATAGGAGAATGTTAGAAATCAGGTGGGTGGATAAAGTGACAAATGAAGAGGTGTTGTGGCAAATCGACGAAGAGAGAAGCATTTTGAAAAATATAGTTAAAAGAGGACTTATAGGCCACATATTAAGGCATCCTGGATCGCTTTTATATTAGAGGGTCAGGTAGAAGGGAAAAATTGTGTAGGCAGGCTACATTTGGAATATGTAAAACAAATTGTTAGGGATGTAGGATGTAGGGAGTATACTGAAATGAAACGACTAGCACTAGATAGGCAATCTTGGAGAGCTGCATCAAATTGGTCAAATGACTGAAGACAAAAAAAATATCATTTAGACATTTTTTAATATATATTAAAATACTTTTATATATTAATATATTTTTATATATATTTTATATTATATTATATTAATATTATATTATTTTATATATTATATTATATTTTTTTTTTATATTAATATATATTAGTAATACTTTAAAAGAGATTAAAGTTTAATTAATGTGACAGAATTGCATTTAATGTTCTTCGTTACTGTTAACTAATATTTTCGATCACAATGCATCTGGTTTGTGATTTTTAAGGTAGATTTTCATACAGTTTTGAGTATTCCATATTACTTATAATTTCATATTTTCCTATGGATTTATATTAATTTCAAATGAATAATCTATACTTTACCCAATAATTAATTTATGTATTTTTAAATTTTCATTTGTTCCTTCAGGAAGAAGTCTCGTGGGGAAAATAGTGACAAGTTATGGTACTTTAACCTTGTGCGCATTGTTTTTGTTTGATGTTAATTAAAAGTGAATTATTATTTTTTCACAAGTAATTCTGCATAAAACATTAACTGGAAAATTATGTTGGAATCTGGTTCCAGTATGTCATGAGAAATTAGAAACGCCTAAGATAGTTGCGCTGACATGGAAAAGGTAGTAAGTCCTAAAAAGTGAATTATACAGGAGAATGGAAAAACAGTTTTGATGCTATTAAAAAAACATTTTATTTGCAGAATAGTCAGAACATCCAAATTAATTTCACAAAATATGTTTAAATGTTGTATTACATTTTAAAAATTTTATTTTATGACATTTTTATTAAAAAAATTACTTGAAAAAATCACTAATTATAAAAATTATTAATTAAAAAAATGAGTATAAAGAAAATTATGTTTTATACAAAAAAAAATATTTATATATATACAAAGGTTATCATAAATTCATGATATTTTGGATCAGTGAATTCCAACATAGACAAGAAGTATTTTCTTTTTAGGATCACTAATGATTGATCTTCTTTGAAGTGGTGGAAGAGAGTGAATTTCAAAGATGCCTTTGACAGATTTGCTCCTTTTCGAAATACTAATCAATGAAGCAGAGCTGATCCTTATTGATGATGTAATTTTAAAAGTTATCAGATAAGTGAAAAATCACAAAAATCTTCTTTCATCATTAAACATTATTGAATGGTTTCACTTCTTTACCTTGCTGAACATTTGAGATATTTTTTCAGTAATCATGAGCTTAGAAACTTTTTTCTCTTTTTGATAATGATGAAATCTAAGTCACATGGCATGTATGAATGTTTCAACACTAAAAATTTCAAATTGATATCAAAAAGGTTTTACAGCAGTGTATTTAAAAGCCATCAGAGCAATACCGTTTTTATTTTGACCAGTGCAGTTGTTACACCACACAGTCGATGCTCTCTTTGTAGTTATATTAGAAGATGTGGTCGCCTTTAGAAGACAAGAGGCCACTTCATTCCCTCTGCAACCAGCAATGCTCTCGCACCATTAACACATGATACTTTTGCTAGTATCCTTGACATGAATACAAAGGTTAAAGTTGGACAGCTAATGAGAATAAAACATATTGGAGTGTGTGCGCATGGAAGTAATAAAACCTGCTCCATTTCAATCTTGATTGTGCATATTGCACGCAAGGGCATGTGTGAAGAAGCATTGTCACTATGCAAATGTTTCAATTGCTTTCCTGAGATGTAACTCTTTTTTTTAAAATAAGTTGTAGTTTTTCTGGTCCCCACTGTAATGTTTATTTTATTTTTCATTAAATCACACGTTGAACAAGTGTCAGTTCGAGGGCGATGGAAGGAAAGATTTTGAAATGATTTTCTAAAAATTCTTCATTAAAATCACTGGTTAATGGTAAGATCTGAACTCAAATATTGTTTCAAAGATTTTTGATGCAATTATTAGTGGCTTTGCTCAATGGGAAATGATGAAGTGTGTGTCTTTATGAACTGTCTGTCATCCTCAGTGTATTTAAGTTTATGGGCATGGAATCGTGGATTTTTGCCCCTATGACTTGAATAAAACACCTTCCCATTTTTTTTCTCAGTCCAGTGTAAACACACTTTTGTGATACTCCTAAAATATTTTTGATTGTCTTCATGCAAACTTGAACATGTCCATTCATTGATGGTAAACAGTAGGTTGTAGATATCTGTTTTGGCTCAAAGCGGGATCATCAATTTTACACAACCTCCTTTCCTTTATGTTCACCAAACCAAACAAAAAATTACCTTGACTGTACTCAGTTTGGTTCCTAAAGTTTGAGTGCAACTTTTGTACTTCATTCTCCCCAAAGCTATGGGAGCCATATTTGCATTTATAAGAAGCCTGCACAAAAGAGAGTAAGATAATGACTGTAAACAAAACTATTAGTTACTTCTCACTGTAAATAAATATTATATTTCATAGCAGAAATAATCAAAAGACTCGCCAGTTTGATGGAAAAGGTTTTGGAGGCATACTGATCAACACAATAACTGATAAATATTATAACTGATATGATAACAAAGTAAGCACAACTAATAGAGGTTAGATTGACTTTGACTTACTTCCATCTCAATGCTCTAACTCATGTGTTCTTGTCGCCAGTGCAATCTTCTTTCATTCACAACAACTAAATTACTCCTGACTCTGACATAATGTTCTTTCTATGCTATTGGCATGGCTCCTTTACCAGCCTTTCTATAAAAAATCTGAAATTTTTTTTACATTCTACATTTCCCTTGTCAGCGCTTCAATTACACTGATAAACACAATTTTTGTTTCCTAACATGCGATACATGATTTTAATCTGTTTTTTGATGTTGAAAATGAATATGAACTCAGAATCTTTCTATCACCCACCATTTTTGAAAAATGTTTAAATTTTGATTAAAGGATTTTTTTTCATTTTTCAACATATAGTTAGCATTTTAAGCTCCTGTATTGCATTTTGTTAGTTTATATTTTATTGTTTAACTTTGTTAATATCTGGAAGCTATAAATAAGCAATATTAGACAAATAATTAAATCATATAGTCACATATTATGACACCACATCTAATACTGAAGAGTGAGCCTTCATGGATAAGATTAATCATGCCTGTTCAGGTCAAAACATGTAAGTGAAAACACAACTGTGTTGTTTGTATTAAGCATAGGATTTAGGAATGAATTAATTTTGTTCAGTCTTATTGCTGTCTTAAGTTTGTTAACACTGCAGTGTCATAATGTTTAGAAATTGTGTAAATGATGTGGATGCCTTTTGTTATGTATGTGGTGAGTTAAGCGTAAAATCAAATAGAAAAAACATTGCACCTTTAATTAAAAAAGCATATCATTTGTACTTTCAGTGTAAAAGTGGTGATCAGGATAAGATTTGGGCTCCTCATATAGCATGCACAAATTGTTCTGTATATTTAAGGGGGTGGCTGAAAGGTAAACGGAAGGCTTTGTCATTTGGTGTACCTATGGTCTGGAGTGAACCAAAGGATCATGTAACAGATTGTTACTCTCATTTAAAAAGTGTCTGGAATTTCTAAAAAAATCTTAACATACTGTAAAATATCCTTTACTGCAATCTGCAATCAGGCCTGTACCTCACTGAAATTATTCTAGTTTTTGAGCCAACTGTGAATGCACATCATGAAAGAACTATGAAGAGTCAGTACTGAAGAAGACTACAATGATTTTGATTTTTAATTATTTTCCAATAAGCCACATCTTATATTAGAAGGTGAATTAAATGACTTTGTTAGAAATTTAAATTTATCAAAAAATCAAGCTGAACTGTTAGGATAAGACTGCAAGGCTGGAATTTACTTCAAAAAAATACAGCAATGAAATTTTTATGAAGAAGGATAGTCCTGGATTTTTGTACATCAGGCAGAAATTTCTGAATTAAGTGAAAGATAAATTAAAGGAGGAATATTTATTGGCTCAAATAAGAAAGTTGGTCAAAGATGATGTATTTAACTCGATGTTAAATAATGTAGAAAGTGCGGCTTTGGGCTTCATTTAAAAATGGTTGCAAACCTTTTCTTGGCAAACAAAAATCCAACATTTACCACGATATTGTTAATCAGCTTCTTACTTCATACAGAGCTGTGGAATGTCATACGTCTTTGAAAAAAACATTTCCTCCACTCGCATCTGGATTTTTTCCGAACAACTTAAGAGGTGTACATGATGAACACTGAATGTTTTCACCAAGACATTTTGGTGATGGAAAGCCGCTGTAAAGAGAAGTGGAATACTAACATTCTAGTTGATTACTGTTAGGCATAAATTCGGGATGTGCCTCAGGCTATTTATAAAAGAAAAGCATATGCAAAATCATTTTAACACAGGTATAACCATGAAAAATTGTAAATTTTACAGACTTTAATGTATTTTTCCCTAATTTATTTTTGAAGCATATTTTATTTAAAACTAAAGGTGATTGTATTTAAACTAAAAATTGTATTTACATGTGCACAGAAAAGCAATTCAAGAAATGGTATCACACGTAGAGAAACATTAAACAAATTTTTTTTGTGTATCTGTTATTAAAGAGTCCCCGGATGAAACTGTCAAGTACATTCCCTAGAATCTGTTTCTCCACTCCTGAAATTTCTCAGGAAGTTGCTTATAACTTTCAAAAAAATGAAGACATTAACAATTTTGGTCGCATAATTTCCAGGTGATTAACTTGAGCTTTCTACAAGTGGATAGGGTACAGGTTTTCTTTGCATGAATTATTGTTACCTATTAGTAAAATGAGAAATGCAACACCAACATGGAACATGGAATAGTAAATGTTTTATCAGGTAAAATTATAGTCTAAAAGAAATACCAACATCCTCTGTTGAGAAATAAAAACTGCATTTGTGTTGCAAGAAATAGTACCTCATTTTGTCACAACTTGCCCAATAGATAAAAAAGATGGGCAATCACTTGCCTCACTTTATTATGGAAAAATTAATATGGTTAGATTATATTAATTTATAGCCAGAGCAATGTTGAACAATGAATTATGCTACCTTTTTTTATTAACACATAGTTATGTAATTGAAATAAATCATTTGGTGAAATGGAAAATGAATTACATACAAATTGAATGCAACTTTTATTAAATAGAACATAACTTAACATTAGCGTCTTTTGACACAAACTTAGATATTAGGGATGCACAATCCAAACCTTTTCACTTGGCCCAGGATATCCTGGCCAGGTGTGGTGTACAGGTAGCTTTCTACCTAAAAACTGTTTATGTTACTTGTGGATTCTCGTGGAATTCTGTTCAAAATCATAGCTGCATTGCCACACTGTTTATGTTTTTTTTGATTATTCTAAGCTTTGAATATATTCTAAGATTTAATAAGCAAAATTTTTTCCACTACTATTGCTTGTTGGGCCCACCGTGCAGTTACATGGATGAAATTTCTTTTATAGTAATTTTGAAAGTTTATCTTCATTTTAATGTTATACAATTTAATATTTGTTAATTGTAAATTTCTCGCAGACTTAAGGAATAACCTAGTATACATTATTCTGTTTGTATATAAAATTTGTTTTAGTTAAAATCTCTGACAAAAACACCTACTTTAGTTTACTAAGTTTTCTGAGTGTGTAGAATTAATTTTTGAAATTAAATTCCACTCATTCTTTTATTTATCGTATATTAACAGTCAGTTATTTATGTACGCCAATGTTGATTTGATTTTGAGAGATTGTTATAGTTATATTTTTCTTTGTTGTAGGCATATAGTGGAGCATGAAGGACCCCGTGCCTTGTTCAAAGGGCTTGGTCCAAACCTGGTAGGAGTAGCTCCATCGAGAGCTATTTATTTCTGTGCTTACTCACAGACCAAAAGTACCCTCAATAATGTTCTTACACCTGACACGGCCATTGTACATATATTATCCGCCTCATGTGCAGGTAAATTTCCTCTTTTATTTTTACTTTTTATTTTTAACATTTTCTATAATTATATGTTTTTATAGAATATTACATTGTTTTTTTAGTCGGATGCTTTTAATTTTCTGGGAAAGCTTTATTGGTTTTTTTTTTAGTTTTTTTTACTGATCACCATTAAAAATTCATTGAATATCTCTGCTTTGCTAATTCTAGTTGTATAAAGATGATAACTTGACAGTTTGTCTTCAGTTTAGTACAAGTGGTGGTGGGCTTCTTATATTACTAGAACTTAAATTGATGCAATTATTATTTATATAATATATTGTGAAACAAAATTTAATGTGATTTTATTGCCAGATTACTATTAAGTAAAAGAACAAAACAGGAATTACTGTTCAATTTTACTGTGCTTTATTTGATTACTCTTTTTTATGGAGCATGCATGATGCTTGATTAATTATTATGCCATTGTTTTTCATAAGTTTACTATTGAAATATTCACTATCATAATTAAAATGGTAATAATTGTTTCTCTACAATTAAAAGTTGCCTTACATGTTTTAAAATTAATATAATTTAAACTTATAAAACTTTGTCTCTAGTAAGTATGACTGAGTAGCTATGAAAAGTAAATAATAATGGTCAGAGAGATGCTGCATCATCCTTCTATCAAAATTTTCATAATTGTGGTTCAATCTCGTAAATTAAGAATCAAATCTCATCTTTGAGTTTACATATATATATTGTTTATATGTTAATTTCTTGTAAATTCAAAGAAAATAGGAAATCCAGCAATATCAAATTGCATTACAGTTTTGTGAAAAATTTCTTGAAGTCTTTACAGTCAAGCTTTCACTGTAAGTACATGGTTTTCTTTGTTTTCAAAAGAATAGAGGCAGTAACATCTGTAACTCACAAACTGTACCAAATAATAATTTGTGTCAGAAAAATTACATTCATTTTGTCTTAGAAATTCATTCCCAAGATGTGATAGTTTTGCTTAAAATGAGACTGAATATAGAGACTGAATATATATATTTGTTACTGAAAATTATTTTCTTTTAAAAATCTCCATGAACTGTTTTGTTTTCCAGCTCCTAATTAAGAAATTTAGTCCTGCTTCTTTTCATATGTTGATTGAATCCTATACTCCTGTAAAATCAAATTTTCCCTTGAAGTTGGTTGTGACATTGCCACGTAACATGGAATTGGCATTCTCAGGAATTCAACTACACTCATGAAACACAGCATTGTTTTCACCTAAATAAGATAAAACTAGTACAGTCAGCTGTTTTTATATCTTTTACAGACCCATTTTTTCAAATTTCTGTACTGCACTGCAAATAATTTCAACTTTTGGGTAATTATTCACCCCCAAAAAAATCATCTAGTTTAAAATGTGTTTATCGTAGAGCACAGATCTTCATAATATTTCTTAATAATACGTAGGTAGAGTTCTAGTGTGTATTGCTTCATGATTAAAATTCTATGGCCAAAATTACAAACATGAACAATATTTAACAGTGGCTACCTGTGCATTGTGCCAAACACTGCATTTGATAGGAATAACCTAACAACGTCCAGTAGTTGTTACTAGAAAATCTTAATATTAATATTTCTCTCCCATTTATGAAAATAAGGTTTGTTAAATTTAGAGGGAAACTTCTTTCACTGGATGACATGCTTTAAAACATTATAAAAATTAAAAAAAAAAAATATATATATATATCTTTTATATATTTATTTAAAAATGAAAGTTTGTTTGCCCTGTATGCGTTCCTATACCATTCATCTGATTGTGATGAAACTTTGGTGAGTTTTGTGCACACCTGTGAAGATTTCTGGATTAGTTTGGACCCGCTAGGTGGCACTGGGGTCGAGATATTTCAAAAAATTGTATTTATGATCTGATTTGGCTCATATTCAGAATATGTGTTACTTACATGGAAAGAAATACCACTGAAAATAATGGACCTGCTAGATGGCACTCGGGTTGAGATATTTGGAAAAATTACATTTATGGTCCGATTTGGCTCATATTCAGAATATTTATTAGTTACGTCAAAAGAAATATTTTTGCAAAAACTATACCCGCTAGTTGGTTGGCACTGATGTCGAAATATTTACAAAACAAACAAATATACAAACAGACTTTCTTCTATATATATAAAAGGCAATATTTGTGTGTTTGTCCGCTGTAGACTAAAAAACTACTGGACCGATTTACGCGCGGGGAAAGGTTAAATTTTGTGAAGTTCTGTGCTGTTCAGTTTTTTTATGTTTTATCAAACTTTCAATTTTGTTCATTTAATCTATATATATACACATACACACGGTCCGGCATATAAATCTGACGATTTTGTAGTAATTGTTATGTTGGCACTGTCAATGAGAAGGCGGGAGTGTTGTACATCGACAGGTCTATTCATGCTATTTCAGTAGCCAGTATGTTGTAGTTGGGTGAACAACGAGCGTTTGTGATTGAAGCCTATTTTAAAAATAATGACTGTTATTGTAACACAGCGTTTATTTCGCAGACATTTCAATTTAAATCGACACGCGTCTGTTCCTAGTAGGAATACGATATTGTTGTGGGTGAAGAATTTTAGGCTGCTTTAAAAATGAAACCAACAGGACGAAAACGGACTGTGAGAACGACTGAAAACATTAACGCTTTAAGGTTAGCTGTTACGCGGTCTCCACGACGTTCAGCAGCGAGACATGCGTATAAGATGATGTTAGTGCAGCAACTTAATGCAAATGATTTGGCGTCTCGCAAAGCAGCTTGCGAGGTCATCCTCGAAAATTCCACCACAATGCCATTATTCTTTTAAGTGACGAGGTGCGTTATCATCTGTCAGGATTTGTGAATAAACAAAATTACCGTTATTGGGCTTCGCATAATCCACTGCAAATTCTTGAAAAACCACTTCACAGTCAATATGTTACTGTGTGGTGTGCGGTTTCAAAGTTCGGCCTAATTATATTTTTTTGAGGAGTTAAATCGCAGAGTAACAGTAACATCTCATCGATACGTAAACATGTTGAATGAATTTTTGCGACTGAAACTGAATGACTTTGCAAAACTGACTGAATTGCAAAACTCAAGGAGGCCATTCAACGAGAAATTGAAGCAGTTCCACAAGTGATGATTGAGCGAGCATTGTCAAATTTAAGAATGAGGTTAAGTGAGTGTGTGAGGAGTAATGGAAAACATTTGGACGACATAATATTCAAATAAAAAAAAAACCATGTAATTCACTATAAATTGCAAAAATTGATCTTAATTTGATATATTAAATGTTTTAATAGTACGAAACACAGTTAAATTATTATCCCTCAAAAATAGTCAGGTTTATATGCCGGTCCCTGTATATATATACTCAAATCTAGCAATAGTGAAGCATTGCTAGATTCCGGGTCTGCTAGTTCATATATTGTCGCCGAATGGCTCCTGCAGCACGTAATTCATAACCTTGCGGTGGCCTTGAAAAGGGCCGTTTTTGGTCCTGAAAAGGGATTTGCGGCTCGTCCATTGAAGTCCGACCGGGCTTTCCCTCAGCGGCAGTTGGGTCTCCGCTACAGCGTGGTAGTGGTGGCCCCCAGAACCCCGCAGTGTCGGTCGTCTTTCGCCGGCGCGGCCGCGGCGGTTCTCCCCGAGCGATCCCACGCAGGGCCGGCTCTTGCTGCTGGAGCGGGAAGGTAGCGTCCAACGGCGGGCCGGCCAGGCCGACTGAAGCCCGGCGAGCTGGAGCGGGAATGTTGCGTCCAGCGGCTCCCTTAGCGGGCCGGCCAGGCCTGCTGCTCCTGTGGGGATGTTGGCTTCCGTCGGGAGTTCCCACGTTGAGCCGGCCAGGGAACTTCCTCGTCTTCTCCAGGTGGTGGTTGACGATGAAATGCGGTCACTCGGAAGGATGTCGAAGGGTCCAATACCCTCCTACGTTTCGCAGTATATGGACTCATGTCCTTTGCGGTGGGTGATTCTAATGGACTGACGGTTATTAATAGTGGCTGATGTTTATTCGTTTTGTGAAGTTTGGATTGCGTTCCGATCCAATGGAGGGTTTGTAGGGGCCCGACAGAACGATGTGCTAATAAGCTTATCTTCCGTGACGCGCCCTATGATTTCAGCCCTAGAGTGGGCTGAAATCATTCATTTAAGGGGGCGTCCTCTCTTAAGGAAAGGACGTCGGAGGCGATTTTTGGGCTTACACTTTATCATTTATTTTAATTCAATTTAATTTGGTTTGAATTAATGAAAATGTGATTGGAAGGATTGCTCTGAGGCGTTGCGCCCCAGAGCTATCTCAGTCTGTAGGAGTATGGATTCGGGATGATTTGGATATTTGTTTTCATGTCTGCCTCTCTAGTCTTCTTGTTAACCTTGTTAGTATCCAGTATGTTCCAGAGGGAACTATACTGGCGAGAGACAGACTGTTGTCTTCTTTTCTTCTTTCTTCTGACTCTTCTTCTTCTTCTTTTCTTCTTAATTCGCTTCTTTCTTCAAGGATGGGTGGGAAGTGAAAAGGTTGTGTGGGATTATTTTACCAGCGGTTGTTACTATTGTTAGGATTGACTAGTCTGAGCGCGATATACCTCTATTAAGGATTAGATGTCTGCCCACCGTAAGGGCAGGCAGGAGAGATATATATATATATATATATATATATAACGCAGGTTGTTTTTGTGCACCGGGGTGGTGACAATTCAAAATTGTTCAATTCAATTGAATTGTCACCACAATTCATAGACCCCTATTATATGTAAACTTTGATTTGATGCAGATGCTGGTCTAGCCCTAGAAAATATAGTGGTCCGCGGAGGGTTTGGGGGGTCTGTCTGGTGGTGTGTGGCCAAACACTCTTTCTTCTAGCTGTCCCTGGAGTTCTTCGTGATTCACCTGAAAAAGAAAAAGCCCAAGCGCACAGCAGGTTGAACTTTTGAAGGGGGTGAGAAAGATCGTTCTTTCATCACCATGGTATGTAGGGGATCGGTTAAGGTAGTTGTGCTGTCGGAAGGGTATGGAAGAGGAAGTGGAATTTGACAATATGTCCGCCAATCTTCCTATGGTGGGGCCTCACTGTGAAGCTGTAGATCTTACCTATCTCTTCTCTTGAGTAACCTTTAAGTAACCGCTTTGCTTGTAGTTCTAAGAAGAACTAAGCGGGCTAGAAGGCAGGTTTCTTCTTTCAGCGGTAGTTCTTCCTTCATCTTTTCTTCCTCTGCTGCCTCATCGCCTCTTCTTTCTTCTGATGCGGAAGGTGAAGGAGGTTTGAGCAGAGGGAATTGGGTGTAAGGAGTTTGCTTATTCTATATACATATACAATTTTATAAATATATGCGTGCGTGTATTTAGTGATTTGGATATTGGGATATTTGGATATTTTATGCATTTCTCCAGTTTATCAATCCCTACATAATGGGTCACATGGGTGAACTGTGGTTAGAATATTTATATTAATTTCCTATTAATTTAAAGTTTAATTCCTATTCGTTTAAATTTAAATTTCTATCAGTTATTAATTTTGATTTAAATTTACAGGGGATGACATAAAGGTATCATGTCATTATGTTGACTCTTATACGCAAGAACCCAGAGTCAAATATGTTTTCAACCTCAATTATAAAAGGGGACGACAACCCACGTTGTAGTTGTTGATTTGATTATCACTATACCATGTTACATAATAAATATATAAGTGTAGGAATGTTTAATTTGAAGAAGAACTTACCTCATTTTTGTGGCATGGTTTACCTGGCCGGCCGTTACCTCAAGGCGGTTCGTCCAAGACTGCATGGGGTCGTTTCCTGACCACCTGTGGTTGCAGGTCCTCTCAGCAGATGTCCCGGATATGTTGGAACTCGGAAGCAGCAGCTGAGCTGTAGAACCGCTTTGCCTGCTCCAGACCCAACTCGCAGACTGTCTGCAATCTAGCGTCTCTGCGCAGAGCTTGATGAACCAAGGGGCCCCGAATATCGTCCTCAGGACGATGTTCTGGACGACCTCCAGCTTCTTCAAGAGATATGAGCTCGCCAGTCCTCCCCAGGCCGGGAAGACGTAGACCATGATCGGAATCACGTAGATTCTGAAAAGTAAAATCTTGATTAGATACGGGGTTTGACTTCGTCGGTTCAGTAGCTGGTAGAGTGCTCCTCGAGCCTGCCTTGCCCTCTCGGTTACACTTAAGATGTGTTCCCGGAAGGTCAGCCGGTTATCGGTGATTACCCGCAGGTATTTCGCCGACCTTTTGTATTCGATGAGGTCGCCACAGATTTCCAACCGGTCTGGCCGTTTCCGCTTTTTCCCGGGAGGAGCAAAGATCACGGCTACGGATTTGTCTCCGTTCACCTGGACCCGCCACTTCTCCAGCCCGTCCAGCTGCTCCTGCAGTTTCCTCACCGCGAAGTCGGTATTACACGACGTATAGAAGATCGCGGTGTCATCAGCGTAGAGGCTGGCCGGCATATGCCGCTATGGACGGCATATCGTTGATATATGTCGTGAAAAGGAAGGGGGAAAGTACTGCACCCTGCGGAACTCCAGCCTCGATTGGTCGGTCAGTGGCAATTGACTCTCCCATCGAGACGTGGAATTTTCTGCCCATCAGGTAGGACCGCAACAGCATCACCAGTTCACTCGGCAAGGGGGGGCGAGCTTGTATAAAAAACCCTCGTGCCACACCCTGTCGAATGCCTTGGCCATATCCAGGAAGGCGGTTACAGTGACCATTCTTCTGTTGAGGCGTGTGGCGACGCTGTCCACGATCCGTACCAGTTGGTGCGTTGTCGCGTGGCCCTTCCGAAAACCAAACTGGTCTTGCCTGATCTCCCACCCTAGATATCGTGTCAGACGTTCTAAGATTACTCTTTCGAATATCTTCGACAATACCGTGAGCAGGGAAATCGGCCTATAGTTTTGAGGGAAGAGTGGTGGGTCCTTCCCTGGCTTCGGAAAGCATACGACTTTCGCAGTCTTCCAGCTGGATGGGTAATGGCCTACCCAGATAATAGAAGTAAAGATGACCGCTAGTCCTGTGATCACACATCGCGGGACGTTTCTAAGGGGACGGGCCTTTATGCCATCCGGCCCTGGAGCTTTATCCGGGCGTGTGGCAGTTATGGTCGCTGTGACCTCGCCCTCGCGTACGCGATCAACCTGAGGGGGCACCGCTGTTGCATTTTCGGCGTAAGTCTCCCAGAAATCCTCGACCTCCTCTATATGGTCGTCATCGTAGACATCGGTGTTCGGGGTAAACTGGTCTTCCAGTGTATCCGCAAAAACCTCTGCCTTGTCTTGGTCTGAGAAGACCAGACCACTCGAACCATGCAGAGGGTGTTTCGGAGTTCCGGGCTCCTTCAGCTTCTTGCAAAGACAGAAAGCTGATCCCATATCCGCCGAGGCCGACTCAAGAAAATCCCGCCAGGATTCCTCCCTGTGCGCCGCAAGCAATTGTTTCACCCTGGTCGTCTGAGCGTTAAGCAGGCGCTTATCGTCAGAGTCTAAGGTGAGTCTGTATCTTGTTCTTAGCCGTGGCTTCTCGGCTATTGCTTTAGTCACTCTAAGAGGAAGCCTGTCCCTACAACGGTCTATTGGGCTTTTTGTCGTATAAGTACTAAGAGCAGCCCTGATAGCCGTGGTAACTGACTCGGTCTCGTTATCAATTTCCTCGGCCGTGACCAGCAGATCTAGTGGCTCTCGGTGGTAGGTCCTCTGGAGAGTTTCATTGAATCTCATGCAGTTGACCGCCTCTTTACACCTGGGCGGCGAGTATCGGCCGGCCCTATCATCTTCCAGTTCGAGCAGAACAGGGGAGTGGTCGGAACTGAGGTCCTCGATTGTTGTGATGGACAGCGGTTTATCCCCTGCCTTCACTATTGCAATGTCGAGGACGTCAGGCCGAAATCTACCTGAATTGTGCGCGAATGTGGGAGTTTCAGGGCCGAATACCCTGACCCCCCCCCGCCCTTTGTGCATACTCGCTGAGGGCGCGGCCATTTCTGTTGGCTATGCGGCTGTTCCACGACGTGCGTTTAGCGTTCAAATCACCCGCAATTATTGCAGGTGATTGCGCATCCAGAAGGAGGTCCAGGTCATCCAGTGGTAAAGGGCAATTTGGCGGGTTGTAAACGCAAACACCCTGTACACTGTCCCCGAAAAATCCAGCTGGATGCACTTGTTCCAGACAACGGGTCTGGATGTTAACTCTTGAATGAGTTACACGTCTGTGGACAAATACCGCAGTGCCCCCTGCGGGAGGTCGCCCTCGCGGTACCGCCCTGTCGGTTCTATACATCGTGTGATTCCGAAGTGTCACCGTTTGTGCAGGCGTAAGCTTAGTTTCAGCTACGCAGATGACGTCTTCTTCAAGGTCTTCAGCAAGGCGTAGAAGTTGTAGCGTCCTGCTTCGGAGCCCATCAGCATTCCAACCTAACACCTTGAGGACCCGTTTATGCATAGCGGGCAACTATGTTGGTGATAGTTTCCACTATTATGTGGAATATCTCCTTGATACCGCCCGCCTGCATTAGCCTGGGAACGGCAGCCAGGATGTCTGGCATTATCACCGCGAAGGAGAACCGCGAGCTGTCGCTGCTCCCCTCCCGGAAGTCTTCGCCCGCGACCCGAGCAGCCGTCCCCGGTGACTTCGCAGGCCCAGAGGGTGGACCCCGCTTTTCGCTTCTCGGCCCCTTTTGGAGGGCTTGCTGTTTAGCTTCGGAAGGGCGGGGGACTGGCGCAGGTGTAGTTTTCTGCTCCCGCCCACCCCTCTTCTTCATAGCCTCATAGGCTGTCGGCAACTTCTCCGGATTTCTCCGCCCGGGGGGCGGTCGGTTTCCCCTTCGCACCGGACGCCACACTGGCCCAAGATTTTCCGCTGGCGGGAGTCGTGGCAGCGCCAATATTTTGTCTGGCTACCATCTGCTTGTAGTAGCCGGACCCGCGATAATTAGCGGGGTGGTCTTCCTTGCAGTTGATACAGACTGATGGGGATTCTCTTTTTTTGCAGGTGGCAGTCTCATGCCGCCCTGCACATTTCAGGCAGTTGAAGACCCTCTAGCAATAATTGCGGAGTGTCCAAACCGCTGAGATCGATGGCATTGGGGAGGTCCGCCCTTTGTCACGTAAGCAGACATCTTCACTCTGCAACAAAACAGGGTGTCAATATCGTACACCTTGCGGACATCAGGGGTCCTCCTCAGCGCGACCAGACAGTTGGCAGTTTCCTTGCCATTCCTGGTGGTGAGTTTTCTCACCGATGAGACGTCCAGTCCCATCTCGGTGAGTTGATGTCGGAGACATCTACGCTGAACGGGAGCCCCCGGCATATTACCTTCAGCTCCCTATCTCTTGACAGCTGGTAGGTGTGGCTTACCACACCTTTGGACTGCAGGTGGGATTGCAATACCCGAAAGTCCTCCTCACTGCCTAGTTGTATCCTCATTGACAGACCCGTGCATTTAGCCACGGCTAAATGCACGGACATTGTCTGCCTTGGACTAGGCCGGACAAGGTGCGACATAACCCCGTCCAGTTGTCCGGACAGTCAAGCATGATTGGTGGTATCTTGCTCTTCTGCTGAGGAGCAGGATTAGCTGCAGGGCCCCTGTATCCATCGCCAATCTGGATTTGAGTGGCCGGATGATGGCGTGGGCGGCCTGAAGGCGCTCGGTCCCGCAGATGCAATCGGTCTGGGGAGCTTAGAGCCCCCCAAACCCTTCTTGGCTCACTTGGCCAGCCTGAGAGACGCCCCCTCATCGCAGTGGTCCGAGTCGCTGGACACGGATCCACAGGACGGGGCGGGCCGCGTCTTTGCGCGTGGCGCAACTACGCTCTCCATTATTAAATAAATAGAAAAATAAAAATAAAATTTAACTTAATATATCTCATAATATTACACTTCCTGAAATAAAAGCACAACACAATACAATATAATAATAACACAATAGTCCTATACAAAATTTGTATAGGCTATACAATTTTAGTAAGACATTATCTAATGTCTATAACATTTCACATTCACTAAACTATACAATAGCAGAAAAGAAAAGAAAGTTATAAAAACTTCTAATCTTAGCTGTCGTAGACAATAGCCTGGAATGCAGGTAGCTGGCCGTCCGGCTGGTGTCCTAGCGGTACCTTCTCACATGGTCTGGCGACGCAGGTAGAAGCAGTAAACCGGTCTGGGCTGCACAAACACTCACTATTCACAGGGCACTATGAAACACAACCTTTCTGTATGACTACCCCTACGCCGACCCTGCGGTCACTCTCGTGGTGAACGCTCTTTTATTGGTGCCCGAGAGTGGTGTGGCTGCTGCGTCGCTATGGTGGGAGTGATGCTTGTATCAACGTGTCCGTATACTGTGCTCCCCGTCGCATCGTTGCTACCGTTATCGCCCGCCGATATTAAATTACGCATATTTGCAGTAACAATATATACTGAAAAAATTATATTAAATTGTTAATTTTCAATGAAGTTTTATTTTATAAATTATAGTATAATAAAATTCATTAAACCCATTCATTAAAACCCATATTAAGTTAATTTTTTTATTCTAGCAGTTTTAATGAATTTTTAGAACTATGATTCTTCACATTAATAAATATTAATAAAAATATGAGTTATATTAAATATAACTTATAAAGTACTGTTATGAATGTGATCAGGGAAGTTTCTATGAAAATAATTTTTTCAGCTTGATCAGTAAGTAGATATTGTCAATTCTCTATCAAAATCTTGCAGTATCGTTTAAACATTCTTTTAATTTGTTGTATTTATTGTTTTTACTGTTATGTATTTATTCTACTGTAGTAAGTAATTTTTAGAATTCAGATGCTCTTAATTATGTATTATTGATATTAACATCCTGTTTTGTGAATAATATGTATTGTCTTTCACACCTTTATAAAACAAAGTTTATATGAGAATTAATTTATAAAAAAAAAAACCATAATAGATAGTAGAAACCATATTTTAGACTCATTTTGTTCTGAGAAGTACATTTTTGTAATTTTGTATGTATAGAATTCCTTAATCTTTTAATAAGATTGAGTTGCACCACTTTCATCTTTAATCCATTAGATACTAGTGAGCGAAATTCATTATAAACAGTATTGCACATAGCTACAATCACAATGCACAATTAGTGATATGCACTACAGTTTAGTGTGTGATTCATTAGGTTGTGAATTCAATGCTGTGTTTTTACATTAGCTGCATGACGAAATATATATTAAATATGAATAAAGTAACTATATAAAATATTTATTACGTAACAAATGTAGAAGAATATACGGAACACAATTAAAGATTTGTTGGTAATGACAAAGATCCCTATCCCAGTAAATAACTTATTTTATTGCCAGATAAAACAAAATTTAAAACCTGTTTATATTCCTGGGTAGAAAAATAATTGATGTATTGCCAAAAGTAACTTCTTCCAAATACTCTAAATTATTTATTTTTATTGTTGTAAACATCCTGTTTTGAATGAGATATATATACATATATATATACTTTTTTATATTGCCCACTGCTCCGTAGTAAAAATTAATTTTATGAAAAAACAGTTTATGAGTTAAATAAGAAACTGTGAAGATTTTTATTTTTCCTTGATTCTCCTATTGCAGTAATATTTAATTACTGCAATAGTGAATGTTTTTTTTTTTTTTTTACTTATAAGTGAAAACAGTTGCCTTATTTCCTAACTCAATTTTTCCATTCATCAGCTTACATTTTTCACACGTCCGTATTTGTTTATTTACTTATTAAACATTTCTGCGCCACCTCATTGTAAAAAGTTTATAATGTTTTACTCGAGATGAAAAGCTATTGGGTTTTGTTGAATTGTTGGCCTATTTGTTTCACTAAAAAAAATTTAAAACTACAATTTTTGATATCTAAATAGATAAGATTTCTTATTTTTAAATGGCAGTTTACGAACTATTTACTTCCATGTGTTATTATTTTTTTTTTAACAACAAATCTAGTCAAACATTTTTAATAGAGGATTGCTGCATTAATTCTGCAATACGGTCGGAACAAGGTCAAGGCCGATTGAAGTGTTGACCTTGGTAATTTATATGAGTTTACCAAATAGCTGTAAGTAAATTACTACAGTACTTCAGGCCATTATATTGTGTATATGAGGCGTGGCTGCTGGCTGCCTGCATTATCTACCATATTTTCCCCCACCTTAACCAGCTAGTAGTATACTGTATTATGTTCTATAAATATCTCAGCTTCACCACAACTGTTAATGTAAACAACTCAACAACCTATCATTGTATATTAAAATAATTCTTATCTGCTATAAATTTTAACATCTTGAATATTTTCTAGATTCAATTTCTTAATTTGTTTGTTGAAGAAATCCAATTATTTCTTACCGTATATTTTAAATAAAAAAATAAAAAATGAAATTGTTGAAATAATAATTATCAATTTTGATTGAGTATTCTAGAACTGTTTTTCTCATGAGAACTTAAATTATTTTATGTATAGAACTATTATGTAATATTTTCTGTACTATTTTTAACATGTTTTAGAATTAGTGAAACATGAAAGTAATTAAATGAGCAGTAGTTTATTTTTTATCTGTATTTTTTTGCACAGTCACTTGTAATAAATTAATGTAAACAAGCTACACAAGAATTAAGTTGCTTTAAAAAAAATTAACTACGTTTTAGAGTTTCATTACAAAAGATAGTTAATAAACTATGCTAATGAAAAACAGATTAATTTATTTGATAAAAGCTGCTTATAATTAGTTCGTGATATTACGGTTGTAATAAAAATAATTTTCCTTTAAAAATCTTTTTTATTATAGTTAGTGTAGCAATATATATTTCTTTTGCTGTAAAATATATGTAGTTTTTTTTTGTACCTCAGTTTCATAATTAACTAAAATTACACATTCGGGATTGATATCTTGAATGATATTGATTTCATGATTTTAAAATATGCAAAATCTAAGTCGGGGTTTGCTAGTGTTAATGTTATGTTATTTGTTGTTTCGTGTAATATAGTTATGCCTAACAATTCACTTTAGTCGTGTTTTAAATTCAATTGCAGGAAAAAAAGAAAACTCTAGTAGAATGCGGTTATTCTTTATAGACCTTAGTATAAGGCTGTAGAATCTCTCGCAGTATAGTTTTTGTAAGTGCAGCAGCCTGAGATCGCTAAAGTCATTTCATTACTTTTCCTTAAAAATAAAATGAATTGGTCCGCAATTAAAAATAGTACTGCTATGTATTTAAAGAAATAAGCTGTATAAAATACCTAAAAATCGTTTAATAATATTAAACGACTTATCAATAACAGGTAACCGACGGCTTATCTTACGACACAATTTAACCGTTTTATGTGATGCATAAAATTCTTACGTGCATTTAACCTGAAGTTTTCATTACAGACAAAACAGAAATTTCATTGGTTGTTTAGACAAAATAAACTGCGATGAAAAAACAGTAAAATATTGTTCAGTAAAAGACCGATTTTTGGAAGTCTATAGTAATGTTTTATGAAAATGGTTTGTGGACATTTTTTGATGCTGTCTTGGTTTCCTAAAATTAATGTCAGTGTTTTAGTCTTTCTAAATGTAGAACGTTTTTATCTATCGTTGCCTGATGTTCGTTTTTCGCGCCACAATGATTGCGACTTGCTTGACACACTCTAGGTCGAGTACGTTACCTCTGAGATTTTTCTACGTGTAACTTGTGGATATAAGTTCGATACCTCAGCATTTACATCTTTATTAATGAGTAAATTTTAGAGAGAAAGCAGCTCTGTAAGTTCAACTGAAGAGGGTAAGCCCATTATTTTAACACAAAATATTGCATTTAATTTTTTTTTTTACAGAAAACTCCTATTAGACATAATTTACAATCAGAGCGAATTCTATTCTTTAACTTCCAATTAATTTTGATATATTCTTTGCGATCTTTTATCTTCGAAAATATTCAATTTGTATTTTTTTTTCTTTATTGAAAGACACTAGCGTCCCAAACACACGTTACTGTGTAAATCGACGCTAGGATTTGTACCGAATAAACATTATCATCCTGTAGCATTATAGGTGGTATCAAAATTTAATATTAAGCTATTTTCTCGTGGACTAATGTGTTATAAATATAGTAATGTTACTATTTTTCCTTATCGATTACTCGATCGTTCAAAATTAATTACTTAGTTAACTGAAGTACCTTTTTAAATGATTTCGACGGACAATTTTAAAGGATATAATTTCTGATGCGGTGACTTTATCGAATACCGAACGATCGGGTTTATTTTCTTTTATGTTTGTAAATATTACAACGTTTCATTGCCCTTACACTTTTCGTGGTTGGTTGTCGGCGAGGGGAGGTCGTCGATGTTCGTGAACACGAGACTTTCAGCACGTACACACGCCGTCTAGCAGGGCTGCTCACTTTCCATACTGGGTATAACTACCGTCGGCTTGTGAGAGTATGGATTGTGGAGGGATACGCAGAAGGTGGAGTGGTAGGGTCTCGGTCGATATGTGGGTTAACGCACTTACTCGACACAGTTTGAAAATGTCCACGTGCGCTTTTGAACACAATAGCGCTAAGTGTTCATTTATATCTTCGGATTGTTTTTGCCAACATTTTGCTGTTACAAAATGGTTTTAAAATGTCTGCTATTTTAATCTTCCTTACATTAAAAAAAAAACGATCTCTCCGTTTATGCTTCTTTTGATTGTTTATCATCCTTTGTTCGCTGACGTCTTGATTAATACATTTAATTATGTAATTTTGTATGAATTATTAATAAATACGTACATTGATAACCCTTTCGGTAAATATATATATATGTGTGTGTGCGAGTGTGTATACCTTTTTAGTCATTGTAAACACCAGTTATCAGTATTTTTAATGAAACTACGTTTTTAAAAACTTAAATAAAGGCAGACGCACCCTTCGTATTCGAAACTAAATTGACATACTGCAATCCCTTATGCCCCTTTTATACTGCCGAGAGCTCGACGTGTTTAATTTATAATATGCATGGTTTAACAAACACTTACAGCGAATATTATGCAAGTAGACGAAATTACAAGGATCACATCCACATCAAGTTGGAATCTGTAAATTGGTCATGATTGTGTACTTCATAAGCATGAAGTACACAAACTACAATTACAATTTATGATGTTCATGAAGCACACGTACTTCATAAACATGTAAATTGTAATTGTGTACATGAAGTACACAATTACAATTACATATGTTCATACTCGTCGCTGTCAACGCAGCTATATAACTAGGTTTTATTGGGTCGTGTTTGGGGGGGGTTAAAAAAAATTCATGATTTTATTTTTACATTTTTGGGGGCGTGGAGCTAAATAAATTCAAAATCACTGCTCGAGACCATCCGGTTGTATGGTTGCTCGTCTATCAAGTAGTGAAATAGTGATCTGACGTGTTCATGATCGCATCGCTACCCTACACAGCTGTCAGTGACATTTGTCAATGACTAGCCTTGTATACTCCTGAGGTAGACCGTTTGGTTTAAATGCGATTAACTGATCTAAATTTTATTATAATTTGAAACATCAAATCTTTTCTATCCCCCACCTCGAAAAAAAAATTGAAATCATTATTGTTGAACGTATTTATTTTAATTGTATTTTCTATTAGCTGAAACTCTGCTGTCTTAACATAAATTTTTTCGTTTAAATTACACACGATTCTCGTGGCGCTCTGTCAGTCCGCATTCTTTTGCATTCCCCCTTTTCAGCTGCGGTGTATTGAAATTCATTTAATGCAGTTTATGATTAATGATTTTATCAATATACCGTTTGTAAGTTCTTACAGACTCGATTTTACGTTAACGTGAAACTGGTACTTAAGTAAATAATTTCAACGTTGCGGCCAGATTATTTCAATTATGAATATTAATTAAAATAACGTCTAACGTTGTTTGAATGAACGATATGATGGGTTGTAAATTCGAGTGGTGACTGAAGAAAGTGTACTAGTATACAGGTTATTTTTGTTAGCGAGATGATCACGGCCGTAACATAAGATAAACAGCTTCGTTGAAAAAAGTTTTTTATTTGACGTTTGTAAAAGTTTCTCATCTGTTGTTTGTATGATCTAGCGCTCTGAAGTGCCTTTTCAAGGTCATTCTATATAGAAATCTTACAATTTGTTTTTTTTTTTTTCAATTTTACTTGACCTAATAAAGTGAAATAATATCTCTAAATATTTATGACAGGTTAAAAATTGCAGATAAGATTAAGATTAAAATTATTGGATGTGTCTAAATGAATATACATTTACGTAAAAGATACATTAGATAGTAAAATTATCTTTATTTGTAAGGTAATCGACTGTACCGTTTAACAGCGTACAATGTTTCTGTTACTATCATAAATCTTTCGTGTGCCACACACTCAAAGAACCTTCACATGGCATCTGTTTATACGCGTTGATAAACGGATAGTTCAAGTAAATATATGGACGGAATATGACATCGTTAATTTTTATTCATTATTCAGAGTTTTTAATATTTTTTTAAAATCTAGTTTTCAGATATGAGGTAACGTAGTGAATGGACGTTCAGACTAACAAGAATTGTTGTAATGATTAATTTTAGTCCGGAAAATGAAATAATCTACCTGAACTTAGACTGCGATAATTTTTCAATAAACCTCGAAAAAAGATTCAGTACAGCTATCCAAAACTTATTTCTTTCTACATTAGTTAGTAAAGAACTTGTTCACCGACGATAAACACGACGTTTACATTCTCTTTTTTTTGTACGCTATTTCCAGCCTCTAGAACTTCGACAAAAACTTTTTGTCGGTTTTGAGTTATAAACCCTTATCTACACCCTCATCAAGTTTCAAGACGTTTTGTACAATATTATGGCAGTGACGAGCCTTTCAAACAGAATTGCTATCTGTATCCTGTTGCCGTATCAAAATATTTTTTCTGATTAATAAGTTTTACAACATAAATAAAAAAATGCAACTCTCATAAAAGTGGACTGGATGTTAAAAATAAAATGTGAGTTAACCAAAATTAATTTTCCTTCGATTACCTGTTCCTATAAGACCGTAATTGATAAAATATTGGACGAAAGTACCTGAAAGTTTATGAGTATCGTGACAAAAATTTATATTTGAACATTTGTAAACCGCTTCTTATTGTATAAAAAATGTTTTCGCAGATCTAGAGGTCGGAAATTGCATATTCAAAAAGGCCGCAAAAATCGTGTTTCCTGCGTTTCCCTTGAGAATGTATGTGTCATGTTTATTGTTTGAATAAGTTCTTCATAAATTAATCTAGAAAGACATAAGCTTTTAGTTTAGTATGCATTGCATTTTTTACTATGGTTTGAGAAATTCTTGCGGTTTGAATTCATTTTTGCCAGTATGTAGTGACTTGTTACATGATCATAACCGATCTCGATTGTATACGACGTGATAATGTTATACAAGTCGTTCGTTAAAAGTACGTTCACACTTGCCTATATCGGGCCACACTTGTTTCTTCATCGGATTCGTATCGCGTTGTGTAGAATTATCCTTTGATAATCTTATGATTCGGGTTGTTACAGTTAAATAATCAGAAATAATATCGCTTAAAACATCCCGTATCACATCTTTTAACAGGAACATTGTATATATATATATATATATATATATATATATATGATACAGGTACGACTAGACGCACCGTAAATCAGTATAGCCGTCATCCAGAATCCCGCGTTGTCAGGGATGGTGAGTGTGCAGTTATTTCGTGTTGCCTTCTTTACGTAGTCGAATGCTGTACTCTGAATCACCAAGCCAAGTCCTCCGAAATCCAACCGATAAAACATTTTCTGTAAAGTATATTTATGTCGGATGAAACTTATCACTCGTAGAAGATCTTTTAATTCTTGTGAGTAGATCACAATTTTCCGTAAACCGTCGCTCATACCGGCAAGTAATGTAATAAATCTCTCACCCGATATCCATTTCGAATAAGTCGGCAAGTGCTTAAGGGATCGAGAACATACTTAAAATCGGATTTCGAGTGAGAAATTTATTAGTTTTATTTATTCTATTTATTAGAGAAATAGTACCATTTATTAGCCGGTTGGGCAATAACTGAAAAGTCCACTCTAATCCATTTGTACTTTAAACATTTTCCTTGTCTCACAGTTATAAGAAAGTCCGGGAGAGGACGGTGTTAAGCAATAAATGTTTTTCGACCTTGCTGAATTGAACAGCGCATTATTTATTAGTAATTAAGTAAAATATTCTAAATTTATATTTCTCTTTTAACAATAGTAATGAAAGTTTAACTGATTTCGTGTAGCTGCGTAATTGCCTACGAAATAATCGATCAAATATATATAAACCTTTTGTAAATAAACGTTTGATTATAAATATAGCCAGCGATCTTATTAAATTAAAAAATTGTATCGTATTAAAGTTACGTAAATTCTACGTTCATATCTAAATACTTACAATAATCGATTTAAAAATCTGTACTTTTTACGACTCTACATTTCTAACTGATCAACAAATCTCTCTGTCCGATCAAGAATCCGATGGTAGGGTAAAATTAGATAATGTATAGTTTTGGAACGTTATTTTATTGTATTTATCTCATTTATTCCTGTAGGATGTTGATTATTCGACATTACCCAATTGTACTTTTTTTCGTAAGTACATCATTTGAATTAATGTTATCGACTACTAAATTCTTGAAAGTCCCCAAAATCTGTTTATTGTGCATAGTTTGAGAGAAGCTATCCATTTATTTATTTTTATGTTATTGTATCGATCGAAATCAGTTAAATCGTTTAACGTATATATTAACAATTATGCTGTTCCGTTCCGTACAAAATTTGCATTCACGTCTGGCAGCCTGTCTGAGTTGCCGATAGAAATTATCTCTAGATTATTAACTTCGAACATTATAGATTCTGCTGCGTTCTGTTACATTCGGTTGGGTGTGTTTATGATTAGATTTATCCTCTCATTCATCTCATCTTTTACTACTTTTATGCGGGATTATTCTTCTAACGTAGATAAAAAACGCCTATTTATTTGTTGTTTAGTAACTTATAACGACTGTCGTCTGTATTCGGGTGACACAATAGCGTGCTAATTCAACCCTGGAACGATAAATAATAAGTACATTAAATATTTTTGGCCATTGACCCGAGTTTAAAGAAACATTTTTGAAATATTTATCTTGCACTAAAGGTACATTGAACATTGTATTTTGAATACCAGCCCCTTACACATTTCATTTTTCGTTTTTTACCTTATCGTTAAATATTTATATATACATACTTGGTCGAAATACTTCTCTTTGCTTAATTATGAAACCGGTAATGAAAAATGGATTACCAGAACGAACGTACACGTGATAAATAAATTTACAGTTTCTCATTCGTTCTAAATAGTACTGGTATGATCAATGGCATTTTTTATTTCAGTCGGTTATTGCTGTTACATGGGATTAATAGTGCGTGATGAGCATCAGCAATAAATATGCGTAGCTTAGCTTCCGGACATTTTCTTAGATAAAGCGGTTCCTTGTACTATATGGCGGGTTGTTTCGCGTACCCGCAATGTATTTATTTTTCTTTAACTCATAAGTAACCGTTCCTTATTAAAATAGTAATTATTTGGAAAGTGACCGACAAACATAAAAACGTTGTTTCAAACAAATTAAGAAAGGACTTGTTTTGGTTTTGAATAATTACTATTTTAATTAAAACTAATGTAATACTATTTGAAAAAGTAAAAATTGGTAATTAAATTAGTAAGTAAATTTTAGAATTGAAATTGTAAGTTTTACCCGAGAATAGTAGCTCTGTTTTGAAAAAGTCAAAAAACTTCGACATGCCACTTCAATAAGTATAAAAACAGATAAACGTCTTGGTTAGTACAAGCTCGGAAGATCCGAAATTAATCCGATTATGCTTGAAATTTATTACGTAATATCGCTTGTAAACCTTTTAACAGTTATCTTTCCATCCGCTTCACAGCACGCTGTTCTTTTTTACTTTCGGCAATTTCTGATCTATCCCTTCGTTATCAGCCATTTCCGTTTATTAATTATTCAACAGGGGTTTCAGTGTATTTTATATGTACTTACTTATTTTAATTGAATTGATCTATAAACATTACAAACTAATTAAATTTGTATTAATACGAGTAAATAAATATGTATCTAAACAAAAAGCAATTATAGGGTTGTTAAAAATAAGATAAAATCAAATTAATACTTGATGTCACTCTTTATACTTGTCACATCTTTTTCGATGGATTTGAAGAAACAGCCGTAAAATAGAAAATTGATGGCGGTTTTTATTTTACATCCGATCCCTTTTCTGTTAACCCGAATAGTCTCATCTTATTACTGCAAATTTTGTTCAAAAAACTAAGGAAGTACCATTTTTGGCCCACGTCTCTCTAGTTCAATTTATTTTATTCTAACCCTACTTTATGCGCGTGTAACGGATCAAAAGAGAAATCTAAAAACTGTTTCCTACTGTCCTCGCCTTTTGGTTTTTGGATCAACGGTTTCCCAGTTATCGGCTGTTTCTTCAGTAAATAGCTATTTCAGTCAGAAACTGAAACTTTTTTGAAGGTATATTTTCGGGATAAGAAATCGCACAGTGTGTGCGCATAATGTGATCGGCGAGTTAAATAAGAACTTTCTGTACATTTTAGCTTTAATATGAAATAAATTATTAAGCTTCAAACTCTTCGGAAAAGATTTACCGCTACAAGTGTAATAAATATTTTCTCGGCCGTCTTGCAACCAGCAGACTTCTTTTTCTTGCAGTCTGTTGTAAATCGTGCATCGTGAATCCTATAATCGAGATTTGGCTGATAAGATAGCGATAAAATGTTCAACAGCAGGATATTCACATGAATTTTCGTTAGGATTCTGTTTTTCACATTTTATTTAGAATAAAATCAATAATTTTTTTTTCGTTTATATCCGAATAGTGCGCGAGGCCGTTTGTCGTTTCGGCAGTCGAAGTTTTAACATCGGATATCCGGTTCGAAAATATAAAGATTGCCTGCCCACACATTTATGTCGTGAAAAAACAGAATACAGTTTCGTGTTGAATACCTGGTGAGCGATTAATTAGCTTTATTTATATTTTAAGACGTACAAAATTGCAATTGTTATGTGTAAAATGAGTATTTTAATTAAAATTTAAATTAAATCTATTGTATATTACAAATATATTATTTTATATTGTGTATTAATACAATAACTTTTTTTTTGTTGAAAGTCGTAATTTTGTTAATTTGGAATAAATAAAATTTGCGAACCGTAACAGAAAGAAAAAAACTTATGTTTAATGATTTCTATGACATAATTGGACAGTCTTGATAAGCTCGTTTAAAATAATGTACAGGCCGTTTCATAATGTTCTTCGGAGTTTCGAAAATTCATTAACAAAAATCTATTTCACTCATAAGAATAAAACAAGTACTGTACGAAAGAGTACTAAACATATTTTTTCCACATATACTAGGCAGTTACTAAACCATTTGCTTGCTAGACGTCGACAGTAGAGAAAATGGCAGCCACGGGAAGCGAGAAGTCGTTTTTTGTGCTAGAATTTCACTCGTCAAAGTCAGTAATTTCTGTGCAACGTGCGTTTCGGTAGAAATTTCATAAGGAGCCACCAAGTGACAATTCAATTCGTGCACGGTATAAACAATTCAGTGAAACCGGTTGCTTGTGCAAGCGAAAATAAACCGGTCGTCCATCAACCTCGGAAGTCAATGTCGAACGTGTGCGTGCAAGTTTCATTCACAGCCCGTCAAAATCGACTGCGGCTGCAGGCAGAGAATTAGGAATTCCGAAAACAACAATGTGGAGAGTTTTCCGTAAACGTTTATTATACAAACCGTACCATCTTCAATTAATCCAGCGTCTTTCTGATGGAGATAAAACACGTAGGCTCGATTTTTATTTACAGTTACAGGAAAAGATGTTAGATGAAAGTTTTCTAAACAAGATAATTTTCAGCGATAAAGCTACTTTCCTTATTAGCGGCAAAGTAAACCGTCATAACGTGCGAGTTTGGGGAACTGAAAACCCACACGCTTATGTGGAACACATTCAGGATTCTCTGAAAGTAAACGTTTTTTGTGCGATCTCTCGTGAGGCAGTGTATGGGCCGTTCTTTTTTACAGAAACGACAGTAATCGGCATGATATACCTGGATATGTTACAATTATGGCTTATGCCTCAGCTAAACGACTTCATTTTCCAGCAAGATGGTTGTCCTGTCCAATTTCATAAAGAGGTTCGACAGTACTTTAACACATCATTACCTCGGCGCTGGATAGGACGTGCGTCTGAAGAAGACCAACACATTATGCTGTGGCCACCAAGATCACCAGACCTCACGCCATGTGATTTCTTTTTCTGGGGATACATGAATGATAAGGTGTTTATCCCACCGATGCCGCACGATATCGCTGAGCTAAAGGGTGGCATAATCGATGCAATCAACTCTATCGAAAATGACATGTTAGAACGAGTTTGGCAAGAGCTAGACTTTCATGTTGATGTGTGCACGTGTCACCAGAGGAGCACATATTGAACATTTATAGATTTTAACAAAAACTGTTTGAGTCCCTGCATCACCTCGTACAACTTTCATTTAGGTAAGTGAAATACCTTTTTGTACTGAATTTTTGTAACTCCTAAAAACATTATGAAACGCCCTGTATAAATTGATTCTGTGTTGTTGGTAGCGATTGGAGTGTCGTAAACGCAATTAGATCGTTAAGAGAGGCTCTAATTCTATCGTCTGTAATGAGTTAACTCTCGTTCAATTTTTAGCGTAGCATATAATTCTAATGTTCTCATCTTCAGTGATTAATTTATAAATGAATTTATTCCATTTGTGAATCTTTTACCAAAAATAAAAATAACGGTATTACATGCCATCAAAGATATAATACGCTCCTCCATCCTTTGCCGTAGAATAGAGCAGAATCGTATAATTGTAGTCGTTTTGCTCGAATTTCGCAATTTTTTCAATATCTGTTTTGAAGGGTTTTGTTTATGTTACCTTTTAAGTACGTACATTCGTATTTATACGTATACAGAAGTTTGTAAAGTCGAGTGTTACTTTATCGTTTGATGTAAAAGGTCACCGTTGCCTGATTATTTTTTATTATCGTTTGATGATTAGTTATTAGCTTAATTTGTTTGCGATAACTCTTGTTTACTTATTATTACGTCTGTGTACCTAAGCTTAAAAAACCGATATATAACTTTATGCAGTGGTAGTAGTAGTAAAATAGAAATTTTGCATTTTTTCGTTTTGCCTGTACTTCAAGCTTTTTTAGCGGAAGGCCTGATTATTAGAATATTACAACGAACTCGATTCCCTTAATTCAAATCAAAAGTATATTATTTGCCCGTATAACAGAACATTATTAGTGGTAACATTAACTTATACAGAAAATTCGTCTGATAATCCCATCGCGTTCTACAACCTACTTCATTCGTTTATTTTTTCGGTTAATTTATTTTAAACCACAATTTTTGTTTATCTTCTCAAACTTTTAGATAGCTAGTATAAATTTTAATAGAGATGGAAGTCGAAGGGAGATTAGATAGTTGTAACTTTTTTTTTAACCTCCGGGACAATCGTCACGTGGTTCTTCAGAGGATGAGATATGAATGAATTGCATCGTTCGAAAATGCCATACTTGACCGGGACCGGGATTCGACCCGGGAACTCCAGTTGAAAGGCCGAGATGCTACCACTCGCCCACAAGGCCGACGTAGTTATAACTTATCTAAATTTAACTAATGCTGCAATTTTGAATCACAAATCTGCCATGTTTGTCGAAACGTTGAACTACTTTAGAAGTTATCGCAGGTCGATTAAACGTTTATTCTTATTTCTAGATCTATTTCTGTCGGCTTCTGTAGTCCTATGAACTCGCAGCTTATTGTTTTGTTACTTTAAAGGGACGAGTACTAATTTTGTACTGTTTTTACAGTCGTGTGAGCTTTTTTCTTTTTTTATCGATAAATTAATTCACACAATATTAACACAAATCTTATGTGCTCGTGCGTTTTTTTTAAATTAAAAAAAAATTATCTTTATTTTTCAATTTAGCTCTAAGTTCATAGTGCGTGTAAATTTTTGTTAGAAATTCTATTAATGATTTTAAATACAGTCGAACCTCTATATAACGAAGTCGAGAATCACGAGAAAATTCGTTAAATAGAGGCTTTCGTTATTTAGATGTAACAAGAATTACGTCTAATTTTTTTTCTACGGACATTTTATCCCGTTTTATAATGAATTGAAATTAAGTACAGTTATTTTTCTTAATAGCTTTAGAAAAAATAATGTTAATTTTTTTTCATATTAATTTAATACATTATACATACTGTATAAAAATATGTATTTCAGGTAAGGACTTACTTCGTACTTAGAACGTATGTAGGCTATATACTTAAAAGCTTGTATTCAGTTGTAGGTTAACACTCTGTATTTCTATTTCTAGCACATAATTTTTTTATAACCTTAACAAAACATGAATACACTAACTTTTTTTAAATTAATTAAAACCACTAATCCCAATGCTTTCATTAGTTTTTGATAAATATTGATAAGTAATGTTTGCAGTATATAATTTTTAACACGGTATTAATTTATTACTTAAAAAAGTGAGTAATCTTCTGCGTTTGATAAGGTGCTACGTTCAAAAAAAAAGGTTCTCCTTTATTTAACTGCTCAGAAGTACTGGGCTTTGAGCTGTAGTCCAAGCCTGACTGTTTTAAATGACTCTACAACCTCGTCGTTGGTAGGTTTTCTCTTCTCCGCTGGTCTTCGCAATTTTCGTCATCATTATTTTCTTCTTCTACCGGTTCAGAGGACTTAACACTATGGAGTATGTCGTTGTCGTCCGGAAAATCAGAAATTGTAACCTGTGCATCAGCAGTGATGAAATCTTACTGTGTAACTTCGTTACTGGCATTTCCAGTTTGGAGCAAATTCCAGTGACTTTTTAACTGTACCAGTTCATATCATCTTCTTCCTTCCGTTTTGTCGTGGTGGTACCGAAACCAGCTTTACAAAAACAATAGAATATTGTTTCATCGCTAACATCATTGGTTCATACTTTTGATAATTCAGAAATGCACTCCCGAGGGACAGTCTCGTTCTCTACAATGGTTACAATTTTTCTCAGGATACTTTTTCGATAGTGCAATTTAAGATTTTTTTTAATTACCCCCTGATCCATTTGTTGTATAATTGACGTTAAGTTGGTGGGAAAAAATACGACTTTTACGTTATTTAATACAGAATTAATGTCTTGAGAATGTGCCGTACAATTATCATTAAAAAGTGCAATTTTTCTCTTTGGTCTCGTAATCTGTGCAGGTTTTTACCCAATATTTAAAAATGTCGGTAGTCAGTCATCCATGCCTTTTTGTTAAATGTGTGGTCTACCTCCAGAGATTTAACTCCTTGAAAACAACGCGGAATCTTGGGAATTTTGACCTTACCACTTCAATAAAAATAACCTGTCATTCTTGACTGTTATCAAGAATACTTTATACAGGTACAATTTAGGTACGAAAATCAAAGGAATAACTATCTTAAATTCACAGAGATGTCCAAAATAAATTTAATCTCATTATTAAAAAAAAAAAAAAAACATTTCGTAAAAATTACACTATGTTACTACGAGAGATTATCTCTAAAGTAAAGACCGTTTCATTATAAAAAAAAAAAACTATTCTGAAAACTTTATAAATATTTGTTATTTCTCTTAAATTAAATACCTTATACTACTTCTCTATATAATCGCCACATAAATAAAGACATTTATCGTACCGATACTCCAGCTTCAATATACTCTCGTCGTATTCTTCTGCCGCCATTCCATTTAGCCACTGACAGCACTTTTAAATTCTTCGTCACCCGCGAATTGCTTACCACTTAAAAATTCTTTCAGTTGCCAAATCAATTGGTAATCAGAAGGAGCTAAGTCCGGACTGTATGGTGGGTGATCGTAAATTTCCCATCCAAATGTTCTCAGTAAATCATTTGGATCCGCATCGTGCAGCAGGACGACGCCGTCAGTCAGCCGCCCACGTCGTCAATTTTGAATGGCTAACCGTAACTTACGTAGAGTTTCGCAGAAGGCTTCTGCATTTATTGTCGTTGCACATGGCATCAAATCAATCAGCAGTATGCCAAACCGATCCCAAGAGACTGTGGCCATCAATTTGCGTCCAACATAGGTCAAGTGGCTTGACCTATGTTGGTCTGGCTGGTGATTGAGGATGACGCCAATCACTTGACCGCCGTTTTTTCTCTGGCGTGTAATACGAAATCCTTATTTCATCGCCGGTAACAATTGAATTAAGGAACTTAACCCTTTTCTGTGTAGTACCTCAAAAATTCGAAAGCAGATTTTTTTGTGACGTTCAATTTAGACGTGCGGCACCCAACGTGCACAAACCTTATTGAAACATAAATGGTCATGAAAAATGCGACCAATAACAGCTCTAGAAACATCAGGAAAAAGAAGGGCCAGGTCGAAAATTGTTGAGCGACGATCTTTTTAATTCATCATCGATGCGTTTCAACGAGTCCTCGGTGATTATCGAGGGCCTCCCCGAACGTTCTTTATCGTGAACATTAATTCCGTTATTTTTAAACCTTTCACACTATTTTCGGGCGGTTTTTTCATTCATTACATTATCACAGCAACTAACTACCTATGAATTTCAGCCGGCTTAACGTTTTGAGGTTTAAAAAACGTATGACTCCACGTATTTCACAGTCTATGGCAACATAGATTTTCCTGTTATAATGTAATAACTCACGTGTAATCAAAGATACTATAACGCGACAACTTACAGACAACAATGCAATGTGTACATAGCGTGGCCATGAACGACACAGGTTCGCCAACCTTAAGAAGAGAAATTTCCCAGCGGTTTTTACTTTAGAGATATCCCTCGTACATACTGTATTATGTTAATATGTAGCATGTTACCATTTCATTATATAGGGGTATGAATACGTTAAATAGAGGTAAATTTATACATAGTTTTATTAAAATGTTACGGTGCAGTAAACAAATTGTCAAATCGAGGTTTGCGTAATACCGAGGTTCGTTGTATAGAGGTTCGACTGTATAATATTCTCAGTGCTTAAAATGAAATGGAAATTTTGTATCGTATGAAAATGCCATATTTGATCGGTATTCGAACCCGTAATCTTCGAATGAAAGGCCGAAGATTTTGTTACTCCGCCACGGAGATTGGCACTTTGGTTTCTTATTTCTTGTCAAGTCGACTTATTAATAAATTAATATTCTTATTGAGCATCTCTTGAAAGCTACTTCTGCAATTAAATTCTTACTGTTTATAATTACAAAAGTGCGATTTTACAGTATTTGATTTCCAGTGATGCTAAAGAAATTGTAGGTTCGGTTCTGTGCATTACACTTTTTAGCCGTAGTGCTCTTCTTAATCTAAAGAAAGTCGTTCGTATATATGAAATAAGTTATAAAATCTTTGAATTTTTTTGCAACTCATTCCCCTCCTTGTACAGGTAACGAAAGTTGTCTTCTTATTACGAATAATATTGCAAATGTAATGCATTTGAATAATGTTTAACTTTTAAATAGGTGTAATATTAACTTATAAATCGTCTAATTAATCATCTTTTTATAGAAAAAAATAAGAACTTGTTGCGACGTAAATTTAATTTATACGAGGTTGACAGTAAAAACAAAATACTAATAACAATTAAAATAAATGTTATTGCAATGTGTATAACAAATCTGAAATAATAATAATAATAGCAATATAGTTGGAGCGTATTTAATACTTTTACTCCATGATATGCGTATATTATGTGGAAGGCATAATAATATCATGAAAGCTAATAATCGTATAAATTAAAATTAATCGTTACAGTGGAGATGTAAAAGGTTTTTTTTTTAACGAATAGCGTTTGTTTTTAAGTTTTATTACGTTCATTAAGCGTAATGACTAATGAGGAGATAAATCCATGTGATTTATTTGTTTCTAAATTTGTGTCTTTATAATTACAGCAGCAAATGCTATAAAGAACGTAAGTTATTTTTTATTAGCATTTTTAAAAACTTTCCCTTAGTGCTCCATAATTTATATTAAATTAATAAACACTTGAATAAAATAAAGATTTATAAATTATTATTTATGTTAGGTATTAAATATTAATTAACTTGAACAGTAACACAGAAATACTTATTTGGAATAGAAAAAATTCCTTTTTCCAATTAAGATTAAAAGAAATAATAAAAAAGTTGTACTGGGTTGATTGTATTGTACATTTGTAATCGATCCTTATGATTAAAAATATTCGAATATCTGTCGGTCGATTTCTTTTCAGACTTCTATTGCAGTCAATTTTCAAGTCGCCCGATCCTCGCAGTTCCAGCAGACTGATCGACCCTCGTTCTTCGGTTCTGTAGCTGGCATTTTTCGTCCTCCCGTTGTAATTATTTTCGTAACTGGCGTCTTCATGGAAGTTTCGATACCGTTTGTTAATTCTTCGAAGCGAGACAGCACGCCAGCTGCCTTTAGACGCGAAGCCTGAATGAGGGCATCGTTGACCGATTTCGCTGACCCGAGAAGAAGACGCCTCTTGATCTCGGCCTACCGTAGTCTGCCGGTGAACGAGTGTATTTCCTTCCGATATGTGCCTGTGGCAGCCCAGCCCAACTAAAGTCCGTTGTATGCTAGCAGATCCCATTCGGATTTTTTTGTGACGTTCCGTTAAGACGTGCACAAACCTTTCTGAAGTTTAAATGGTTATGAAAAATGCGATCACAACATTTCTTGAAACATCAAAAAAAGAAAAGAAAAGAAAAAGAAGGGCCAGGTCGGAAATTGTAAGAAAAAATAAGAAATATCAAAAGCGTAAGAAAAAAAATAGAAGAAGAAGAAGAAAAAGAAAAAAAGGAAAGGAAAAAGAAGGGCCAGGTCGGAAATAGTTGAGCGACAATCTTTTCTGATATAATCATCAACGCGTGTCAACAATTCTTCGGTGATTATCGAGGGCCTTCCCGAACGTTTTTCATCGTGCATATTAATTTTGTTATTTCTAAACCTTTCACCCAGTTTTCGGTAGTTTCTTTCTAGCTTTACATTATCACCAAACACAGCAACCAACTACCTATGAATTTCAGCCGGCTTAACGTTTTGAGGTTTAAAAAACGTATGACACCACGTATTTCACAGTCTGTGGCAACATCGATTTTCCTGTTCATTTTATAACGTAATAACTCACACGTAATCAAAGACAACGCGACAACTTACAGACAACAATGCAATGTGTACATAGCGTGGCCATAAACGTCACAGGTTCGCCAACCTTAAGGATAGAAATTTCCCAGCGGTTTTTACTTTAGAGATATCCCTCGTATTTCTCCTGAAATGCATTACTAGTACCCGACCCGTCGTTTTGATTGTTCAAGCGTAAAAACTGTCATTGTCCGCACCATCTACGCTTTTCTATAAGTCCTTTTCTAGAAAGAATCTCTTTGTTGCTTCTTCTTTCTGGAAGCTTTTCTACCAGTTACACTATTTTTGTGAATCGCAATATAATTTCGACAACCACAAAATCGCTTACTATTTATGATTAAAATTATAGGTATTGCTATTTCATCATTTTCTTCTTTGTTTTCCATCTTGATTTGTTACCCGGGCTTCCTGTACTGTATTCGGTTATCCTGTAGAGCAAGGAATAAGTAAACTTTGTGTTAGTGATTCGTCATGTTTCTGTTTAGACACCTTCCTTGTATCAGTGCCGATTCGCAACGCGGCCGTATCTATATACAACACAATAATCATTACTAATATTAGTCGCCATTTAATTAATTAGTCATGTAGTCTAAGTCATATAAACAAATGTTTATAAATTTATAATATGTTTTTCAGTTCAATTAAAACTGTTGATCTTTTCATATGATCACTATTGTTTTCATGTTGAATTTTTGTGTTTTTCTGTTATTTATTTACTCTAATGTTATTTAAAGTTAATAATACCGGTAATGTAATTTTTTTAAGTTTATTGGAGCGTGAATGTAGTGTATTCCTAGATTTGTGTCTGTACGATTTGAGTTATACCGTTATTTTGATACCATGATTAAGATTATTGATATCCCCTCCGAAAAAAATGCCCTTACATCGTGCGGAATACACATCATTTCAAATACATACAAAAGTGAATTACAGAGTAAGAGTAATCCAACTGCGTTGATTTCGGATGTCGTTAATAAAACTGGTAACATAAGTGGATGTTGTGCTGCTTCAGTGTACGAAGAGATTCTAGAGTATAAATCTACTAATAAGTTACGGTCTCCTAAGAAAACAAAACCCCGCAGGTCAATTGAAGAAAAAGTTGATGATTTCGATAAAAACGCGATTCGTATAAAAGTACACGAATTTTTTTTATTGAGAAATGGTTTAGCGTTTTTTTTTGTTTTTTTTTTTTTTTTTGAGGGCGAAAAATGTCTACGCGTTATCATCGCCAGGATTTTTTTTAATGAAAAAAAGAAGAAATTAAAACTAATATCACAGGAAGGTTTAGCGTTGAATAGCGTTGTATTGAGAAATGGTTAGTGTTATTTCCTGTGGAAGAGAATTCGGTTATTGTCTTAGACAACCCCTCTTATCATTAATGTAAAAAGGAATTAGCCGTGTCTTGTTAAAAGAATGATATCAGAATGTGGCTCAGTTCAAAGGGAGTGAATTTTGAAGAGGATAAACTTAAGGTGCAATTATTGAAAGGGTTTCGCGTATTAAAAGTAATTTTAATGTTTATAAAATTGAGTTACATGATCCAGTGGCAAAACCATGTTTCGATTGCCTCCCTATCATTGTGTACTCCACCCGATTGAGTTAATTTGGGAACAATTGAAAAGTTACGTAGCGTCAGAAAATACTGCTTTTAAAATATCTGCTGCTAAAAATGTATACTTAAAAGCCATCGATAAAAAAAGCAGGAATGGGAAAACTGTGTAAGCACGTAACGGATACTGTTGAACTTCAAATTATTGTAAATTGGATATTATAGTAGAAAAAAAAACTTAGCCTCCCGTTGTATCTTTTAACGACACTATGTATTTCTCACAATCAGATGACGAAAACCGAATTGAATTTATTGCGTGTTTATTATCATAGAAATTCAATCTAAGATAGTACTGTTTGTTGACAATTGACAATTTCATAACTTAAAAAATTCGAAAAAAAGTCTTCATTTATTTAAATTTAAAATACATATAATAATTTAAAATATAATAGCGCGTGGTTACTAATGTTATTAATGTCGCGTTGTTTTTTTTTTATGTGCATCAGATTTACAGGAGATGCTTGTGAATCGGCCGCCTGAACACTCCATGCGCGCAGTTTGTTTACTTGAACTCTACAAGCGAACCGAGCAGGATATAGTGTATAATACGATGTATTGTTTCATAACAAAAAGGGACATATAAATTTGTCGTTTTATACTTTTTTTTATACCGCTCTTAATTAAGGCTGTGATGAATGTAAAACATGCATCGGTGCATCGATTTTGTTGGTTTCTCTGATACATGGCAACCGCATGTGTTTAACACTTTTATTAGTTAAACTGAACGTTTTAAATCCTATTTATTCATTAATGATAATAAGTTTTATTTTACTGATAATTTATACAGTTAATAGTTACACACTTACGCGTTTGTAATTTAAACATTAAAATTATGAAACCACAATACAGTTTTGATTTTTATTCAGGTGGCCAAACACTTAACACACCTTCGGTCAACTAAACTGTTTCTGGTATATAAATTCTTATTAATTCTGTATGTAAATCGTTATTTTATATGTCATCACATTTCAATAATTTTTTTTTTTAACAGCGTAGCCAGTTAATGCGTCATTCATACTAATATAAAGTGACAATAATTCATTAGTGTATTTAATACATGACAATAATACATTTTGCTCAAGAAATAGCGGATCGTAATAGAAAAGGCTCTATTTCTCTAATGGTAGTCAGTTTTGGGAGCGACTTGCGTTTCTCGTCAGATCACTTGCAATCGTTACTATTATTTATGGTAATTAACGTACGTAGGCGTAAATTGCAAATTGCTTTTAAGAAGTATGTAAGAGAGCTTATCTTTTTGGCATGTAGCCTTTTTGTTGAAAAATGCTTAATAATGAAATCGCATATGTAATAACAGAGTGGTCGGGGTATTGGGAATGTTTTTAGCTTCATAGTGAAACCAGTAGATCAGACTTCAGTTTCATACTCAACAGCAGTCGTGGCGCAGACTTCAGTTTCATACTCAACAGCAGTCGTGGCGCGACCGTTAGTTGAGTTAAATAACCTCATGAGTTTTAACAATATTTTGTTGCTGTCGGTTAACGTAACCGTTACACCGATATTTTAATAAAATTTGTATAATCTTTTTTTACTGTCGATAGATTTTTGTTAAAGTTTCTATTAACTCGATATAATAAATAAACTGAATATAGTAGGTATTCGAAATGAATAAAACTGAATTATAATTTAATTTTATGATTTTCTACTTGTACTTACTTCATAGAAGTTAGACTTAGGCGTAAGGGAACGAGTATCTCGCCTTAAAAGCGCTGCTTGTTGAACTAAAGCTAATTCTCTAAGGGACTATACCGTACGCGTATTTTTTTTGTCGGCTGCGTTTATCTTTCGCTTTTATGGCGGTGAATAATATTTCTAAATATCAAGCGATCCAGTTTAGTAAAGCAGATTTGTTTCGTCTATCTTTTCGTTATATTTTTATCAGTCTAATTATTTGAAAAAAGATAGATTATCACGTTTAAATAGGATAAACGATATTTATCACGTGATAGATTATCACGTGCAAATATTATTTGCACTTTTAAATAGATTAAGAGTTTAATTTTGTTATTTTACGATAGAGTTTGATATAGTCTTTTTTGAAATGTGAAAACGTGGTATATGCATTTTTTTCTCTGACTTACTTGTTATCGGGCAATCATTTCTTTTATTTAGTAATAATAGTTAGGCGGCTAAAACCAATAATGATAAACGTTACTGTATTATCGGTTTGTAGAACTGCTCTGAAATTAGAAGATAGGTCGTTAAATAAACTCCTACTGTTAGTATTTCCTAGATGATATTGTTTTTGTAGATAATTGTTGTATTGTTTTTAGTAGTTATCGTTTTTAATAGATAAGTATTGTTTTTGTTAATCAGAAACTTCAAAAATTAAAGAAAAATTGCCCTTTCGAATCTCCAAATATTATGGGTATTTTCAGTAATGAAAATTTATTTAGTCGACTTAATTTTATAGTGTCGATTGTATACCCCTGAGAAACGTTGAAGAACATGAGCTGCCCCGCAAAAATAAAATGTAGTATTGTTCGTATATATTTGCATTTAGTAGATCTAAACTTACTTAGTGCGGGACGGAATTCCGTTTTTCTTGTTATATGTTTTTGTAGTCGATCCCTTAGTGAGCCTCTAAGTACGCTTTGGTCTCCATCGGATGATTTTTATATATGTTTGTTTTGATTGATGTTTTCTGGCACATAACTGCACTTGTTCTCTGTCAGTAAATAATTAGTTTTGTTTATTTGTTGTTTGCTATCCATTTTTTTTCTGCCGATATACTAGGCAATGCTCCAAAACAAACCCAATTTTTTTTTTTTAATCTGTATCGCATAAGTAATAAGTAATGAATACTTTTTCTTCGGATCCTCTACTTACGCCTGTAAAAATTAAAGCGGTTTCTTGGATCAGTACTGTCATTATTTATCAGAAAACATTTGACTTCCCTATTTGTTGTGGCGTGGTATATATTCGAGCGGACTGTTTACGTTGTTTTCCTGCATTTATTTTTGACATTATTTGAAGAAGGTTATAAATTATCATTAGTGCGCTGCTATAAAACTAACCTGGTTTAATAATATTTAACTAGTAGCCCCTTGCTGCTTCGCAGCAGCGTTATTATTACAATGTAATGTTATATATTTTAAAAAATCGGCTACAAACCTACTGGACCCATGCTGCTCCACAGCGTTATTATTACAAAGTAATGTTATAAAATTTAAAAAATCGGCTAAAAATTATCCCATTTACAACATATCTCACCCCCAACCCCCTTATTTTTCTCTTTCCGTTCCTACTAGAGGTAAAATGAGTGCTCAAAACTTATTTCCAGTACGCCCCAGAAGTTCTACTGAACGGATCGGGCTGGTTTTTTTTCTACTCGAAATGGCCTGTAGATATGTCATTAAACATCAACGGACCTTCAGAATGGGTTTCCTTTGAGTAATAACCTCTCGGAGAATTCCTCAATTAAGGAATAAACGAGGATTCTTTGAGGAATTTTCAGAGAACTCAGGTTTCAAATTCGACGACGCTTAATGTTATATTTATGTGTCATTCCTAACAGAATAAAAAAAAAAATCAGCCTGATTCGTCCAGTAGTACGCCCACACGGACTTAAAATAGGTTTAAAACTCAGTTTTTTTTTCAATATGTAAGATACAGAAACCTTAACTAGCGCTGATTGTATATTTGCAATCAAGTTACGTAAAATTTAAAATAACAAAAACGTTACTTTTGTAACAACACTTTCAGACCTTTTTTTTAAAGAGTTGTTGCAGCTATATTTTTCCTGTGCTTGATGTAATAGTCTGTTTTGATTGGTTTTTTAAAATCTTTTTTTTTTTTTGTAATTTTTATTAGTTCGTTTAGGAGCATTAATTTGGATATTTCAGTACATAGGCATACGTGCACGAGCAAGCTAATAATTATCTATTTTGTCCAGAAACATAATAATAATAGTAATATAACCACTGTGAAGAATTGGTAGCGTCACTGCCTTTCGTCCGGAAGGTTCTGAGTTTGAATCTCGGTCAGGTTTTACATTTTCTTCATATGCTATACAAATTCATTTTAATTCGTGACTGTAACTGGGCGATAACTATGTAGTTGGTAAGTTAAATATGTTATTATTAGAAAAGCCGCGATTTCTGTATGCTGTTTAAATTTTGTCACTGCTGTTTATTTTCTTTTTAAAATTGTTTACTTACCCATGCAGTTTTTAGAAGTTGACGTTATAATTTGTGATTGTAAATCATTTTCTAAATTATAACAATAAAAAATCTTGGTTGTGAAAACGTTACTATTTCACTTACCACATTCTAAGTGTGGTATGTTGGTAAGAAAAGAAAAACAAAATGGTTTTTAGTTTTACTGGATTTTTTTTAACAGTATGCCATAATATGACATTCTGTTTTTAATCATTGCAGTTACTTGTTAATGACTTTTATCTGCTTAAATAAATTAAAATAAGTTTGTACATCGAGATTCCTTTTAGTCTAAAGATCTGATGGTGAAGTTATTTTTATCTTCATTTACGTCTATCTGATCGCGTCATTTTATTTTGGTTAGATCGATTGATTTTTTGTTTCATTTTGCCTTTACGGGTAGCGTTTAATTATTTCTGGCAAAGATTCAATTGTAGTACTGCAGTGAACGCAAATCTTATGCCTTGCCATTTGACATCACATCTCCTTTGGTCTTTGTATTTAAGCACGTTCATTGTTATTTGTTTATTTCTGGAACTTCGATACTACGAGTAGCGTCTTTATCTTATCCCGTCGCAGACTTTCATATAAGGTACGAAAAGGAAAATTTCACCAACCTCGGCTGTCGGTCGTTACAAGATGATGTAGATACTTGTGTGGACTAACCTTTTCATAAATACATGTAGCGGTTTTCCTTTATATTCATGTATAAAGAAAAATGAAAACGTTCTCATTTTTCGGCATCTACGTGTAATATCCTAGTAACCGTAAATGGTGCGCTTGTGTATCACCGTTACGGTGTGGGTCAGTTGTAAATAAAATGTTTGTTAATCAAGCCTCACTATCCTTATCATTTTTCTGTTGTAAGCGCACATTCCTTTTCGTTAATCAGCCAATAGAAAAGAATGATACCGATCGATGAGTCCTGTATCCGAATTGCTTATCGTTACAAAAAAAAAAAAGAATAGATAATCATACAGATACAAGTATATATGAACAAATATCTTATTTAGGATATTCCGAGTTATCGTGCAGTTGAAGTGGCTGTTGCTAACAAAATGTTTTGCCGGCTAAAATTAAACGTATAATTTTGTTTTTCGTAATTCTTTTCTGGTAATCGTAGTAATGATTCTAGGCGACCCAACTCGAATCGAGCTGCTTCCGAATTCGGTAGAGTCGTTCTTGAAAATAAAGAACATCTAATGGTGGGAAAAAAAAAATGATCTCCGATGACTAATCACTATAATGTACAGCAGCGTTTCTCAACCTTTAAGTATATACGACCCAATTTTCAATCATAATTTTCATACAATAGCCCCCCTCATACAATAGCAATGTATACAATAATAGTGTATTTTGACGATAAAGCTACACTAAGACCTTAATTACAAACCTTACAAATTACTAAGAATAAGTAAATTTATTGATATTTGACAACACCGATCCGCTGCATTGACAAAAACAGAATCCGATGCCTCTCTATTGCTCTCCGTCTTACGTCCACTCATATCGGACATTCTCGCGGCTTCGTGAGAAGTTCCGGTTTGTCTAGAACATTCTGGAACGTCTGCGCAAACGTGCATAAATGCTGCACCTATGTGTCATTTGCCCAAGTATTTTGGCAGCAGACAGCATGAAATCTAATAAACTTAAACGACATTTGGAAACGCTTCATAGTGAGTACGTTAACAAACCCGAAAATTCTTCGAATTAAAATTAAAATCATATGAAAAGCAAACATCGTTTTTAAGAAAACTTTTGTGAATGAAAAAGCTTTACTTTCCTCTTAGAAATTTTCATATAAAATTGCCAGATGTAAAAAGCCTCACACCATTGGGGAAGAACCTATTTTACCAGCTGCAATTAAGATTGTAGACTATCTTTGGATATAATTTTGCTAAACAATTGCAGTCCATATCTCTATCAAATGATACTGTTGCCTGTCGAATTGGTGATATAGCTGAAAATCATCAGCTTTTCAGGAAGTTGCGTGATAAATTGTTTTCAATTCAGCTTGATGAGGCAACCGATAGCAATAAAGATACTCATTTCATTGCCTATGTTTGATTTTGTGATGGTATGTCAGCAGTAGAAGAACTACTTTTCTGAAAACCAATAGAACTCAAAAGCAACAGCACTCTCATTATTTGCTATCTAAAATGATTTTATAAACGAGGCAAGCATACAGTGGAAAAATTGTATCTGAATATGCTCCAATAGTGCTTGTTCAATGTCTAGAAGATTCCAAAGTATACCCAGTGTGTATGGACACATTGCATGATCTACAGAGAAACTCTGGCTTCCAAAGACATGAGTCCTGGTCAGAATAATGTGCTAGCAAGAGTTGTAACCATAGTAAATTATATAAAAATGAGTCCCCTAAAATCAAGAATTTTTTCTGCACTTTGTAAAGACATGAGTGCAGTACATTTAGTTTTACTATTTTATTGCAAGGCAAAATGGTTATCACATGGAGATTTTTGCAACATGTTTATGAATTAAGATATGAAATCGCCATTTTTCTAGAAGAGGGAAACCGACTGGAAGCCAGGATGTTTTGAGATGGTTTATTTGTGATGGAATTGAGCTACTTGGTCAGCATATTCGAGAAATTAAATACCTTTTGGAGTTGAAGATTCAACTCCAAGGAACAAATACACATATGTTGTATGAGAGTGATAAAGTTAATGCTTTTTGTAGAAAATTGGAATTTAGAGCAAAAACATAGAAATGTTAGAAACTGTGGTTGAATGTGTTAAAATTTACAAGAATGAAGAATAACATGTGAAAGTTGTTTTTGTAACCACTGAAAATCATTTAGCCATACTTATAATACTCCCAAAGGGCTCTCAATTGCTGAAGAAGAAATCTTCATAAGACTTCATGGCATGTGGCGAAATCAAGAGACAATTTAGTAATAAATCACTGTTTGAATTTTGGGCAGGAGTGAATGATGAGTTTTCTGCGCTGAAAACAAGAGCATTTCATTTACTATTACCATTTTCAACATCCTACCTTTGCGAAACCTGATAATCTGCAGTGGCTGCTTTGTAGACAAAATATATGAGGGACGATCAGAAAGTAAGTTACACTCCTTCTGTGAAACAAACACATATTTATTAGACAATTTTTTTTTATCGAACAAAAAACGACATATTTTTATGTATTTTTCAATCACCAAGTTTTTTAAACACTTTTCATACCTTGTGACAAGTTTTTCAATTTCACTCTCATAAAAATTTTGTCCACTTTCCTTCAACCATTTAAGGACCGCTTCCTTCAGTTCATCATTATTAGCGAAACGCTCCCTTCCCAGGTCTCGCTTTGCTTGAGAGTATCAAACAGGTGGTAGTCACAGAATGCTAAGTCAGTGCTGTAAGGCGGATGAGACCACACTTCCCATTTGAATTTTTGCAGCAACTCCTTTGTCACATGAGCTGAATAAGGAGTAGTGTTGTCATCGTCAAGAAAAATAACCCCATTGCTCAATCTTTCAGGTCTTCGAGATTTAATGACTTTATTTATTTAAAGTCACAGTAAGATTTGGCATTGATTGTTGTTCCTCGGGGCATAAAGTCACTCTCTAAACAACTCCCTCAGAATTGAAAAAGACTGTCAGCATAATCTTTCGAACATGGGGGATTTTCACTTTTTTTTGGCTGCGGCAAATTTTTGTGTCTCCATTCATATGATGCTTGTTTACTCTTAGAAGTGTACTGAAGCACCCAGCTCTCATCCCCTGTGATGATTTGTTTCAAAAACTGTGGACCAGTCCTGTAATAAAGTTGAAGAAAAGAAAGAGCAGATGCAAAATGTTGATAGTTGTGTTGTCGGTCAACAGATGTGGCACACATCTTATAGTTACCAAGCTGATTGTGAATAATCGCAAACACACTACCATAACTGATGTTAAGTTCACTTGGAATCTCCTTAATTTTAATGCGCCGTTTTCTCCAGATCATTTCATTCACACCTTCCGCATTACCCCATCGTGTTTGCAGTTGAAGGACGCCCAGAACACAGTTTGTCACTCACATTTATTCTTCTGTTTCTGAACATTTGGCACCATTTTGTGATGATGGGGTGTGACATTGCATTCTCACTTTGTACCTCAACAATTTGGCATTGAATTTCACAACAATTGTAAATTTTTGTTCACAAAAATCAGACTTCTGAACGCACTTCTATGTTGGACGAAACCTCTAAAGGACATGCCATATCGACAACTACATTACTCATGTACTGAATATCATACAAAATTGCAGCTGGGGGAGCATGAAGACAGTAACACAACCAGTACTACCACCACAAGACATTAATATATTCCTTTCAGTTCAAGAACACAGCAAGGATGTAACTTAGTTTTTGATCCACCTCTCTTAGATCTCAGCTAAATATAGAAAAAGAACTCACAAGTGTCTATTTCTAATATTAAACCTTCCTTCAAGAAACTTTTCTCTGCAAGACAGGCCCAAGGGAGTTACTAAAAGTTATTAAACTTCTTTAAGTGTATTATATCAGTGTAAATGTGTATTTTATTATTTATTATGTCAGAATGTAGTTTGCTTTGCTTTCCTTTCAGTAAATTAATAACGTTTTTTAATAATATTTTCTTTTTGATATTTTCGTGCCTCCCATTTAGTGTTATCACGCCCTCCTGCGGGGTTGCACCCCACAGGTTGAGAAATACTGATGTACAGTATATGGAACTCGGCTCTCTCATAATTTGCTGCAAGGTTATTAAATACTCGTACCAACATAATTTTTATTGTGTGGTAGTTGAAATAACTTAAATCTTAATAAGACTTCATTAAAAAAGCGATGTTGGAAAACCTAATAATATATTTCATTTAGTATCTTTATATTACTGGATGGTTTTATTACTGTCAGTTGGTAATTACATAATTTTAATGAAAGAAAATATCTTAAATTTATTTCATATTTACATTTTTATATTAGGATTTAAGTTTAACATTGTTTTGCTGATAGTGTATGGACGTGTTTTTTTTTAATAATATGCGTATGTATTATATTCCATTTATTTTTTATTTTTATGTATTCTATTAATATTGACCACTTTAAATGGCACACCAAGCCAAATTTAATAAGCAGCTGTAACATTTAATATTAACTATATTGTATTTATTAAATTTAGTTCAGTTTGTCATTACAAAAACTCATTGTAAATGATTTTTACTATAATGGGCAAAACATGAGAAAAATCAGCAAATTTCAAAATTAACAATTTTTTTTTATTAAGGTTTATATGTATATATCTATTTTTTAATATTACAAACTGTACTGTTCCATAAAAATATTATTATTGTTTATTAATTTTTTTGTGTGTAAATATTGGATTTGATTGTTAAGCATGTGAATAAGTTATCATCCCAAAAGAGCTAGTCATACTAACATTGTTCAGGCCTTGAATGGAAGTGCTACAGTTGTAGCCCACTTCTTCGCTAAGTATTGTGAGATAAATAGCTAACTATTTGGTATTGTCAAATGTTAGAAACTTCATAATTATGTTTTCACAGCTGACAAAAAAAAATCTATAAGCAAGTTTTGATGACAACTAAATTATATGGTGAGATTCCACGAACCAAGAATTAAAACATTCTGCTTTAAGAACTGTAACTTTGGTACAGCAAGTGCCTCCTTTCTGGCTATTAGTTGCCTTAATCAGATTGCTAAGGATAACAAAGATCAATTTCCTGCTGCTTATGAAACTATATTAAACACTTTTATGCTGATGATCTTATAGCAGAATGTGACAATCTAGCTGTATTAAAGAAGTTAAATATAAGTTGTTTGTTTAATCATTATGGGTTTCCATTACATATGTAGTTTAATAATAATCCAAGTATAATTCCATTAAATGATAATTGTAACATCTTATTCAACTAAGGTGAAAATGTATGTACATTAGGTATTTTATGGGACAATCATTCATGCAAATAGATATTTGAATTTACTAAAGAAATAAATAACGTAATGACTAAAAGAAATGTTCTGTCTCTCATTGTTGGAATTGATGATCCATTAGGCTTGATTGGCCAGTAGTATTCTTATGCATAAATATTTTACACAACAATTGTGATAAATTAAATGTTATTGGGATGACAGCTTACTTGATAATTTATTGTCCCAAAGGAAATATCTATACAGTCAGTTAAGATTAGTTAGCAACATTATCATTAATTGATCAATTAAGAATAATAGTTTTATTAAATCTTTTCACATTTATGGGTTTTTTTTAATCCCTTATGTCCAAAGACTGTCTCCACCCTTAGGCACTACTCAGTCTTGGAGGGGGGGGTGCCTTGTGTAGCCTCTAACATTACAGGGACCCAAACTGGGTCTGGCTATGCCATTCCCAGCAATAACAGCAGATCTGCCGGGTCTAGGTCCTTTAATTGCCATGCCTCAAATGGGGCTGCCCCAATGGGCAGCCCCATTTGCTAATTTCAGGACTTTGGTCTTAACAAATCCTCCCTATTTTCCCCAGGAGTCCCCGTTCACTCTTCAGAAATGAGAGGCCAGAGCACCTCATCCCTCTTGAACGGGGCTGTCTGACAGCCCCGTTCAAATCTGACATTCCTACAGTTCCCCACATCCTCAACTTCTTCTGCTGTCTTCCTCTTAATGATATTGTTTATCATCTCACTACCCAATTATTTTCCCTGTGAAGCATAGCCTGTATTAAATTACTTGGGGTAACCATACCCACTTTGCAGTAAACCTCCTGCCTCTCTCTTCATCCCATCTCAGGCAATGAAAAACTGTATACTCTACTGTATTCTCTTCAGTACAGTAGAGACATACATCAGTTCTCCTCTTCTTTGTTTTAAATAAGTAACTACTAAAACAGCCTTGGCTATTCAGAGATTGGGTGAGTTGAAATGACAGCTCCCCATGTCACTCCTACACTACGGCTTAATGGACGGGATCAACCTTTGTGTCCACTGCCCAACCTCCGCTCTCTCCCGTTGATTTTGCCACCTCTCTAACAATTCTTCTCTTGCAGTCTTCTTATGCTTCCCCGTTGACCTCTCCATAGCCAATAACTCAAGAGTAGGCAACGATGCCACAACCAAAAAAGCCTCTGTAGAGACCGTCCAATATGCACAAGCTACCCAAATAGCCAGTTGCCTTTGCAGCCCCTCCAACTTCCTGACTGCCTTCTTCTCTGGCTGACGGACCATACCATCGCAGCTAACATCTTATGCTTGGATGTACTCGGCTCACCAACCCTACTCATAAGCCTGGAGACAGCTGATAGTCTTGCTGGCCTTATCAACTGCCTCCATCACATGTGGCTGAAAGGTGCGTTTGGAGTCAATCCAAACTCCCAAATATTTAGCCTTCTTCACCGGCACTATAGCCACACCTCCAACTGTTAGTGTAATTTCTTTCAGACTCCTCCTCCCTGCTATTACCACTAACTTTACCACTACACCACAAAACTGATTTCTCTCTCTCTCTCTCTCTCCCCACTACTTATCCACCATACTGATTGCCAAATTACCTCTTCGCATCACCTTCACCGTCTTTCCAACTAGAGACACATAATCAGCAAATCCGATAATATGGACACCTTCGGGATACTCCAACCTGACGGTGCCATCATAAGCAAGGTTCCACAGAGTCGGCCTTAGCATCAAACCCTGTGAAACCCCACACTCCACTGCAGCCTCTAATACCCGTCTTTCGGCCACAAAAATTCATGGATTTGCCGATTCATTACTTAAATATTATTTCAAAAATTCAATAGTTTAACTGACTAAATCAGATTATTCTGAAAGAATCATTGATATATTATCCACTCAGGGATTAAATAATACACTTAATGCCCTCATATTATTATCACAGTTAAAATATTTTACTTCAGAAATCAGTGACATTCAACCTGAGCAACAAAACATCTTGCCATTCGAAACAAAGTAAACAATTCTCTCTTGATCCACTTATAGGTTCATCAGGCATGATTCATGTAGGGGATCACCTTCAAAATTACAAGCTGTCATTTAATAATAAACATCAATTTATCTTACATCTTAACTCATACTTAACAAATTAATAATGGAAAGTAAGCATTTGCTTCTTTTACGTGGCGGCATTCAATTACTGTATAATTCTCTGCATGAAAGATTCTGAATTATCTTTGGTAAGATCATTATACTCAATATCACAATTCCCCGACACTTTCTTATCAGATCTCTTCTTACTTCAATTCCTGATCCTGATTTCACTGAAATTTCTATTAATCGTTAAGGTTGTTGGCAGCTATTGCAAAAATTTACACAACCCATTTGCAATAAAGGTTGAAGGATTATTTAAATTCGTTGCAACAACATAACAAATGGCAAAATCCCAATCATCTGTGAAAGCAATTTAATTTAGTATATTTAGTACATGTTGCAGATATCAAAACATCTTTCAGAATACTTCATAGACCAATACACAAACTATGTTTGTTACCAATCTTAAAGAATTGAACATTTACTTATATATGAAAATTATTTATTCAGATATCTGTTTAATCAAGGTATTTACTTAATCTAGGTATGTGTTTAAACATTGAAACTATTTATTCAAGGTATTTACTTATTCTATGTACTTATTCAAGATTTATTGATTCAAGTTCTTATTCTAAGAACTTATTCATTACAAATTTCTATATGTTCAAATGATTTATATGTTTAAAGAATTTATTCAATTCGAGATTTAGTTACACAAGTCCTATCAAATGTTATTTCTTATCTCATTATGTCAATGAAGATGTATAAAAAGATTGCCTGATTTTTTGGTGGGCAGTATGTTCAGATATGAAATCAAGTAAAGATTTCTTCTTTATTTTGTAAAGAGTCCTATAACCCTATAATTTTTTATTATTCTTTATCTTATTATTAAAAAGCATATTGTTCTTTGTTTCTCTGGTCTTGAATGATTTGCAATGAGTAGCATTTCTCAGTCTTTATTTGGATCCAAAAAGATAACCTATCTAGTTTCAAAGAGTGTATCAAATTTTTATTAGTAAAAATTTATATGGCACATGGAATCTAAAATATTAAAATAAAATGTTTTCAATTGAAATAAATACAGTCTAACTTATAAATATTTTGTTCACTTCATTATTTACACAATCGGCAGTTTTGTATGTTTCATTAGCTAAGCGGTTAAAACATATGGTAATAATTGCACACCAGTATGCTGGTATATAAGAAGACATTCAGTTCAACCTGCAATAAGACATTAAAAGGTACATCATAACAAAATATAATAACCTTCCTACATTGAGCTAATTTAATACAAACTGTGAAAAATCTTTTTTTAATACTATTTTGAATTTATTACCACATTTCAGTTATACCAAGTTATAATTAAAAATACAAATACGTAATGAAGATAATTGAAAATATAAGTTAATAACTAAGTTATTCAATGTTAAAATATTCTTGATAAATTATTATTAGTGCTTAATCTAATATTATAAATGTCTAACCAGCTTGAGTGTTCATTACATAGTAAAGATAACTTAAAAATAGGTGATATCCTATGAAAATAAATTGAAACATAAATATATGAAAATTATGACTAAACACTCAAGCTAATACATGCAAATATCAAAAACTTGCAAATTTATCCTTGTCAGAGATGATCCAGTACTTGGTAATTTTACCAAATTCAAAATATGAGTAAAGTTATTAAGAAAGATTCTACTGGTGTTTCTAGTAATTTTAATTGCTAGTTGGTAAAAGGTTGCCAGACAACGGAGCCATAATTTAGTATCAGATATATGAAAGCGTAATATAAAAGTTATGCAAGTTAATATTTTTAAAATTTGAAGGGAATCTTAAAAAATTTACTATTTCTTAATGACTTAGATACAGTAAAACTAATGTGTTCACTGAAGGATAACTTACTAAGAAAATATACACCGAAACCTTTAATAGAAGATCTTTTGTATTGCAGTATTATTCTGTAAATAATTATAATCAGCATTTGTGAACCTTCCAAATTGAATATGAAACATTTTTTAAGTTTCAAGAAACATCATTTTTGCATTGAGTTCAGATCAGTTTGAAGCAATTTAATATCAACCGCATTTGTAGTAGGCTTAAACAATTTCAAATCATCCGCAAGTAATAAAAAATGTGAGTAGCATGTAAAATCAAACCAATGTCATTTACAAATATTAGGTAAATGGAGGACCAAATGTGTGCCTTGTTCTGCTCCTGATGTAACATAAATAGGCTGAGAAATTTTATCAGTTTTAACATACTGAATCCTTTTTTAAGAAATGAATGTAACAAAGACAACAATTTACCATTAAATCCACACGTAGCAAGTTTTCTTATAAGTAATTTGATATTAATTACATCAAACACACAATGAAAATCAGTATAAATTACATCAAGTTAATCACAGTTATTTAGGCATTAACAATATGTTCCATATATATATATATATATAAACACAAATTTTTTTGTTTAGATTTACCTTCCAAAAAACCATTTTGTAGAAAATATAAATTCTTTATGTAAGTTGTAGCTTTCATACAAACTAATTTACCTAAGAGTTAAGGCAATAATTATTGATATCTCTAGTGTTACAATTTTTAAACAATGTAGCAAATTTTCCAAACACTAGGAAAAACACCAGTATTTAATTAACAATTTAAGGGTCTGGTTAAAAACTGTACAGAAAAGACAACATTTTTAAACTAAAAGAGGATGAATATTATTTAAGCCCATTGAAGAATTATTATCAAGTTGGCAAATGATATCTTCACCATAATTTTCAGTTAAAATAATGTTACTAAAGCAGTCATACATAGTTAATTGTTATTTCAATCGAGGATAAATCATTATTAGTGTAGAGACTCAAGTTTTTAACAAAAAGTTATATAATATCAATGTAGATGTTTTCAAGATAAATATGATACGGATATGATCTACCAATGCCATTTTTATTTGCAAATTTAAAAAGACATGTTGGAGTGATTAAAGATTTCTTGACTTAATAGTTTTATATTATTCATGAAGCTTATGGAACCTTTTCTTATTAATAATACATAATTGCAGTTTCTCAGCAGAAATTTCAACATTAGCATGATCAAAAACAATATTATTTAGAATCAAACTCTTATTTAGTAGGTATTGAATTGCTTCAAAATTGTATTTTTATAATCTAGTATGTATTTATCAAATATAAGATTAGAATTCAAAATCAGGTAACATTATCTCTAGAGATAAATGATATTTGATCATAATCAAACATTTCATCTAATACTGTCAGTAAGATTAGAAAAAATTAAATCAAGATTATTAGCACAATAGTTAAAAAAATTATTTGATTGTAAAAGATAATAGTTTGTACAAAAATAGCAGTATTTCAGAATTTAAATTTGGATGATAACCTTTAGTCAAAGAAATATTTTTTTTATTTTTTCCATACAAAACCCTAGTACATGAATGTCACATAATAATAATTTAACTGTGGTGCACTGTTTATGAATGTGGTAAGCAAATTAGAGATACAATTTATGAACTCATCATAGTACTCAGAAGAAGAACTGAGTGAATTGTATGAAACTTCTACAATAATATTACTACCATCATTAAATGTGACTTTTTTTTTTTTAAACATATTCAAATGAATTGTAACTATTATAATGTTACTATATTTCAGATTTTTTTTTCAAAGCTGGTAATACACCTCCCCTCACTCTTCTCCCAAATTATAAAAATTGAATGGTCAAGCCACATAATATTGTAAGAATCAAAACCAAATTCACAATTGTCTTCTAACAATGATAATTTAGATAGTGCTTATTATATAATAATCTAAAAATGTCTTCAATTTCTGCTTCAGTTCAAGTAACCAACCTCTCATGCTTCTAATATTTGATAAAAGAACGTAATAAAATCAACACTGTCATACAGTTGTATGTATTCTTCTTTTTGCAGGCAATATATGGAACTCGATTAATATAGACAATGAAAAGATACTCTTCATTGTTATTAATCCTTGATATAAGTTCAGGGCGCACATCATTAAAATAAGTTGTTTTTTTTTTTGTTTTTTTTTAATACCATTTGCAATTTTTTTTTATTATGAGATATCCTGTTAACACGATTTGGTGATTTGAAAAGAACCTTCAAGGGTTAAGTCTTACCTTGAGTAAAATTTTTACTCAGGAATTAGGCTTTTAACTCAACCAAAGCAAGAGGAAGATCTAGTGTGCAATTTTTAAGTACCATAACCAGATCAGTGTTAGAGGCATTTGCTGAATCGTCAGTATTAACTTTGATTATACTCTTTTTCTTATTAATCCTTTCCATTACCTCACTAAGTATAGTGTTTGCTGAATTTATAATTTTGTTCAGTACTTGCTACGCTATCTTCAACTTTGCCCAATCTGTCAAGTGCATCATCTAAATTCATATTATCTATTTTTTATCGGAAATGTTTAAGCTGTGTTTAATTAAATCATTTATACATTCCCAAAGTGGTAGAAGATTTGGATCAGTTCTGGTTTCAATTTAATTTTCAGAATGAGTACATTGAGATGTAGAATTTCTGTTTTTTTTTTTTTTTTTTTTTTTTTTTTTTTTTTTATTTGCTTGACCTCTTAATTGATTATTATTTACAGCTTTATTACACCACGTTTAGAACCACCACTTTCATTTAATTGAATTACTTGTATATAAGCACACGATTTATGAAAGTAATCATTGCACACGGAGCATTTAATTGCATTCTCAATAAGAAGAGTATTTTGCTTATTCAGGCACATGAAACATTTGACTTCCGACTTGATCGCCAATGCAAAAATAATGAATTTCAATAAATAACCATTAAACAATACACGATGTAATAAACCACTTGGTAAAAGTGAGGTATTATTTTAATAATGACCACTAAACACTATATAATTTTCAACTTGAGTTTTTAATTAATTTATAGGGTTGATAAACTATAAAAAATTGAACGTCAAAAAGATAAAATCATTTAATAAATTATACTAGCAAAAAAACCAATTAAATTTACAGGTGTATAAAAACACCAACTGACAGCAATGAAATGCCATCTCGCCTTGTTATACAAAGAATTAAAGGTTTTTGAAAACGAATTGCTATGGAAAGACAAGAACATTGATAGACGATATGCCTGCCCTCAGGCAGTTATATGTCATCCTTGGTATTTCATGTTCGGAAATGATCAGCCATCACTATGTCTTAATTTTTCCTACCACGTTCTTCTGAAGTTCTCCAAGCAATTGATTTTAGGGACTATCTGATTATTCGAATGGCACTTTTAAAACAGGGTACCCAACTGTACAAAAGTTGGTTGTTTGAGAAGGTCTAGGGTTCAGTCTTGGCCCTGAGCCCCCAGAGGGCATCACAAGGTATCACAGTTGACTGATTTTGTATTTGCACAGTAACTCACACCCATAGACAATAAGAGTGCAGATGACATCAGTCGCCATGGAGGGCGTTTAAACCATAGAAATTTAAATGTATTATTGATTGTGTTCACAAAATTAAAGACTACTAAATAAAGTTTCAGTTAGAACCTCCACACTTAACACAATAGTTATCATTCAACCATTGGTAAAACGGAGCTTTAAATTTTTAAAGCATAAGAAAAACTAATGCTACAGAAACTAAAAGTATAAAGGATAACTTGTTTGTTATAAGTAAGATCTACCTTCAGACAGCCTCTTGATGGTATTGTCCAAGGAAGCCTTTGAAGGCATGATGTCCTACACGACCGTGGTTTAGGCTTATAGGTCAGATCTAAAGAGACAAGCACAGAACATTTATTATATCCACTAGTTTATTAACATTTGCTACCATTTTTGGTAGTCGATCTTAGCAAATTTGTTCATGAAAGTGATAACTGGTATGTAGAAAGGGTAGGAAGTGCAGGTGTTCGAGTAACTGAAATTCCAGTCAGAGGAGCTGTAGCCTAGTCAAATATATAATTGCATCGCACCATACTGCCTTGTTCTTAAGGCTGGTACAGACAATAACACTTAACTTAAAGGTAGGAAATACTGGCCTCTTATTAATGGGGAGGTTTTTTTTTGTGTGAGAAGCATTGCCAGACTCGGAGTTGTTTCATGAAGTTATGGTATTTTGGAGGAAGTCGACTGTGTTTGCCAGTGGTGGACCCATTATTATTTATCATTATTTAGATTTTGATTGTCATCTAAATTTTATTTGATGACAATAATAGTATAATATGCTCAATGGCAATAATAACAAGAAGTAATGTTTAACTTCATTTATTTTATTGTAAAAAACGTAATATTAATTTGGTTTTTGATGAGAGGATATTGGACAATTATTTGACTACAGCCTATTTGGTTATATGTACCTTCTAGTATATATTAAATTTTATTAACGTGCGAGATTAAAATTTCATGCTGATAAAGCAACCCAGAGGAAAGGTGGAGGGAGAAATGCCATTAAACAATTATCAGTAGTATATCAAATTAATATATAAAATTATTGCGTCGGAGTGTTTCCAAAAAAACTATGAATTAAGAAATTTATGATTAACTCTTTTCTTTTGTCTGTAAAAGTTATGAAAATGACTTTCAAAGGATAAATGATAACATTTTTTTACCAAAAATTCATTGTTTATTTACTACGAGTATTCCAGAAGTCTCCAGGTATCCCGTGCAGCTTTCTGGATTCGGAGCCCGTAGGTGTCCTTTGTTCATATCGTGTGAGTGAGTTGTAGTTAATTGAAACCCAACCGCCAAAGAACACCGGTATCTGCAATCTAGTATTCAAATCCGAATAAAAGCAATTTCTTTATGAGGATTCAAACCTGAAAACTCTCAACTTCCAAATCAGCCGATGTACATAGACAAGTGAAAAAAAGTCTATAATTATAATAATAATCTTTATTCTACAAAATAAACAGATTATAAATGAAAATAAAATTATTTACAGTTATAAATTCATAATGCATAAGCTCATTATACATAAGCTAATTCATAAACAATATAAAATAGAAGTAAAATAATAAAAGTAAACAGTTATTACATAATTTTGTGGAACTAGGTACCCCCTGTAGTAATGACCCTCTGGAGGTTACTATCCATTATTTTTCAATGAGCAAAATTATAAACTAACCATTTATTGAATAATGATCAAGTGTGGATTTCCAAGTGGATTTAAAAAATAATTACACGATGCATGTCTTGCAGTACTAAAATTTCAGTTAAAGTGACAAGATTATATATAGATGTAGATTGAATAAATTAGAACCATAAATACAATACAAGAATACAGTGATAAAATTGAAAATAAAATTAATCCGAGATAAATTTGAAAAAAAATGATAACAAAATTAAAAAAAATTAATAAAAATATTATTTATAATAAATAAATTATTTTTTTATTAATAAATTAATTTTATAAACTATTGTTTTTTTTTATTTATAATAAAAATATAATTATATTTGGATAATACATACGTATGTGCTAAAAATTTGTTCATTACCCTGTAATGTTGCAATTTTTTTTAATTTTACATGAATCGGCCATACAACTTTACAAACATTTTATTTTGTATTTTTGGCCCATAAAAAACACGTTTCTCGAATAAGAATATATGAATTTAACTTTTTCTTAATATATATATTGGTATAAATAGCATCGTAAAACAAAAAACATCAAAGGAAAAACCGATAAAACATAAAATGTCCGTTTCCAACCGTCATTGTTGTCAATGACACACATAGTACATATATATAAATATTTATGTAAAATAAATGCATGATTTTCCCAGCAGTATTTTTTTATGTTATTAGTTTGCACTTCCTGAGTCTTCCATCTTCCTTCACAGTTGTGATATTTTACTGAAAAAAAAAATAGTTTTTCTATAAAACTTCTAAGTTAGTGCAGTTTAATATATTTTTATTAAGTAGGTTTTCATTTTACACATGCAATGCCACTGCCAGTTGTGCCTGGCACCATGTCATAACGCGGAGCATAGTCGTCTTTTTATATAATTTGTAAAGTTTTTGATAGTAAGTAATAGTAAGTAAATCGTGTATTCATGTATTGAGCCAAGATTTCATTGGTTGTAAGAATAAGACGTGCAATGCACCTACAGAAGTAACTTTGCTTTACTGTGTCATTACGACGATATAAAATATTTATATTACGTTTCTTTATGTTCCTTTTAAATTACTGCCCCATTTTTGTAGTCTGTTTAACTTTATGATGATCAATGTTTATTTATTTTTGAAAACGTTTGAAGTGCTCTTTCTTAACATACACGCTATGTACTTAATTTTTTTTAGAAGAATACTGAATGGTCGATAAGAATGAATAAACATAATAATAAATAATATATGGGTGTGGAGGTCGCCACACTAGTGACTTCCATTGTTTTGTTAGCATCGATCTTTCTTCCAGCATTTTATGGGTTCGAATTCCAGACAGGCTAAGTACTTTTGAAATGCTTCAGTGCATTTTCTTTCATAAGAAAACTCTTCTTTTTTTCTCCAAAAAAAAAATTTTTATTTGAATAAATTATATAAGTAAAATAAATAAATTATTTTGTGCTTAGGATTGATCCTTTTAATCTTTAAAAAAAATATTATACGTCTATAAAAATATACTTACTAAAGATGTACGAGGTCTGTTTAGAAAATAACCGAACTTTATTTTTAATTTTACAGTTTATTGGTGCTTGTCCCCTTCAAAGTACTACTCCCCTCCCCTATTCACACACTTTTCCCAGCGGTGTTTCCACTTCGCAGAACAGTCCTGGGTAGCTTCATTTGAAATGCCCTTTAAGGTCCATGACAAATTTGCTTTATATCATCAATAGTCTCAAAAACAGAGTCCTTTCATCAGTGACTGTAATTTCGGAAATAAGAAAAAATCGCAAGGAGCCAGATCTGGCAAGTAGGGAGGCTGAGATAGGACAGCCATCTGATTTTTGGCACAAAGCTGAGTGTGCAGGCGCATTGTCGTGGTGAAAGAACCATGAGTTATCTCGCCACAACTCTGTTCTCTTTTCGCGGATTTTCACGTAACCGTTGTAAAATGCCTTGATGGTACGCACGGTTCACTGCTTCACCTAGAGTCAAGAATTCAAAATACTTAATTCCATTAAAATCGAAAAAACAGAGAGCATCACTTTGACATTGGATCGAGACTGACGTGCTTTCTTGGGGCGTGTAGATCCTTTGCCAATTCATTATGATAATTGAACTTTTGTCTCAATATTTAGCCGTAAACCCAAATTTCGTCTCCCGTTATGGTCCTTTGCATGATATTTTATCGTCATCGGCTTGTTCAAGAAGTTGCCGACAATTGTCCAATCGATGTTCTTGCTACTATTCGGTTATCGTGTTGAGGAACCCGTTCGCTGCAACTCAATTTTTAGTCAAAATGTTACGGCATGATCCAATTGAGATCCTAACTCCTTCTGCAAGTTTTTTGACAGTCAGTCGGCGATTTGCACGCACTAGATCATTGATTTTCTGAATGCGGGTGTCATCAGTTGAAGTCGAAGGTCATCTTCAATCAACTGACGACCGCTTTTAAATCGTGAAAACCATTCATAACACTGCGTACGACGCAGATCATCATCTCTGTAAGCTTGTTTTGTTTCAGAAGTTGAAACGTTTTTGTGAAAGTTTTCCCCCAGTTTCACGCAAACTTTTACGTTGTATCGCTGTTCCCAAAAATCGCTACTTACACTTAAAAATGTTGCACACAAATAACATTAACATGAAAACTAAACTACGTAAACAGTCCAAGAACATGTGGTTACAGATGACGGTATGCGGAACACAGTACTGCCAACCGCACTTCACTAAATATCTCTCTGTTGGCACATAATTAAAAATGCCCTATTATTTTCTGAACAGAATTTGTATTTATAGATTAAAAAAATAATAATTTATCCTGTCGTTGGAAATTTGTAGATCAGAAATGAGAAATCCTGTTGTTTTTTATTATAGGCGAGCTGTGGTTGGACTTAACTGTGTCATACCTTCTTACATGACAGACAGAACCCAACTCGCAAATTCATATCACAATTCCTGGAGTTCAGTTTTGAACTTATTCAGTTCACGGGAGAAGCAAAATTCACTGGACAGAGGCTCAGCAGCTTTGAGAACTAGTATAAAATATTAAAAACTAAACTGTTGTATTTTAAATAAAAATTACATTGTGTAAATTGAAATAGGGAGGAAATAGATTCACTGAACTTCAAGAAAAATTACTGTTTTAGATAATGTAATATCCCGACAGTGAAAATGAATAGAGTATAAAGTTTATTCCATCCATATCAATGATTCAGAAATCCAAAATGTGGAAATTCATACAGCTGACACCTCTGGTAATTACTTAAACATTGATATGAAAATAAGAACACTTGTTTACAATATTTTTACCTTATTAAAACAATTTTCTTTATAATTGAAAAGGAGTGAAGTTGAACCTACAGAAAAATTTAAAACAGATTAATCTGCATAAAAATTCTAAAAATAATCAAAATTGAATAATTAGAAATCGTATTTATCGAGATATTGAGATTTGAAAAGTTAGAATAAAATTAAAATTAAATTTTAATTGCAATTATCATTCTAAAGAGATGATGTATATAATATTTTACGTAGAAATATATTTATTGTGTGAAGGTATCAAGTTAAACGAATCATAGTCTGTTATTTCTTATCCAGTAGAAGAAAATTAAAATCCTAAAAAAAATATAAATATTGAGATTTAATTGCACCATAGGCAGTTATATATAACCTTAAGAAAAAGCTAACTTGAATGTTGAAAATCAGTCTGTGGTTACAGGAGTTAAGTGTTTAAAATCTTTAATAGAAAGAAAGAATTGTTTGACCTGATTTTTCTATTGAAGAAAAAACCATTAACCTTTTACATCTTGACTGAAGAGTAAAATATATTTGAATTAAAATAGAAGTTAAATTGTAAAAAATTATTAAAAAAAGAACAGAGGAAAAGCCTGCCAAAATGAGAATCCATAAGGTTGTATAATATTTTCTGTTTTATTTAAACTTATTTACAATGATTGTTTAAGGAGCATAAGGATCAGGAGCCTTGTCTCGGTTCAGTAGAAATGTTTATTTTTATAGTACTGCTGGTGGTGGATTTGTTTCTCGATATAGACTGCATTTTTTAAACATTTATGCTTTTTTATATTTCTTATTGAAGTGTTTGACATGCAAACTGAAAAGTTACTTTTCTTTACTCTAGCGATTGTTAAATTTTTAAGCTTACAAAAGCTGTATTGCCGTGGAAGTTGTCAGTGCAACGTATTTGTTGTGGAAGATTCCTTCTCTTATTAGTGTTAGGACAAAGGTTTATCCATGGATTACTAATGTCATCAGTTAATTCCCTGTATTACAGTTGTACAGCATATCAGTTTATCAAATTCTATTTGATAGTGGATGTTACACAGCGTTGTACATTTTAACTAGCTTATGGACTGGTGTTTGGGGTGATGATATCACCTAATTATAAAAATCTTCAAATTCCTGGAGTCAAACTTTTATCTGATAATTAAAATGTTTTCTTTTACTTAAAATTTTTGGGAAGCCTTTTTATTCTGTTTTCAGTTACTTTTATTTCACGAATGTAAATTACTGTTCATTCACTTGAAATGTTTTTATTTTGACTATTGTAGCCGAGTTCTGGAAGTGATTATTTTTGGAAACATGAAGAAAAGTATGTATATATTATACACTGTTCTGTCTGTCTGCTATATTTTTTCCATTAAAAAAAAAAAAAAAAAACAACAGTGAGAGATCTTTTAATAATATTCAGATGAAATTTTTATACTTTTATTTTTCACACAAAAAATAAATATTGTGGACCTAAAATTTCACATTTCAAAATGGCAACCATAAAATAATTTGTTTTTTTTTCTAAAGAAATAAAAACTAAAAATAAATTTATCAGAGTTTTCTTCTATACCTCAGTTTTTTGAAATCATATTTGAACAGATCTTTTCCACAACAAAATTGTAAAAATGTTGCTTAAATATAATTTGACATAACTAATATGTACATACATATTAATAATAATTTTGCTGTTGACAAATCCACATTTTGAAATTTGAAAAAAAGTTTATTTTGTAAAGAATATCATTTTAAACTCCACTTACCAAATCTCATTAAAATACTTCAGTTATTTCTTTATAGATGTGATTTTTTTTAAAATTAGCCACTTAGGTAATTAGTCATAAAAATTGTGTGTAAATTAAAAAAATCTAATAATTTAGATATAATGACAATTCATTGGAGTTCAGTGAACTAGTTTTAATTATTATAATTGCCATTTGTTAGGAATCTGTGACAGATTTCATGTACATATCCGTTCATACAGATTATCTGTCTGCTTACACTTTTTGTCATTTTACAGAATCTTAGAAAATAGTTTAAATGATCATGTTTTTCTATTATTTAATTAAATTATATTTATGAAATTTTTAAGCTATGACAATTTAAATTCTAGATGGCTTTAGTGGACATGTTTATGTTTACATTTTGCTTATCATCAAAGTACTAAATATAAATTTTCTTTATTGTCTAAATATGACTAATATCAGAGCTTTGTTGTGTGAAGTAAGAGTAGTAAATTGCAAAGAGTCAGTTCTGCAATTTAATGAAGAGTCAGACTGAGGTTATATTCGATAGAGATATTAATTTTTAAGGTTTCTAATTCATTATCTCATTGTTAAAGACACCTAAATAAAATCTGTAACTTTTAATTTGTTTAACAAAGATTATTTACATTAGATGGTTTGTTAAAGAAAAATAACCACACTGACTTATTCTTTGTCTAAAGCTCCAATGTTGGCTAAACGCTTTTATAGCTAAGTTGGATATTTCTTCATGGTACTTTACTCTGGATTTGGGGAACTTTATCCTTTAGAAACATTTTAATTTGCTGTGATGACAGCAGTTTTGTTATAGCACACATACATTGTAGTAGATATGCTGTTTGAGACAAATTCATTGATCAGTTATATGTTGCTTCCACTCTAATAAAAATTCCCTATTGGCATTTTTACTAGGAATCATTAACAGGATTGCTGCTGTGCTGCTGTTTTCTGGAGCAGCCTTGAGCTTTCCTCTGAATTCAATTATTTTTCTTTTTCTCTAATGATAGGGCATCCTTTATTACTGACCACTTCTTCTTCTCCACCACCAATTCTATGGGTATAGAATTCATGGGGAATGAACTGACTAAGGGACTGTTTCTTGATTATCAGCTTTACAATAACTGTAATGGTATATTACTTATTACATAAAATTTAATCTCTAAATCACTCCTAAAATACAATAGAAATAGTATCTTTTTGCCTAGAGGTCTCTAGCAAGTGAGAAATTTGGTGCTTATAAGAAAAAGACCAAATCAGATCTCTTGTTTAAGTAAAGGGAAAAATTGAATTACACTGAACACAGTGTAAGGCACTAACTTCTTTTGTGATGCAATGTAGATGACATCAAATTTCACACTTTGTTATTTGGTAGTTAATAAAATAATACCTTAATAATGTACATGCACTGTTTGAGTATACATATCATGCATAGCAAATATTTATTTATAGCTTAGGGTTACAAATCTAAACATTTTCAATTTATTGAGACAATGTATTTTTCATATTACTACTTTAGTCATGCCTTGTAGTATTCCTTACTACTACGAGTGTGTTGATTAACTTATTCCCAGAAAATACCATATAGTGGAAATATTTAACACGCTTACAAACATCGTATGCAGTAAAATTTAGTCATACTTAACATTATGTACTGGCAGATATGCTGTTTGTACCTATCGGTAAGGATTACTGTGAGTATTATGTAAAATAATACTTAAAATATATTTTTTTTTTAATAAAAGGGTTCTTATTTTTAACATCATATACAATTTTTTCAGTTCAGAGAACAAGTTTAAAAAATACAAGGAATTGTTTTATACAACACAAGTTGAATCTTCACCAGCTGACATGGAGTATTCTTGTCTGCCCAGAGTGTAAATGTTAAAAATTTTTTCCTGGCAGCTATTACACAATGTTTATTAATGCCAATGCCATATGTTTTATCTCCATAGATTTCAGTAACAGCACACTGCTCCCTATGTAGTATAATATGTGAAATATGAATTAAGTGCTCAGAACCTCTGGAAACATATTTAATTGCGAGTGACCAGAAAGTCCATGAAAACTTTAGACATAAGCCTTTTTTCTTTTTCTTTTTTTGTATCCCCTAAGTTTATCAATTTATCACACAATGTTTCTATGTGACAAGATCGGATAAGAACACTCTTCAGTGTCAGTTGGTAAAATGAATAACAAATTTAAAGTTCTGAGATCAGCTTAATAAATAAGTGTGTGCATTGTAATGTAATCGTAATTTTATTAAGATTGTTCTATCAAGGAATAGGTATACATTTCAAACTTTCTGCTGAAATGGGATGGATTTACTACTAATAATAAGCATTAGGTATGCAAACTGAATTAGCTAAATCTCATAATCTTCTTTGTTATACTCTTATCATAAAAGGTAAGAGCAGAGCGGAGGTACCAGTACCATGGAAGAGCAGACCGGGGCTTCAACTGGAGAGGCATGTTACATAATTGATCTAAGCGAAGGCAGATAAAAGAAAATTTCATAAAGGGAATCCATTCACTTGATTTTTGTAGATATTCATAAAACCTATGATAGTGCCTGAAGAAACAGATGAGTTTCAACTTAGTTTCTTTTTAATTAATACTGTTTAGTTATTGAACAACAATACAGTAAGTTCTGTGAATTGTAGAATGGAGGAGCAATCTGAAGGTTTCTTGGTGGCAAAAGATTTGAGGCAAGGATGCTGTGTATTCAACACTGTTAACAATTTATTTATTTCAGTATTGAAAGCTTGAATTAAGAGATATGGAAGTATGAGGGTATTCATCAATGATGACAATAATTCCACATGTTTTTGCTGATGATCAACCACCGATTGCCTAAGATAGACATGACATCAGATATATGCTGCAGGTAATTGAGATGGATTTTGGTAGATGAGGTTTAAGATGATCCTCAGCAAAACAAGTTATATGACAGTCAGAGAGCAGAGTTGTAATCTTCAGATGAATATAAGTACTACAGAAGTAGGTGAAGAGTTCAAGTGTCTATATTTTGTCTTGTGAAACCATGCAGCAAACCAAAACATAATAATATGATGATTCTAATTACACAGTCCATCCAAGAAAAAAACACTTCTCTTTACTTTTAGCATAAAAATGAAGTAAGAATAACTTGTAATACAGAAATTAGAAAATTCTGATAAAATTATATGTTTATCTTAAAAATAAAAATTTTAAGGACATATTACAGCTATATTAAAATTTCATTAACTAAAAGAGAAAGAAATGTTTGTTATCTTAATGTATTTCTTCAATATCCAATAAGCTACTGTTTGTTGAATTATTTATAATTTCCCAAATTTATCAATATTTTCATTAATATTTTCGCTCAAATTGTCAGCTTCCCATGCAAACAGTTGAGTACAATTGTCTTAACCTCTTCACAAAATTGTTTAATCTCTCGTAAATATTCCCTTTGCCATTAAATAATATCTTCGCATTCAATCAATAAAGACTTATTTTTTCTGGACATGAAACGAAAATTCGTTGATTTTAAAACGATGCAGTGTACTTCTAGAAAAATTTGGCAGTTCAGAGTCTGTATTCATTTAATATTTTGTTCAAGTTGGGAAGCTTGTTATTGGAATGAAACAAATTAACTTTTTTTTTATAGTGGTTTTCATAAAATCATCCAACTTTTCAGTCATTATCACACACTCTTGAGTCTTTAGGGCTAACATTTTTACCATCAATTTTGAGTTTCTTTATTACATTAAAAGATGTTCTTTCACAAATTCCTGTTGCTCTACTTGCTTGCTTTCCAAGCAATATTTCTGACATGTAGTTTCAGGGTTATCTTGTTTTAAGCTTTTATATATATGTTGCTGATTTTTTTTCAGAGCTATTTAGGGGGTTTCCTGGTTTATATTTCACAATGGAATCGCTGTTATTTTATTGGCACAAAAACACAGGATAAATTAAAATAATGAAAATAACACTGAATAAAACTGTAACTGTCATAAAAATGAACTATAAAACTATATCGTACCATACAGAGTAACACATAAACATAAATTGAAATACTTTCTTTCGCTGAACTGATAATTTTGTGAAGTATTATAAAACATCAAACAAAGACTCAACAAAATTTTTAAATGCTTATCATCGGTATGCCACAGCACCAGAGAAGTAATAGCTTGCAATAATACATAATTATATGCATAAAGCAATAATTGCACTTGGCAGTGACAGAATGATTCAGCCTAAACTATTGAAACATTACTTATAGATACTGAATTCATATTTATATCTGCTGCATAGTTTCCTGAGTTGGACTATATGTTTACTTTGTCATCTGATAACCAGGACAAAATGACGAACTAAGTAATTAAATAAAGGGAAACATTTGACTCAATTATTATACTGTGCTATGAAATTAAAGATATTTAAACAATGACTATGAAATAAATATTGTTTATTTCATATTAATATTATTTAAATATTATTTATTTTGAACTGTTATCAAGAATATAGTAACTTGTGAGTCAAAGATTTGCTTATTAAGGATGCCACTGAGAAAGAAAGATTAGATGGTGTAGTGAAAGAAATGTTGAACCGCTTATCCTCTAAAAATATTATGTATGGGGTACATTCTGCTAACAGACAAATATACTCTTATATAATATAGTGTGGCATTGAATGCAAAAATCAAAAATATTATTCAGGACCTCCAGATTTTACAGATCTTTGAAAGCAAGAACATGAGTTGTATTCTGAATACATGTGTACTATTTTTTTTCAAAAAGGAAAAAGAAAAATTAATGAACCCTTTAAGATTACAAAAAATATAGACTTTTACCAAAATTTATGTTTAAAATTATTTCCTGAATTTAATGTAACTTGGGTTTAATCAATACTTCAACTAAAATTTAGGATAAAAGTTTTTTTTATGTGGTTTTAAGTGATATATGAAATATTTTAAACTGTATTGTTATATAAATTGGTTTTTTTAAGGTAAGAAAACTCCCAACTGGCTCACCAGTTGGTATAATAGTTAGTAATGCTGGCTTCTAGATCACCAGGCCTTGGATTTGATTCCTGTCAAGTCGTCCATCTCATCTTCCTAGTTCAAATAAGTCTAGAAGCATGTCCAAGGTCACAAAAACAAAACTATAATCTTTTCAAAATTTTGTTGTGCTTTCTTTTTGTTAAATTAATTTTTCTATTATTAATTTCATTGTGTTAATCTATTAAATTTCAAACAAATGTACCTGGGTATCAGATTTATTTATTTAATATGTTCATAAAATCTATTAACATTACATTAGTAATATAGTATTATTATCATACGTTTAAAAAATAAAACAAATGTACAGAACTGTATTATTAAAAATGGTATGAAGAATTTTTTTTCTTGCAAGAATTCAGTTAACAATTTGTTACGTGTGGGTTTAACTTTTGATAACCACAATTAGTTTCAGGTTTCAGTCTGTGGAACTTAAAGAACTCATATCATTCCCAAATACATTTCTTTTATCCTATGTTAACTTAGTGTAGACACTTCATAGTAAAGACTCATATTATAAAAAGAAAAAAAGCTGCAGTTTCATAAAAATATTTCATTAAAATGTGAAATAGCATGACTGATGAGCTAGTGTATAATACAACAATAGGGTAATTTTCTGTAAAATAGAAGTTGTTCATTTGAATATCCCTTACAGTGAAAAATTAACCTTTAGGCTAACTATTCAACTATAACGGTGATACAAAAAATAAAACTGGAAAGAAAAAAAGAATTTTAAAAAAGCAGTTGATTAACAATAGCCCTACTTTATTGTATTGTACTATCTCTCGTAATCAATCTGTTTTGCTGTATCATTGTTGCTTTAAAGTACATGAAATTTTCAAGTATTATAACTTAAATATCCTTATAATGGCTTTATTGACTGTGTAATCAATCACTCGTATTTCTATTGTACATACTTAATTAAAAATGTCATTGTAAGATGACATTTGTGTTAGAAAACATCATCCTTTGACATTCTAACTTTGAGTCTCACAGTGACTTGTAAATCTCTCATGTTAACCAGAAATAATGCAACCCTTAATTGTAACTTCTATACCAGTTAACTGCATTTATCTCTTTCTTAATTAATCATAATATGGCATTGCAGTTGTGATTTACTTGCATCAGAATTGGCAGTATTTTAAGTGACATTTTTCTCTATTCAAACTATAATCCTTGTAAATAATTCAACATATTCCTCAAACAGAAGATTGTATGCTTTTGGATAGCAGGTAGCCATTCTGCAGGGGCTTTGGTAATGGTTGAGTACCATTATGGAAAGGCCAAAGAAAGTTATATAATTCCTGAAGGGAATTAGTAGCCCTTTAACTAGTTTCGAGGATGCCAACTAATTGATGTTTAATTCTGCCTGAGCTTGAATTAGATTATTTGATAACTCTTTAAACATTTTGCTGTTGAAATCAGTGGTGGGGAAAATGCGTTGGTTATGCCTTTTCTTTTTAAAAATCAATATAATTATATATCCCCTTTGGTAATTTATTTTGAGAGTTAACTTTGATAAGTTACTATAAAAATAAAGTCTCCCGGTTGGGGCTGTAAACAAAAGGTCATAATAATATATAAAAACCAATGAATTCTGTGTTTTGAAGCTTGGAATGTTAGAAGCATAAATAAGATTGTAGGTTAGATAATTTAAAATGGATAGGTTAGAGTTAGATATAGTAGTTATAAGTGAGATAAGATGAAAAGATGAACAAGAATTTTCATCAGGGTATTGTAAGGTAATGATAAAAAATAAACAAAAATTGAAATGCAAAGGAAATGAACAAGAAAATAGGAGCATAAGTTAGATTTTGCCTGCAGAGCAGAACGATAATTATTATAGTTGCAAAAATTCAAAGCCAAAGTGTACAATATAGTGCATGTTCAAATAATAACCTCTGTAGAAGATGGGGAGATACAAGGATTTATGAAGAAATAAATTATGTTATCAAATATAACATTTAAAGTATGTAATATCTGATAATGGATGGAGTAGTATGGTAGGGCAGGTTAAAGAAATTAAATTGCAAACACTTTTTAAAACTCATTTAAGAAACTATTTTAAGAAAATATTTTGAGTGAGGCCAAGAGATACAGATATTGCAAATTCAGAAACCAAATAGTGGATTGTAAAATGTATTCTGGAGTTACATTGATTTTGACTAAAATTTAGTTCTGATCAAATGTAGTTGAAGTTTAAAAAAATAAAGAAAAAATGAGCACAAAGAAATGGTATACATAAGACTAAGACACATTAATTCATTTTATATAAATCAGGAACTGGACTAAATAAAAACATGGAATTTGTTGAAAGTGAATGAATAAATTTAAAAAAATGGGAAAGATTAAAATAGGAGAGGAAATTTTATGTAGAAAACTATGGACAACAAAAAATGTATTAGAATTGATAGGTGAGCAAAGAAAGTATAAAAATTCAAATTGATTAAAGCAGGAAACTATAGTGTCTGTTTGGAAATAAACTTAATAGAAAATGCAATAAAGTTAAGGAAAATTTGTTATTGAAAAGATGTGAAGTTTCAGCATCACACGCAATTGTATGATTACTGGAAAGCTAGGCACAGCATATAGGAAAAGATAAAACATTGAATTGAAGCCAAAATGTATTAGTATCAAAAGTATAAGTAGAAAATCGTTATCAACAAAGTAAAAGAGGTAACAGGTGACAAGAATATGTTGAGAAGGAAAATTATCAGTTGTAGTTATGCAGGGAGAAATCGATGATTATATTAGGAGAGATTTTATTTTGAGATCAAAGTTCTGTAAAAATTTAAAAGACTTAAAATAGAAATAAGGAGTAGAGATAGATAAAGCTACCATTATTATCTTGCTTAGGAGAAGCAGATTTTAATAGACAATAGATTAGCATGTAGCAGATTTTTAAAAGGTGTAATCTTTTACCTTAAAAAAAAAGAAAAAACAGGAGTAAATAGATGTGAAAACTAAGTACTCTCATTCCAACATCTCTTGCATAAAAAAAATACTCTATAGGAAGATAATGAATAATTTATATTAATTGGCATTAAAATTACAAAGAATGGACAAAGTAAGGTAGAAATGAAATACTGAATGGCACAAACACGGAGAGTTTTTTTTGGCAGAAAAGAAGTTCGTTATTATATAAAGAAGTAGTAAGATTTTTTTTATAAATATTGTTTTGTAGTGCAACTTTTTATGTGAGTTATCATAGGCAGTAGGATAAAGCAAAGGGAAAAGATGAGATCTTTACAGTTGTGGTATTTCAGAAGGATGTTGAAAATTTGGTTAGTTGATAAAATATGAAATAGAGAAATCTTAAAAATAGTAAAAAGAGAGAATTCAAAAACTCATTAAGAGGTGAATCAGGTCAATATCATGTATTAAGTTATCTTGGTTTAATAATTTGGTGATAAAGTGATGTGAATAAGATAAAACCCATAGAGGAAGACAAAGATTGGCATTTATAAAATAAGTTGCCGAAGATGTAGTAATTATTTTCAGGTTAAAAAATAAATACAGAGTACAAAGAGAACTAGCAGAATGGATGATGACAAAAAAATATATTCTGATCATAGCAGAATGTTTGGTTCCCCCCCCCCCCCCCAATCAAGAATAAATCCAATTATTTTTTGTTATTTGTAGATTGTTTTATAATTGCAGCCAATTTAATTTAATGGCATGAAAAAAATGACAACAAAGTTGTAGTTCATTTTAGCATTGATCATTTATTCTTATATAGTGGAAAAATAATTATACAAAAAAAAAAGTTACCTAAGATTTCTTTATTTTGGATGGGGGTAATTTTTTATATTTTATTGTAAAATTATCATTATATGTTTATATAAACCAAAAAATTTTTTAAAGTCAAAAAATCTGTATTTTTTTTATTTTTCTACATTTAAAATGTTAAAAATAATTATACTGAAAAATGTACAATAAAAAGTTTCCTAAGATATTTTTTTTTATGGATGGTGTGAATTATGATGATATTTTAATGTAATATTACTACCAAATTAAATTTTTAATATTATTAAAACTTTAAATAAACCAAAAAATTTTGAAAAATTATATTTCTAAACTTTTATTGGCTCCCCACCCCCAATATTGCCTCCAAAGTATTCAATTACAGATATAATTGTCCATAGAGTTTCATGTAGAATTAAAAAGAATATCTTATATTGAAATGAAAAACAAACTATGTAGTAGGAATTATCAAATGAAAGTTTAAAACATAGTAGTGCGAATGATAGTTATACTTTGCTCATAAATAATCTTTTTTGTAAAAAAAAAAGAATGATCAACTATTTTGAAAATGAATTCGAAGATAAATTTCTGTTATGAAAAGGCGTGGTTTATTTATTTACCTTTCCAGTTATGTTGATGTAATTTATTAATGATTTGTTATTTTGTGGGGGTCTTTTGATAATTTTTAACATGGTTTCTTATTAGCATATATTTTAATTAATTAAAAAATAATAAATGTGTGTATTTTTTCTTTCTTTTGCAGGATTTGTTGCTTGTTCTGCAACCAACCCAATATGGTTTGTTAAGACTAGGTTACAACTTGATTACAACAGCAGCGGACAAAGGCTAACTGCTACTCAATGTATTAAGAGGATATATAGACAAATGGTAACATTACATTTTAACAATATCTTTTTTTTTTTGTAATTTTCCGTTGGATTTAATCTCTGTCTTTCTCTCTCTCTCTCTCTCTATATATATATATATATATATATATATATATATATATATATATATATATATATACAGAGTGTGTTAATACAAAATCAGTCAATTTCACAAAGATGTTTCAAACCATTAGCAAATAATTTCAAAACTTTTTATCAAATTGTCATGTTCAGACTTAACATTCATAAACTCTTTATCTTTTTTTTGTAAGGATCACATTATTTTTTTTAATTGAGACTGATTTATTTATATTCATAAAAATAAGTGATGTGTTACTAAAGTAAAGTTTATACTTTGTTACATTTTTCCATGTTGCATGCTGTGTAATTCATTCTTCATTATAAAGTATTGGTACCATTTAATTATTCAAGTATTTAGTTAATTTTCACAATAAGGTAAGCTTTTGTTAAGTATTAGCCAAATTTAATCCACACACTTACTAAAGGCTGGTTTAGTGGTTAACTCATCATCACAAATCAATTGTTTAACTGGTGATTTTCAAAATTGAAAGTGTTGAGGTTCAAATCCTAGTTAAAGTTAGTGACTTTTGTACGGATTCGGTTACTAGTGTACTTTAGTTGCGGGGTGGGGGGGGGTTCAACTAACCACACCTCTCAAGAATGATCAGTCTGAGTCTGCACAAGACTACACCACATTTATTTGTCATAGATGTCATCTTCATCTCATTGGGCTATGGATGGTTGCTTATTGTTCACTAGCTGAATAGATCACAATGTACGTATTAAAAAAAAATAAAAAAGTTATATATATATATAATATATATATTTGGGTCTTGTTTAGAAAGTATGTATAGCCTTAAAGAAATTTCTTTGAGGATTTGTAGAAACTCATGAACTCTTATTTCAATTTCCCAAAATAAATTGTATCAAGGCTTATAGGACATTTAAACATAATCTAAAATTTCTACTTGTCTACTCAACTAACCCAAATGCTTGTATTAGCCACAGATTGATCAAACAATCCTTGTCATTATTTCAACACAAACATTAAAATTCATAAATAAGAATTTGATTGAGCTCTTTCTCATATTTGTTGCAGTGTTTTACTGATGCTGAAGAAATTCTGCTGTAGGTAGGCGTACTGCTACTAAGAAAAACAAAATTCTCACTGTGTTATAGTGTGTGAAATTTGTAAAAGTGACCATGGAACAATTTCCAAAATTGAAGTGCTGGAGCATTTATTTGCATAGCATTGCTTGTCCTCTAAGCATGTGCTGATAAAAACCCATTGTTGTGGATAACCACAGCAACTACAGTTAAATTTCACCTTAAAGCATGTAATATCTATTTCATTTCAAAAAATTACTGGCAGAGCAAAAGAGAAGACAATTAACTACATTAATAGGTGCATCATTCTATAATAAATATTTTTAAAATAAGCAATGACTGTCCTTCATTATTGTTAAAATTTTTTATCGCAGTTTGATGTAAAGAGGTGGAAAAATACTTATTCAGATTTAATTAAGGGCGCAGACATGGATGTTTTTTACTTCTAGTTATTTTTTTGTTGCTTCCATTGTTTCATAACTTGATCTGGAGCTCACCTTACCCCATTCACACATGAAAACAGTACTTAATATATCCTAAATCCTTTTATAACAAAATATGTGTTATTTTTAAGTTTCTGCACACACATTTCAATTATAATTTCTATAATAGTAATTTCACCATTTTTATGACATCAGTTGTCTCATATTAATACCATAACTGATCAACAGAGGAATATTTAAGTTTAAATCATTTACCTCACCAGTGTTAGAAGATTTTTTTTCAGTGGATTTTATGTTACTTTACAAACCATTATCTTTTTCCTTACTCCCAATTTTTTCATCAATATTATAAAAGAAAAATTGTGTGTAACCTTGGGAACTGGCACTATGGTCCAGATATGATCGCTGGTAACAATAAGTGGTGGTGTGCTTTATGGTTAGATTTCATGAAAATTCCAGTTACGTTTGTTAGACAAAAATTAGTAATGTCTTTTTTTTTCCAAAATATTCTGTAGCAAGGCCTTGTGCCTTTTAGTCATCCTCAGTAGACTCCACACATAGTTATTGTACATTACTTGCAGTATATTATATAAGGATCCAGTTCTTATCTTGTTTGCTGTCTTACAGCCAAAGTATGATTGAAAAGCTTCTTTAATTATAGGTGTAATTTTTGGTGATATTGCAATAAACACACATCATTTATTCTCAAACATGGTGTTAAAATTTTTTACACCTTACCCAGATAGAGAGGTAAATGTGAAATTATGAATTTCATTTCACTACAACTGCCACATTAGAAAAAATAAACACTATGAAATACAGCAATAAAGCTGACCAAATTGTTTTGTTTTTAACTTAAAAAATGTTCAAACTTGTTCATGAATGCTTCATTGTAAACAGAATGTGATGTTATATAAAAAAAACAAAAGACCAGACAGCTTACATTTCTTAGTCATTTATAATGCTTAACAGCCATTAGAAATCTTAAATAATAAGTTCATAAAATTATTTAACAGTATAATAGATCCTATTGTATTAAAATTACACCATTATAAAAAAACATAGTCTTGTATCACAGATTAAGAAAAAAAAGATTATGTTTATTAGTGTAATTATTAAAAGAATTAGAATTTTTTTCTTAAAAGAACAATTTATTATACATTATGGTACACTGTTTAAGGAAAAACGTTCCTAAAAACATATCTGAAAATGCTTTGTTATTGAATTACGGCTAGCAAAATATTTCGCCTGGATTTCAGTTCCCACCAGTGAAATGAGGTTGTACTGCTATTTTTAAGGCATTATGTGTGGGATAAACTTGATGATTTCATGTGCTTTTTGACATGAAAAATCGAATAAAACAGTCATCATAAATGCATATCCCTTAGTTTTCATGATAACCAAAATAAAACAGAAAAATTTGGTGATGAAAAGCACATATTTTTAGGTTTGAAGTACAATAATTTTGTTAAATGACTGATAAGTACATAAATTTTATTATCAAAACTTGTAGGGAATTTAATTCTGAGAAAATTGATGTAATAAATCCATAAAAAAAAATATAAACTTTTATTATTAAAAACAAAACTGAGCAAAATTTAACTGAAAAATGTTATGAATTTAAAAAAATTAAAATCAGTTGTTTTTAATATAATAAATTTAGATCTTTTAAAAATTAAGTTAGCAACACTAACTTTATGCTTCAATATTAATTAGAATGCTACTCGTCATAAAATTGTGATTACGAGTTAATAATAAATGTTAGGCAATTTAGTTGGTTTTGACATAATTGTAATTGTGTTTAATTATTTTTGAAAATCAACTTATGGTAGTATCTTCATGTTTGTTGTACTCTAAACTGTACCTAAATTTTTGAAAAATGCTGCATCTCTTTTACTCATGAAGAATATGCTGATAGGATTTTTGTGTATGGCTTTTGCAATGGAAGTGCTCCAGCTGAGGTGGAAGAATACCTATTTAAGTATCCTGGATGAGTATTCCAAACTGTGAAGTATTTTGTAGAATTTTTAATAATTTTCATGAGAATAGTATACTTCCCAGTTCTCATATTCCATCTGAATGTCAACTGGCTCATGGTAATGAATGGGAAAGCATTATTCAAGTGCTACAATTTAGTGCTAATATGAGAACTGAAGAATTTCTGCACAAATCCATATTCCATAAAGTACAGTACGAAGGACATTACATGATCATGGACTGTGTCCTTATTATGTTAATATAAAGTTCATCACCTCCAGCTCGGTGATCATGCCAGACAACTGCAGTTTTGTCAGTGGTTATCAATAATTACTATTTAATTCCTTTCATACTATTTTCAGACAAAGCTGCTTTTATTTGTTATGGCATAAACTACACAGAATTCACATCAGTGGTCTGAAGAAAACCCATATGCTGTAGTTGAATCAAATTTCCAACTATGATGTTCAGTGAATGTTTGGTGTGGCATGATCAGTAACCAATCAATAGTCCCATTCATACCAGAGAAACCTGTTACAGGGAGAAATCTGGGATTTTTAAACAATGAACTTCTTACAATTCTTGAAAATTTATAACTGGAGAAACAAATTTGAAACTGGAGCACCAACAAATTTCATGAACGATCAAAACAATTCTTAGATGAAAAATTTACTGGCAAATGGATTGGACGTAGAGAGCCAATAAATTGGCCATCTAAATCACCAGACCATATTCCCTTAGATTATTGTTTATGGGGATGGATGAAATGCAAGGTATACAAGCAAAAAATAGACACAAGTGATGAACTGATTGCTTACATTCTCAGTGCTGCTGCCTTTATCAAGAAACGTGAAGACATCATTAGATTGGCGACAAAAGATGTAAGGAAACAAGTTGAAAAGTGCATATTGATGCACTTTTCAGCTAGAACAGTGATAGAATTTTCAAACATTTATTTTAATTTACCCATTATAAACCAAGTGAGTATTTTTTTTTGAGTATTTTAATTTTTGTAAGGTCAAAATCTCTTGTACTAAAAACAAAAAAAATATTAAGACATTAAATATAATGCCCTAACATTAGGGATGTTAGGTATAACATCACATAATAGGCCATGTACTTACATGGCCTATTATGCCTTATTATGAGGCTTTAAAGCCTTACAATTTCATTATATTTATCTTTGTCAAACAATGTTTAATTGTTTGACAAAAATGTTTTTTGTCACCAAATTTTTTGTTTTACGTTGGATATCATGAAAACCAAGGGAGATACAGTTCTGGGATCTGTTTTAAATTCATAACCTAGCATTCCAATACGCCCACTTATTAATTTCAAAATTTACCTTATTACATTGAAAAAATATTAAGAAATAACAACTCTCTATATACGTATAATATAAAAAATAGTTTAGTCTTGTATGAATTTTTACAAATTCATAACATTTTTCTGTTAAGTTTTGTCAGTTTTTCCATTAAGATGGTAATAATAAAAATTGATTTTTTTTAATAGTTTTTTACATGAATTTCCTCAGAATTAAATTCTCTGTAAATTTTGATAATACGAGGGTTATTTTTTTTCAAGGTCCAATCGGTCATAAAATTAAACCCACAGTGGGTTCTGTTAAGTTTTGAGAATGAAGTGGGTTCATTCTCGGTCTTATTGATGAAGGAGAACTCCTTTCATCACCCTCGGAAATGGCAAATAGTCTAGCAAAATCTTTCCGCTCTCACCTCATCATATAATAACGATTTTCAAAGGTACAAGATACAAATAGAAGTATTATCGTTAAACATTGGTGATTCGGTTGGTGAATTAAACACTCCATTCATATTTAAGGAATTGTTACATGCACTTAAAAACTCACGGGACACTTCCCGTGGACCGGACAACATTCGCCTTTCCATGCTTTCACACCTTCCTAATTCGGCACTACAACAACTTTTGAATATTTTCAACGGTTTATTCTCCGAACAAGTCTTCCCACCCGGCTGGTCAGAAGCATTTATTATACCAGTACTAAAACCTGGTAAAGACCAAACCAACCCCTCAAGCTACCGCCTTATTTCATTAACAAGCGTTTTGAGTAAAATAGTGGAGAGAATGGTAAACCGCAGGCTTACATGGTACTTGGTGAAACATGGCTTTCTATCGGCAGAACAGTGTGGTTTCCGACAAGGACGATCTTCCATTGACCATCTAGTGTCAATAGAAACAGCCATACAAAACGCTTTCCTCAATCGCCAGCACCTCGTCGCTATCTTCTTCGATATAAAAAAGGCGTATGACACAGCCTGGCGACATGGTATTCTTAACACTCTCAAAGAATGGGGAATCAAGGGCAATATGCTTGCTTTTATCCGGGTTTTCTTAAATCACCGAACGGCTCGTGTTCGTGTGGATGATTCGCTCTCAGATAGTGTCATCTTGGAGAATGGAGTGCCCCAAGGTAGTGTATTAAGTGCCACCTTATTTTCTGTAACCATAAACAATATTACCAAATGTGTGCAGACTCCTGTCTCATGTTGTCTATTTGCTGATGATTTTGCTATTTACATTGCAAGCCGTTCAACACCTACAGCAGAGGGACTACTGCAGAACACTATATCTCACCTTGAAGCTCGGTCCAGGATTACTGGTTTCACATTTTCATCTGAAAAAACAAAATGTGTAGTTTTTTCTCGGCTACGAAACCCTTCTATTCCGCAAGTTTTTCTGAACGGAGAGACTATTACTATTTCTACCTACATCAAGTTTTTAGGTTTATTTTTTGATAGCCGACTTACTTGGGTCAAACATATAAAAGAATTAAAAACAAAATGTTCCAAACTTCTAGATATGATGCGAGTCCTTACTAACACCAACTGGGGAGCCGATAGGTCATGTATGATACGTTTTTACTATTCCTTTGTTCGCTCCCATTTAGATTATGGTTGTGTCGCCTACTCTTCAGCTCGTCAAACCGTGCTTAAAATGCTGGATAGTGTACATCATGCTTTCCTTCAGCTTGCCACAGGCGCGTTTAGATCAAGTTTTGTCGCAAGCTTACTTGTAGACTGTGGTGAACCATCACTTTGGGATAGACGAGACCAGCTTTTATTATCTTATTTTGCTCGTCTCAGAGGACAGCCAAATCACCCGGTTCTTAAGTCAGTCTTTAGAAATCCTAATCTAGGAAAGTATGAGGACCACGTCGTACTGCACCTGTAGGTGTCCGTACCTGGCGTCTGCTGCAGCATATAAATGTTGACACACCGTCATTCTTTCCTACGTATCCTTGCTCATATCCTCCATGGAGAATAAACCTTATAAATTTTACTTTTGACCTTACGACATACAATAAACAATCAACACTACCTATTGTCTTCCAGCAAATGTTTCAGTGTGTTCTCTCCAAGATGAAACCAGACGAGGTTGTATATACTGATGGATCGAAACAAAATGATACCGTTGGCTGTGCATTTGTTGTCAATGAAAGAAGGGTATTACGAGTGTGTTTACCGCTGAACTATACGCTATAAATAAGGATCTAAACATCATTAACCCTAAATATAGAAAAATTTTTATTTGCAGTGACTCGTGTAGTGCTCTCCAAGCCTTAAAAAACTTTTATTCCAAACATCCTATCGTCATTAAAATTTACAACGCAATCGCTGAATTTAATAATCGCAACACAGAAGTAAGTTTTTGCTGGGTCCCAAGTCACATAGGGATTCCAGGTAATGAACATGCAGATTCCGCTGCCAAAGAAGCATGTAACCAGCCTCCTTTCACCACCCGAGTTGCTACTTCTAATTTTATTAATTATGTAAAACAATCACTAAGAGCAAAGTGGCAAGGTGAATGGACGGCTACTGTAGATAATAAACTCCGGCAGATTAAAAATTCTGTGTTGCCATGGGACTCTTCATGTAGAAAATCTCGGCGTGAGGAAGTAGTCCTCTGTCGGTTGCGGATAGGATACACCAGGTTCACACACGAGCACCTGATGACAAGAGAACAAGCACCCCTATGCACACGATGCAACTGCCGCATGACTGTGCACCACATACTTGTGGACTGCATATGTTATGTGGCGTTGCGTCGTAAGTTTAAATTACCCAGAAACATCCGCTGTGTCTTGTGTAATGACAATGAAGTTTTAAACCGGATGTTTCTTTTTCTGCGTAGTGTAGGTTTAACCCAAAAAATTTAATATTGTCAGGTATATTTCTTATTCTAGAAAAGTTTTTAATAGATTTGATTTTATTAACCGAGGAGGGAGCCTTTTACACTCCCTATCCGAATCTGTTAAATTTTATTTTTTATATAGTTTTTTTTTTATTTATTATTTTAGCTTTTATGTTTTAATGACTCGGTCTGTGATATTAGTTTTAAGATTTTGTGATATTAGTTGTAAGTTTTATTTTTTTAACTTAGTTTTAAGTTTTATTTAATTTCTTTATTTTAGTTTTAACCTAGTTCTAAGTTTTATGTTTGTGTCTTTTTTTTTTTAACTTTTTTGTATCATTTTTGTGCTCTTGTTATCCGAGAATGGACCTTTTACACCCATCTCGGACTTTGTTTAATTGTTTTGCTTTTATTTTTTTAATTATTATTTTAAGTTTTAGTTTTACGTACTAGTTTTAATTACTTTTATTAATTTTTTTTCATAAAAAAAAACCCTGGGTGATGATAATGTACAGACGTTTTTCGCCCTCCACAAAAAAAAAAAAGTTCTGGGACTGTTATAAATTCATAACCTAGCATTCCAATACGCCCACTTATTAATTTCAAAATTTACCTTATTACATTGAAAAAATATTAAGAAATAACAACTCTCTATATACATATAATATAAATAATAGTTTAGTCTTGTATGAATTTTTACAAATTCATAACATTTTTCTGTTAAGTTTTGTCAGTTTTTCTATTAAGATGGTAATAATAAAAATTGATTTTTTTTAATAGTTTTTTTAATAGTTACATGAATTTCCTCAGAATTAAATTCTCTGTAAATTTTGATAAAACGAGGGTTATTTTTTTTTTCAAGGTCCAATCGGTCATGAAATTAAACCCACAGTGAAAATAAAAAAATTTTATTTGTAACTAGTACTTAAATAATTACGCTATTTCTCTACATAGTCACCACTCCGATTTAGACATCTGTCGTAGTGTTGTACCAACTTTCCAATACCCTCATCATAGAACGGAGTCGCCTTTGTTTTCAGCCATGTTTCTACACCGGTCTGCAGCTCGATGTCTGTGCCGAAATGTTGTCCTTCTAGCCAGCGTTTCATGTGAGCAAAGACATGAAAATCGGATGGAGCCAAGTCGAGGCTGTATGGTGGGTGATCAAACACTTCCCAACGAAAACATTGCAGGAGCATCTTTGTTACAGCTACATTGTGCAACCGAGCATTGTCATGGAGAAAGACAATGCCTGATGACAACATTCCTCTCCGCTTATTCTGAATTGCCCTTCGTAGACGTTGAAGATTCACGCAGTTTGAGGCTGCAGTGATGGTCGTGCCACGTTCCATGATTCCACCAAGAGAACTCCATTCCGGTCCCAGAACACAGGAGCCATACACTTTCTGTTGGAAAAGGTTCGCTTGAACTTCTTTGTTTTACTGGGAGAATGAGATTGCATCCACTGTTTGGATTGTTCTTTTATTTCTTCAGTTTCGAAATGGACCCATGTCTCGTCCCCTGTAACAATTTTGTTCAAAAAATCTTCTCCTTCATTGTGATAGCGCTGGAGAAACGTTAGGGAGGCGTACATTCTCATTGTTTTGTGATGGTTGGACAGCATCTTGGGAACCCATCTCGCACACAGTTTGCGGTACTGAAGTCTCTCACTTACAATGGTGTAGAGAGCTGACCTTGAAATTTCAGGAAACTAATCAATACAGAAACTGTGAACCGACAATTTTCTCATCCACTCGCTCAACGAGATCATCGGTTGACACTCGCTTCCTTCCCTGACTGCCTGCATCATGAACATTTGTACGTACTGCTTTAAAGTTCCTGCACCACTGTCGCACTTTTGCTGTCATTCATTGAAGTTTCACTATAATGTTACTTATTCACCGATGAATTTCTGCTGCATTACACCCCTCAGTCTGAAGAAATTGAATTACCGCACGCACTTCACACTTGGCGGGAGATGCTATTGTTGTAGACATGTTTACGTGCTAGCTGTGGGTTCAGAACTAAACGAAGTGACACAGTGTGATTGAAGGCCATACTAGAGACACTGTGCAACACATGCGCAAAGGTTCATCCAATTTTTGTGTGGGTTTTTATTTTGTGACCTATCAGACCTTGAAAAAAAAATAACCCTCGTAATTAACATTTACATATTTATTAGTCATTTATTGAAGTTTTACTTCAAACCTAAAAAATGTTTTTTGTCACCCAATTTTTTTGTTTTAGATTAGATATCATTAAAACTAAGGAAGCTACTGTTCTGGGACCTGTTTTAAATTAATAACCTAACATTCCAGTATGCCCACTTATTAACTTCAAAACTGACCTTATTACATTGCAAATATAATGGACAAAATATTAATAAATAAATTAAATAATATTGAAATTAAAAATAACACAAAAGTGGATTCCTTTGATATATTAAACATGTACAAAAATATATCCATAAATGATACTATTAAAAAAAGTTCTCTTTTTAATAACTAGTGGACCCGGCAATGTTTTGCTATTGCTAAATTTGAGTGTTTTTTTTTTGTCTTCAGTCATTTGACTGGTTTGATGCAGCTCTCCAAGATTCCCTATCTAGTGCTAGTCGTTTCATTTCAGTATACTCCGTACATCCTACATCCCTAACAATTTGTTTTACATATTCCAAACGTAGCCTGCCTACACATTTTTTTCCTTCTACCTGTCCTTCCAATATTAAAGCGACTATTCCAGGATGCCTTAATATGTGGCCTATAAGTCTGTTTCTTCGCTTAGCTATATTTTTCCAAATGCTTCTTTCTTCATCTATTTGCCGCAATACCTCTTCATTTGTCACTTTATCCACCCATCTGATTTTTAACATTCTCCTATAGCACCACATTTCAAAAGCTTCTAATCTTTTCTTCTTAGCTACTCTGATTGTCCAAGTTTCACTTCCATATGAAGCGACACTTCCATATACTTTCAAAATTCTTTTCCTGACATTTAAATTAATTTTTTATGTAAACAAATTATATTTCTGACTGAAAGATCGTTTCGCCTATGCTATTCGGCATTTTATACTGCTTCGTCCATCTTTAGTAATTCTACTTCCCAAATAACAAAATTCTTCTACCTCTGTAATCTTTTCTCCTCCTATTTTCAGATTCAGTGGTCCATCTTTGTTATTTCTACTACATTTCATTACTTTTGTTTTGTTCTTGTTTAATTTCATGCGATAGTTCTTGGGTAGGACTTCATCCATGCCACTCAATGTTTCTTCTAAATCCTTTTTACTCTCAGTTAGAATTAATACATCATCAGCAAAACATAGCTTCTTTATCTTTTCACCCTGTACTGTTACTCCGAATCTAAATTTTCCTTTAACATCATTAACTGCTAGTTCCATGTAAAGATTAAAAAGTAACGGAGGTAGGGAACATCCTTGTCGGACTCCATTTCTTATTACGGCTTCTTTCTTATGTTCTTCAAATATTACTGTTGCTGTTTGGTTCCTGTAAATGTTAGCAATTGTTCTTCTATCTCTGTATTTGAACCCTAATCTTTTTAGAATGCTGAACATTTTATTCCAGTCTACGTTATCGAATCCCTTTTTCTAGGTCTATAAATGCCAAGTATGTTGGTTTGTTTTTCTTTAATCTTCCTTCTACTATTAATCTGAGGCCTAAAATTATATAATAATAATAAATTGTGAAATTTTCAGCAAAATTGGTTAAATAGTTTTTGAATTAGGCACCCACAAAACAAAGATTGTCTTTTATTTATCTATAGATAAAGGAAATCATAAAAATATAAGCAACATTATTATACATATATTTATATTCAAAACTACTTTGAATTTTAAGGAAAATTTTATTTTCAGACTGAAGGTCTAGCCATGGGCTCATTTATATCAGCAATTTTATTATATTTAAATTATCACTTAAATGAGTATATATTCTTAAGTTTTTTTGTGTTTAATTACTTCGATATGTGCACTACTTGTTGCCCTACAGACATCCAGATGGTAATCTATTTTTTCCCATATACTTGCCAGCATGTCAGATGTAATAGATGCTACTGCCACAACAATCCTCTCCCATAGGTGGTTGATGTCATGGATTTTGTCTGAATAAACAATTTTTATCAGAAATCAGACAATATTTATGTCTCCAGAAAAAGAAATCCAGTGGGGTTAAGTCTGGGCTCCTTGGTGGTCATACTATCGCCTTCCTCTTCCAGTTCACTTGTTTTGAAAACAGAATGTTTAATCTAGCACTGACACAATTGCTGTAATGTGTCAGAGCATCATCTAGCTGATAGAAAATTAATCCATTTTCTTCTTCGGTATCGTCAGTCTATGGAAAGACGTAAAGTTCGAGAAAATATATCCAATAATTGTGCTTTCTGTAAATATGAACAGGCCCACAATACCACAGACTGTATTGTCTAGAGCTGTTGAGACATTGAGATTTACCTTGTTTAGAACTATGGTGTAATTTATCCATCAAGTTCCGTTTTGTAAGTGAATATAGGCAAATAAATGCAAAATTATAGCTGTTTGTGAGAAATGAATTTTGTAGAATTTGAAAAATACCAAATCTAACTGAAATTTGAACCCAGGATCATCCAAATGAAACGCAAACTTTACTACTCCATCACAGAGATCGGTGAAGTAATGTTATGGTATTAAGTTTCTTCTAGTCTGTTTAAATATTAGAAAGAAATCATTACTCACTTGTCATCATCTTCAAGAATTTTTTATTCTTACGTAAATTTTTTTTTACATTTTTCTGTTTGTGTAAGTATTCATTTATTTTGTTTCATTTTCTTGCTGCAGGGTATAAGAGGTTTTTATAAGGGCATCACTGCATCATATTGGGGAATATCTGAGACCGTTGTACATTTTGTGATATATGAAGCAATTAAGGCACATTTATTAACTAGAAGATCACATACACGTAGCTCACGTCGTGATGATGAAAAAACATCACGTGACTTTTTAGAATTTATGATGGCAGGAGCTGTTTCAAAGACTGTTGCTTCTTGTATCGCTTATCCTCACGGTATGTCACATTATAACATATAATTAGTTTGTACAAAACTACATGCCATGTAAAACTTAGTATTAATTAAGATTTCTAGATTAAGGTAATTATATGGATACGTTATAAACAATATTTTATTGTTTATTAAAACAAATCTGCAGTCAGAAACTGCATTGGCATTATAAAGTTACATATATTCAGTTACAAAAGATTGAAGTAATATAATTGTTAACAAAGAATGACAAATTAATTACTACTGACAGAGATAAACGATAGTATAACAGTTGCTTCAAGAATTGGAAAAATCTGTACACTATGATTATTTGATTACAGTACTTATTAGTATTAAAAAAAAAATGCATTTATTAATGTGAAATTTAGTCATGTAAATGAAGCTGAAATTAAATAAGGATCAGTAACGCTACCTAAAATCCTGTGATTTGGATGTATTCTGTAATTCCTTGAGGTTGAATTTGAGAGATTTGACTGCATAAATATAGTATAAAATTTAAAACTCATTTTTTCATTGAATGATAGGAACAGTTCTATTAAATACAATTTATGAAACTTTAAAAGATTGATTTAATTCCGCTACTGTAATTTTACTATTTGGCATTAGATCTGTTTATTTGTTTGCTTCAATGTACATTTGGAAATAACTTGTACATAATAATGCAGAGGAATTGTACAATGCCTCTGCATTATGTATAGATTACTATTTCTGTCAGATTATGCTATTTTTCTTTAAATAATATGTGAATAATCGGTTAAGAGCTAAGACAGTGTAATTTAGCTACAGATTTCTTTTCTCTGTGTTCTGTTTTAGCACAGCATTGCAGTGTTTCATTCAATTTTTTAAAAATTGTTAATTCATCAGTAAACTCTTTTTACTACTTTCATTGACTAAGCCGTGATTATATATTATAATTTTTCTTATAAAATTCATAGTTTTATTTTTCAATAAATTTTTATTAATATATATCAGAGTGATTGACAGTATATATTCAATAGCATCAAATAAATTTAGAGAAAATCTTACACTATTAATTAAAAATTTGGTTAAACAAGATCGTAACACCTGCCTCTACCATATCTGAGTATTGAATTATTAAATGTGTCTTTTAACTGATATCTATTTTAAAATATCATTATATAAAAGAACCTATTAAAGTTACATATATTGCAGTTACTTCTCACACAGAATACCAGTATAGTGGATTCCTGATTATCTTAACCCAGCTTAATTATCACCCAGATCATCTGAAACAACAAAAAAAAACTTTAATTTTCAAAACTAAAAAAATGTACTTTAATTTACATAACTCAAAAAAAAAAATTAGAACCAACTATAAGTAGTGCAGTGGTTACCAAATATTTGTACTGTGTTGAAAAAATAGTTATTGGTTAAAACTATATGAAAGCTTAACCATACTGTATGCATATTTACATTACTTTTTGGTGATTTCAGTATTTTTAATGTACTGACAGCATATAGATTTTGCATGATTTTGTAGTGGATTTATGTGTTGATATTTCACTGGTTTAAAATCCAACTAAAAGTAATGAAAAATTTGAACAGCGTAATAAAAAAGCATCCAGCATAAAAACAAGAGTGTGAATATGAAAAATTAATGATATGTTATTTTTATGATTCATGAAAAGAAAAAATACATTATGTGACATTCTTAATTGGGTAAAAGGTAACTGCTTATTATAGAAATTGTTAGGTAATAAATATAAAAATTAACAGCCTATTTTGGGGGGTTACATAGGTGAAAAATCAGACGTAGAATTCAGCAGCAAAATATTTTTCAAGAGAAATCATTGGTTGATGAAAATGCAGATTAAATTTTCAAAACCAAATTTAGAGAAATTGTAAAAGGACTCTATGAGAGAACATTGTTTTAATGCAGTGAAACTGGGCTAAGTTTTAAAGTTATACCTAAAAAGTTTTTTACAGCCAAAAGGGAAAGATCTGTTGAAAGTCACAACATAAGCAAGGACAGAATAACAGTACTACTGTGTAATTGTACATGGTAATTCTTTACATGTACGTAAGTGCATTACATGTAATGCTTAAGGAAAGATTTGTTTTTCATTAATGCAGTGGTTCCCAACTGATGCATCACAAAATTTTAGAATTTAAAAAATAGATTTTATGCCTTTAAGAAAGTCTATGCAGCATAATTATACTTACTATGAAACCTGTAATATGCTAAAATCTATTTTGGAACAAGATTATACCATTCAACACCTGCAACAGCATTAATATTTTTGCCTGCTGATAGTTTTGAGTAATGTGAACACCTGCAACAGGGCTTAGTTTTTTCTCTTCCCACTTAGTAATAAACTGAGTGTTCATTGTTGCCACATTGAGGGATTTATCCCACAGTGTAGGGATTTTCTGCTGAAAAAACTTGAGATCACTGTGAGTGTTTAGACTGTTTGTTAAGAATCAACAGAACGTATTGGCCAGTTTTATTTTTTTATATTTTAAAAAAGTTTTTTCTTGAGCAATAGACTATTTTCTAACTCATCAACAGGTAAAACCAGCCATTTTCATCACTTTTTCCATGAGCTGTAGCATTCTTATTTTACATTGTACAGAGTGTCAAAAAGGGCTCTTTGGAAAGAGTAAAGATGGAACTTCATCTTGATGTACTCAAAATTCATTTTGTTATATAACCAAATCTTGTTACATTTACAAATTGTTGTTTTTTTTTTTCAAAATTTGGGCCCAAAATAAGTAATGAAAGGCTTAGGGTAACAGGTCTGTTTTTTACATTTTAACTCTTAGGTACTAGTAGTACTTATAAAAAAAAATTGGACTGTTACCAAGTTTCCTTCATTAAAAAATATGGCCACCAAAAATCATAAGAGTTTGAGAATGTCTCATTTTTGGACCCCAAAAACCACATGAGGAACAGGTGGTAAAAATCTGAAATGTTTACAGCAGCAGTAAGTACTTTTTATGTATTTTAAACCATATAAAGTCTATTTTTTTTACTCAAAGGGATTGATGACTAATGAAGCCAACAAAACTGCTAAAAACACTGTTCCTTCTAACCATAAACAACGTATCCAAAAATACTGACGTTATGTTTTGTTTTTTCAGATTATAAAAATTACAATTAAACTCATTAGAATGAATAAACTGAAAATTAATTAATAGTCAGTTACAAAATGATAATTCTAATATATTAACAAATTGTTCAATTCACTTTTACCTTATTTTACTCCTGCTAGTGGAAGTTATGAATAAATCTTACACTTTTGGTAACAAATTTAACTAACATAACTTAGTGCTCCTGCCATTTTTTTTATTGAGTAGAACTGATAAGTCCTCATTCATCTTGGGTATAATGTTATATCCTCTTCCAGTAGTTGACAGAAAAAGCTCTGAAGGGATGAGAATCTTTAAAATATTTTCCAGTTTAATCCATGTTTGATTATCCCTCAATGATTTCTTGAATGAAGTACCAGGAACCTGCGGATCAAAAAGTGTATTCAATATTCTTCTTTTTTTCATATATTATGACTTCAATGAATTCGCCTAACCACCACTTGCTATCGTATACTCAGCAGACATAATTTTTACATTTCGTCTTTGGTAAACCTATAAAGACTAACGTATAAATGTTTCTGATTTAGAGTTCGCCCGGACTTTCAGAATACATTACTGTGAACATAACTGTGAAACGTTGTTGTTTCTGGGACTGTTGTGATTACCTGATAACGAGAACTTAGGTGTTCTTCAGTTTCTTGAACATCTTCATTAAAGCAGAAAGTAAATTTTATATTTTGATTGTTGACTGTCCTTTGAAGGCTTGCTTTAGACACAGTCCTTTTCACAGTTCCATCAATACCATCACATGGTCCTTTTCCATGGTATGAGGAAAAAATGCCATTCGGCTGCGATTTCAAAATCCTCTTGATGGTAGCACAAATTTATGAAATTTCTTTTGTTTTTATACTGGGCTGAGGAGCCATCAGAAAAATAAAAAAATTGTTTAACTTGTGATAACAGTATATTTACTTTATAACTTGCTTTTTGAAGCAGAAGAATGATGTATTGTGCTTCAAGTACCTCACTAATCACAGAGTAGCTTTGACTTTGTAATTTTCCTTCTTTTTTAAAATATATGAGAAATGGATGTGCTGAGGCATAAGTTTTTGACCAGTGATGAGACTGTACTTAATTTTGTATCACAAAAGGAAAATTTTGAGAGAAGTCTGGGTTTCTTTTTTACTGATTTGTGGCAAAATTCCACTTGTTTTAACACTAAACTCATTTGAATTTTTTGAATGCACCAACTGCTTGGTAATAAACATAAAATATTAATTTTTTCCTGGGTTAATGTAACTGTTTTTATTTTATCCTTTATTTTAATGAATAGTTCTTTACATTTCCTACCCAAATCAGATAATTTTGTGGTACTAAGCTGGTTTCTTCTGTATAAATATTTAAATGAAAGGAATTGTTTAATTTACTGGTAACTGACTCAACTATTTTTGTAACTTTATTTTTTTAAATTGGTTCCTTTGCACTGCTCAATATTTTTTGAACCTTAACAGAGGAAATACCTAGTGCTGAACAAGCTTTATTCACTGACTCGACTATAACACATTGAGGCTCAAATATATCTTGACATTCCGGTTCGCTTTCTGTATCATCTTGTAGTTTTTGTATTTTGTTTAAGCATTTTATACACAACGCTCTGTCTGGAATTAATTTTAAATTTGGATTGCTTGTTGAAAATGTCAAAGATATTTTTTATACATTATAAGACTACCAATTGCACCTCACCTTGTCTTTTCCCAGTTTCTCTGTAGCAAAAACAAAAATTTCTCTAATTAATAAAATGAAAAATAAAAGATAAAAGAGAAGTTCACTACTAATAAAATTACTTTATAAACAAGTATACATTACCTAACCACAGTATTAACACTAGCAACAATACAACGTATCACATTGAAATCAAAACAATAACAGCCTTCAACAATGTTTACATTCAGTATTATGCAAACATTCATGTCCATGCATGTATATTCACTTTTGTGTTTAAACATGAGTTTATATGTATGAGTCATACTTTAAGTAACAAACTATCTAGAATATAAGCTATCTCATAATAGACATATCAAAATATTTTGTATAGCAGACCTACATTATTACCTGAAATAATACATGCTGTGAATTTTTTGGATACATTATTCACGCGATTAGAAGGAACAGTGTTTTTAGCGGTTTTGATGACTTCATTACTCGTCAACCCCACTGAGTAACAAAATAAATTTTATATGGTTTTAAAGTACATAAAACGTACTTACTGCTGTAAAAATTTCAGATTTTTGCCACCTGTCCCACATGTGGTTTTTGGGGACCGAAAAATGAGACATTTTCAAAATCATACGATTTGGCAATGTTTTTTCAAATCGTTTTACGATTTGGAATTTTTTTCTTTAAATATAAAAAATATTTTTTGACCACTGCAAGGTGGGTAGTTATCATGTATATCAAAATCAAAAATAGTGATGCAATAAAGTGTTCGAAAATTTGTTGAATTAAAATGGAATACCCTTTTACAAAAATTTTTTTATTTCAGTTTTATCGTGAATAGATATCACATTTGAAAAAGACAAACTGAATCAAGTTCTGAAACCTGTAACAGCAATCATTGCAGTGCTAGTTCAAATAATGTGAATAGAAATTATTATTTAATTATTTCCTTCAGGATCTTCAAAAACAAGTTGTGCTTTGTAAATATATTGATGAATACTTACAATATTATTTTACTTGTCGTGAAGATGAACATAAACAGATTCCTAAGTGTCTTATATGCAGAATTGTTTTGGCAAATAAGTCGATGGAGCCGAATAAACTTAAAAAGATGTTTAGAAAGTAATCATTCTCATATAGCTTCTAAACCAATTGAACAATTTGAAAATCTTTTGAACTTAGAAAATAAAACATCTTTTGGGTTAATAAAACACATTTCATTTTCTGACAAAGCATAGCATGCTTATGCACTATCCGAGTTAATAGCTCACACAAAAACCTTCATATTGTAGGCGAGGAACTAATATTACCAGCTACAAAAAAAATCTGAAAGTAATCTTTGGTGATGCTACAGAAGAAATTTTCAAAATTCCATTATCCAATTATACTGTCAGCTGCAGAATGAAAGAAATTAATTGAGAGTAATGTGAACAGTAAATTGGTGAGGATATTGTGTTTGCCCTACTGTTGGACGAACGTACTGATGCAAGAGTAGTAAATGCTAATTATAAGCTTTATTAGGTTTGAATATAATTTGGGTATTATTGAACAATTTTTATTTTGCCAAGAACTTAAAACCACTACTACAGGCAAAGATATTTATGATTGTGCTAATAATTACTTTGTTTTACATAATATTTCCTGGAAACTTGTACTTCTCTTTGCACTGATGAAGCATCAGCAACAGGGAAAATCAAAGGTTTTAAGTTTCATTCAGTGAACCCGACTGTAGTGACAGTTAATTGTTTTTTGCATAAATAGGCATTAATGATTAGAAATTTTGATGGGGATCTTTAGAACAGAATGACTAGTGAATTGATCTTTTATTTTTTTAAATAAGACCAGTTAAGTGTAGACTGTTTGAAAAGCTTTGTGACTATAGAAGCTGAGCATACCATTTGATTGCTGCATTTTGAAATGCATTGGCTTTTGGGGTTAAAGTATTGATGCAAGTAGTAGAGCTCAAGACGTGCTTCTTATTTCTTTGAAGATGAAAAGGCAGAGTTCACAAAACTTTAAGAAGATAATTTTTGGTGTACCAAATTAGCATATCTTGTCAAATTTTTAACAGGTTGAACTCTGAATACAAGCATGCAACACAACAGAAAATATTTCAGCCAAATATAAAATCGAAGGAATTTGCAAAAAATTAAACAAAATAACAAAGAATGCCTGACGAAGTTAATAAAAGAACACCTAATTGTTACCAACTTCATTAACAAAATACTTGCCTACCTTGTCCATTTCTAGTTAGAATGGGTAATTTTTCTTTTTGGTACATCTGGCAAGATCAATATGCAAAATGTCACAAATCTAACCGTCAGTAAAAAAAATTAATTGTTAGACTTGTCCTGCAGTTCTACCAAATGAGATTTCTAGACACTTCAGTACAGTCCTTTTATATTTATGCACAATGTCAATATCCCACAATCGCAAAGAGGGCCATAAAACATTTTCTGCTGTTTTAACACCATACTTGTGCTAATAAGCATTTTCTGCAATGAATAGTGAAATCTAATCAGAGGAACATACTGGTAAATCTTGAAGATGATTTGCATGTTGGACTGTCAAACATAAGGCCACATGTTGACAAACTGTGGAACACAAGCACTCTTCACATTAATTTTAGTGGCGAGTTAAAAAAAAAACTAATATATATATTTTTTAATTGTATTTCCAATACAAAGACCTTTGTCTTTCTCGTGACATGTTGCTTGTATTTAGAAGAATGTACCTGCTTGCATGTGTTTTTTTTTCCAGCCTCTTGGACCACCATTAGGTATAGCTTCAAAGGGTGAGATGAAATGGCAATGTTGTAGCATGTGAAATGTCATGCCTGACCAGGATTCGAACCTGGGACCTCCGGATGAAAGGCCAAGATGCTACCACTCATGCCATGGAAGCCGGCCCACTTGTGCATGTTTTGATAGTATCTAATTCTTAGAATTAGTTACTACATATTACTAATTACTAGTACCATCATTATTATTAATAAAAAACAAATAAGTATGTCTTGAAATAATGGGCATTCAATAAAGTGTGTCATTGTTCAAAAAAGAACCACTGCATTAATATGTCAATCCAAAAATTTTCTAGGATGAAAAATGTTGCAAAGAATAAATTACCATTGTAATTATAAAGATTAAAAAAGCATGTGGATATCAATTTATTTATTTGAAACTTGTTTCATAAACCATACTCCTTTTTAAACTTTACCCATTGTTTATCAGCATTATAAATTAACCATTCCTGTCCTTTAACAATAACATCGCACTCAGTAAATTTTCTAACCAACTTTATAATAAGTATTCTTTATATTACTGGATCTTCCTTCTGAATCAATGTCTTCACTGATAAACTTTTTATACTTTATCAATAAATTTTTATAAACTTAAATCTGTAAATAAACTTTTATACCATTGTTGAAAAGCTTTTGGCTGGTAAAGTATTCATTAGAAAAATTATTTTATTTATTGATAATGTGCAAACACATTTAAAAATTTAGTGAGTGATGTTAGATAGTTGAGTGATATTTTTTTGGGGGGAGAAAATAACTAAAGGATATTAATTATAAAGTTGGTTACAGAATTTACTAGGTGCGATATTATTGCTAAAGAAGGACAAGAATGGTTAATTTATAATGTTGATAAACATAAATTCACTGAACAAGGAGTAGTGGTTGTCATTAGAAACAGAACACATCAAACAAATTCCTTTTGATGTAGTAATAATTAAATGATGGCATGAAGTAGTTGCAAGACAACAATGAGAAACAGAGATTGATGCTAATTTTAAAAAAGCAAAATAATTAGAATAATTATAGTATTCAAATAGCCTAAATATATTTATTTTTAAGTATATGTCTTGATATATATGTTTAATAAATGGTTTTCCTGGCAATTTTTATTGCTTACTGGCTAACCCGGCAATGCTTCACTGTTGTTAGATTTGAGTATATATATATATATATATATATATAGATTAAATGAACACAAAAGAAAGTTTGATAAAACAAAAAACTAAGCATTATGAACATCACAAAATGTAACCTTTCCCACTTCACCCCTGCATTCTGATATAACATTTATCATTGCACAACTGAATCAAATGACTTTTTGAAAAAATTATGTTTTATATTTTCTTTATGATTAGTATGAAGGGCAATTCCATTAAAACGTATTAAATTTATGTATCACATGTAAATAGACAAAAATGATGTTTTATCACTATTATAGTATTTAATTGGTTCTTGTTAATAGTTTCATTTAATTTCTTGTTAATTGTTTCATTTAATGCAGTTAGTTATACGATTTATTTTTTACTAATATGTTGTACAGTTGTTATTCTGTTAATAAACCTTATTAATATTTTTTTTAAATTCCTATGTTTTAGAAGTAGCAAGAACAAGATTGCGTGAGGAAGGTAATAAATACCGTGGTTTCTGGCAAACTCTTGGTGTTGTATTTAAAGAAGAAGGATGTCGCGGTGTATATCGTGGTTTAACTACACAATTAATACGCCAAATACCAAATACTGCTATTATGATGGCAACATATGAAGCCACTGTTTATATTCTCACTGCTTACTGTGATTCAAATAGCAACTTTTATGCTAGAGCTACTCAGTGATAACACTGTACAAAAAGTAAATTTTAGTTTGTTTTTCTTTTTAACTATTACTTAAGTAGGTAATGTTATGTAATTATTTTTATTTAAAAATATGATGGTTTTTACATGTCATGTTTTCATCCCTGTATGGTGATTATTCCTTTGAAATGAAATTGGTGATCTATATCATTATCATTCAGATTCATGTACATATTTTGGATTAAAGTCTTAACCATAATTCAGGTATATTATTTTACGTTGTATGTACAAATTAATAAAAAAATCTTAAAATTTTGGTGTTCTATCAAATTGTAATTCATAAATTGTTGGCTTTCTGAACTGTTTTGTTTCTAAATTGTTTTTAGGCCCTTAAAAAGAGCCAGTCCTCTCTGGTTTGTAAAGCTCAATGAGATCCCTCTTAATCGGTTTTACTCTAAATTAGTTCACAATCTATTATTAATTGGAACTCTCGTGGTGAACGTCAAAAGCATAAAATCCTAACATAAGTAAGACTAATTTTAATTTAGGTCCTGTAATATTTCAGAACAAATATCATTTCCAAATAAATGATACTAGCCACTTATTTACTTACTATGTAATCATAATCTTTTACATCATTGTTTGTTTTTTTTATTGAATTCTTGTTAAAGGTCAGAATTCTTTCCTTATAGATAGATGTTTTTAGTTCCTTATTAAAATGTTTTCATATAAGCACATGTCAAAGCAACAATGCTGTTTTAGTAAACAAAAGGCTGAATATCCTATTTATATATATATATATATATATATGATATTCAGCTTTTATATACACAAATGCCTATTGAATTATTCAAAAAAATTATGATTTTACAGCTAGATTTAACTTTCTATTATAAAACTTAAATCCTTATAAAAATAAGAACATGACCTCTTAATATTTCTGATATCTTTCAAAGAAATTAATAATTATTTCTGTTTAAGGTGATGCTTGTATAATAAGCCAATAGTCTCCTGTGTATGAATAATGAAGATGAATAACTTAGTAAAAGAGTCAAGACCTTTGTTCTAGGAACTGAACCCAAAACCTTTTAATATTGAGACTAGCTAAAGTTGTAAATTTAAAGAGATGAATCAGCTGTTGCATTTACCAAGATATGATATATTCAGAGAATATTGATTTATTACTGGGTGTAAGATAATAATTAAATATTTAAAAGCAAATTGTGTATAGATATTTATTCTCTCTTTTCTTTTTTTTTTATTTATAGTTACATGTGTTTGATTTAAAGTAATTGTCAAAGGTCAGGCAATTAAGATTTTGAAATTATTTAATAAGTAATGAGACAGCATTCTATATAAAACATGCTAAGATTGATTGATTAAAGTATTTTATCATAATAAATCTAATATTTAAAATGGTAAAATTTTTCATACCTTAAGATTTTTAATATTATGCTTATATTCTAATGTATAAGAAATCAAACGTTTTTTGTCTGCAATTTAAAAAAGTAATAATAATAATCATGATCACAAAATTAAAAAAAAAAATTACAACAAAAAATAAAATAAGAATTTCAATTTTTCGTACTAGAAGAATTTCGGTTTAGAATAATTATTGTTTTTTACATAGTTGTTAATATGAGGTGTGCCTAAAACAAACCCTGGATTAATGCTATAAAAACCTTTATTTTTATTTTTTACAATTTTAACACTACTCCATGCAAATTTTCCATTGGTCAAAGCACTGCTGGAAGTCATTTTCAGAAAACATGTTCATGGTCTCTGTCACTTTGTCTTTCACAGCTTCAACTGTCTCAAATATCATTCCTTTCAGTACTGATTTTATCTTGGATAACAGAAAAAAGACACAGGGAAAATTCCAGTGAACTGGGTGGGTGTTTCAACTCATGGATCCCATGCTTGGCCAAAAACGTCTTGACAAGACAATGCAGTATGGCCAGGGCGTTGTCCGGGTGAAGAATCCATGACTTATATTTATACAATTCAGGTCTCTTCCTTCTTACTCGTTCACAGAGAGTAGTTAGGATCTCATGGTAGTATTGTTGATTCACAGTTTGATCTTCAGGAGCCTAATCTACGTACACAAATCCATGGATGTCAAAAAAACATGGTCGTCCTAGATGTGTCATCTTTAATTTCTTCTTGTCCCTCTTTGAACCATTTAAACCACTTGAAAACCTGAGTATGTGATAAACATTCATCACCATACACTTCTTTTAACGAAGAATGAGTTTCTGTGGTGGATTTTCCAAGTTTCAAAAGAAATTTCACATTAACGTGTTACTCTTTTAAAACAGTTAACATGTGTCTGATGGACTGCAGATACAATGGTCGATATGAATAAAGGCCACAGTCCAACTTAGAGGTTCGGAGTCAATTCAGCAGCAGGAATGGAGAGAGGGGATGTCATGTGACAACAATGTGTTATTTGACCTTCACACATGCTGTTTGTCTAGATTGATCAGTCCAGTTTGTTTTTAGCTACACCTCACATTACTTGCCTTCAAAATATAGTCTTCATTAGCTAAAATTATTGATGTTTTTAATTGTTGCATGGCATTGCTATAAATTTTGTAATATACTGGATTCTTTCATAATATTATTAATTCAGATTGTTAATTAACTTTATGGTTCAGCATTGTGCACAAGTGAAATTTTATTTACGTATGTGCATGTACAGCTTAATTCCATTATGTAGATTTTTGTTTTTAATTTAATGATTTAACAATAGTTATTGCTGTGGTTTGCTTTTTGCATGAATTATTTGGTTGTTAGAAAAATATAACTGATGTTGCTTAAGGATACACAAATTTTCAAGTAGCATCTTTATTGTTGTGGACACCATACATATTTTTATTTCCAAAATATGAATGATAATAATGTAACCTTAATGTTAATTATAACCTAGTTTTGTTTGTGGTTTTGGCAGATACACTCACTATTGGTATCAGGTTCAGTTCCTAACATAAGTTAGGTGTTTATTTATTTATTTAGATTTAACATCATAAAAGTTTTTCATGTACTTGTTTGTATGAATTAAAAACATTAAGAAAATAGTATTTTTTTAATATTTAAAATACTTAGAAAGATTATACTTTATATAGGTTGCTAAAGTTAGTGTGTACGTAACTGTGGGTTGTAACATTTCACCATAACCATACGTACCTTTGAACATGTATACCATTCGTAGCATATTAGCTTACTAGTGCAGTTATATTACATAAGCCTGTGTATTATATTGTGTGATGTATTATTTATATGTAAAGAAACATAAATGTAAAATTTGTGAACACTATTATTATTGATATAATTTTAGTATAGTATGTTAAATATAGTTGAGACTTTAAAATTTTATTTTTAACTATATTGTTGATAGTGTGTTTTCCAAAATTGTTGAATAAATTTTTTTTGTATGTGTAAATAGATTATTGGTACAAAACCTGATGAATATTTTTATTTTTGTTTATGGCTTTTCACCATTCTTGTAGATTTATCTCTACCTAAATTATAAATAAACAACATGTCATGAGTGACTCCTAATCTACATCAACGAAAACTACAATACATTGATGAAGACTTGTATTCATGTACTTCTTATTTGTAAGTGCACATAAAGAAAGAATTTTTTGAGATTCTGAATTTAAGTGGTTAAAATGGAGTAACAATGAAATCTACTATTTTTTTAAATTGCGTCATAACAAATTAAGATATCAACTTGATTTTTATTGTGTCTAATCTACATGATTTTTTTTTGAAACTGCACTATTTTTAGGTAAATTTCATAAGAAAGTTACCTATTGTAATGGGTACCATGATTCGACTTGCGGGAAATTCTACATATCTTTGCACTTCACATCCCCCACACCCCAAAACCACCATCAGTTCAAAAGTTTATATATAAATATAATTCACATGGAATTTATAAAATGCAATGATTGTGATGACATATATATATATATAGGTAAAATTAATAGGTTTTTAGAACACATTAGAAATTATAAAAATGGTAAATTGGGCATATCTAATGTTGCTGATCACCTTATTAATAACAAACATTCTGTATGTAATATTCAGACAAATTTGGAAATAGTGGAAATCAAGAAATTTCATTTAAATAATAATAGTAAAAATTTGGATATTTTGGAGAGATTTTATATAAAATTATATTTTTATATAACTACAAAAGAATTTCCAATTTGATCAACTTTCAGACAGAATATAAAGATGACACTTATAAAGGCGGCAACAAATGGCAGCACATTTTTAGATGAAAATAGATATAATCAGAATGTATGTAAATAATTTCAAATCCATTCAGTAATGTAACATTGGCTGGCCAGGTTACATGGTATAAATTTTCTAATTATTTTATTTTTAATTCTTAATTGACATCATATTTATACATATGTACTTATTTTTATATAATTGACTTCATATTTTGTATATGATAAAAAAAAAATGTATTATGTTTGATATGTAATTTTATGTAATGTATGTGCAACTGATGATCCTGGATCCTGCGAAGTGCTATTGGAATAGAGAAAAAAAAATAAGGTAGGTGTCATTTCAATTACTTTGTAATTTTGTTCTTGGGTTGTTCTAATTGGTTTTTTATTATAAAAAAAAAAAATACAATATATTGGTACAGAGGAATATGGGTCTTATATGTACTGACTTCTGAAAAATCAATATATATATATATATATATATATATATATATATATATATATATATAACTTTCTTGTGAACACAATAACTGCCGTAGTTTTGCACCAATCACTTTCAAACTGATACATAAAATATAACAACCCAAAATTTCTGTTTAGTTCATTAGTGGACAAAATCGGACGTGGGGGTGGAAAATGGGGCTATAACTTTCTTATTAAGTAAAATATTGAATTCATTTAAAGTTCATACTTTTCTTTGGGTAAGGGCCTAAAACTTATCTAAGTAGAGTTTTTGATATCACTAACCATTAGCTCAGGGGATGGAAAAAATGGGATTTCATAAGTACAATATCAAATTGGTTTAAAATTGTTGTTAGTCCTCTAAACATTACCTAAAACTTTTGTGTGAAACAATTTTTGATATGACCAATCCTTACGGCAAAGGATGACCAAAATGTTGCTGCAATTGTAAGATGGGGCTTGTCGTATGCCAAACATGTGAAACTTTTTTTCATGTGCAACCACTGTCATATTGAGTAAATTTGAAGTTTTTCTTAACTTTAAAGTGGAAATCTTTTTTATCCCCTACTTAGCACCAGTGAAATCTACCTCCACCTTCTGGCGTGCCAAAAGAGATTTTTTTAATTTCTCTGTAACAAATGAAGATATTAATCTTATTCATGGTGTATTTAATCTTCATGTCAATATCTGAAAACCAGTATCTAGGTTTTTGAAATTCAACTTTAAAAAAAATGTTGAACTATGATTGCAAATTTTCCTCATTTTTGATTTCCCCATTACCAAACGAGATATTTACTACACTTGGTCTTGCAAATATTCTTCAGATAAATATCTATAAACCATTTGGGTGTGTTTTTAATTTTGATTTTTAAAGCATTTTAACGGTATATGGCGCAGCAGCTCAATCAACACTGCCATTGTTATTGTGTGTGAGATGCAACTGGCTGCACCTGCACCCAGTTATTACTTGTTAAAAAACTAAAAAATTTTTTAATAAATTCAACAGGCTTTAATTTTTATTTACCATTATTATTCTCGCAGAATGAGTTTAATGAACACAGGAGGAGGTAGAACCCCTGGCTAGAATAAGGTTTCCCATTTAAACATACTCTGATTGTGAGGAAACGCATATAACCATAGTAAAGGCAAAGCTGTGGTGGGTCAACAAAAAATCATTTCATTTTTCTAGAGCAGTGATTCTCAACCTTTTTAGCTCTACAACCCAAAAAAATATGAATATTTTGCAACCCCAAATCAAAGAAACCAAGTTAAAACTCATAGCTGTGTTGATAGCAATGGGTATGTATATATGATATGTACAAACATGAGCAATTTACAGGCTCCAACTTGATGTGTACATGCTCCTTGTAATTTGCTGAGAATGTCATGGTCATCAAACATGCTTATAATATGTTGAATGTATGGTCTCATAAATTAAACCATTAGAATTTTTCAAAATAAAATTACATACTTTGAGAAATCAACAAGTTTCTATTTGTAAATCAAGTCATACTGAAAAAAGTATACTTGAAGCATAGCATTAAGAGTAGCTGAGATGTCCAAACCCCATACAATCACAGAAAATCTCATACTGCCCTGCTGCTATTGATATGGTCAGTGTTTTAATGAGCGTAGAAGGAGCAAAAAAATTGAAAAAGAATTCTGTTTTCTAATGACAGTATCAATCAAGGTGAATCAATGACACGGCTGCTGATGTTCATGATCAGATAATTCAGTGAGTTCAAGTGAATTTTTTAGTATTCAATTTGAAGAATAAACAGATGTGGCAAACATTTCTCAGATCTTATGTTTTGTGAGATATGAATGCAATAAAGACAATCAATACATGGTCATATGACAATGTCTTTTTGATGTTTTTTATGAAGCTACTAAAAACTATAAAACAGATTGGATAAAATGTATTGCAGTATGTAGAAATGGTGCAAAGGTGATAACATGAAGAAAAGTGGATTTCTGAAAAAATTAAAAGATCATCTTATACCAAGAGCAGCAGAATGGACACATTGCTTCCTTCACAGACATGCTCTTGCCAGAAAACCTCAAACAGATTCTTTGTGAAATACTAAAGATGGTTAATTTTATTAACAATCGACCATTACAGAATAGGCTGTTTGCTAAACTATGCAAAGAAATTGGCGAAAAGAAAAATTTCATCTTTTCCGTACAGATGTCAGATGGTTATCATGGGGGAAAGTGTTAACTCAGTTATTAGAAATGCAAAATGAATTAATATTTTTCGAGGATAAACAAACTCCATTCTCACTGTTTTTACAGAATAATGAGTATATGTCGCTATTGGTTTACTTAGCTAATGTAGTTTCACATTTAAATGTAAATTTACAAGGATGTGATAATAAAAACATTTTATTAACGACAAACAAAATTCATGCTTTTTGAAGATGCTATTATTCACTACAGTTTGGATAGCATGAAGATGCATTTTGTATGAGCTAAAACTTCAATTGGTGTAGCATTTCCCAGAAGAAAAATGGTTTTTCAAAGACATGGGCACTGAATCCATTTAGTGAAAATGTTGTTGCAGCTACCAAGTTAATAGTTGTTATTCAAAATCAGCTCACTGAAATGTCTGCCGATAAAATGTTACAACTGCAATTCACATCTAAAGATTTATTTATTTTTGCCTTGCTCATCAAAGTGAATATGAAAACTTAGCCACTGAAGGATTAAAAATATTTATCATTGCCACGTTTTACCTCTGTGAAAGGGTTTTTTGTTTTGAAAGGGTTATAATAATACATGTGTATTTATAAATGTAATTGAAGTGTTTATAATAATTTTTTTTCCATAAAATGATTTCATTATTGTTTACATGTAAAGTTGTAGACTAATTATACAAACCTCAGGTTGAGAAATGCTTTTGTATAGGAATGGATATTTACTGCACAGCCAGTCCCTCAGTTGAACAAGAAGGATGTAATTATACATCTTTCCTGTTCAATTGAAGGATATACTTGTAGAGCGTAGTATAGTCTGTATTTCAATGGATTTGTGTTAATATTCAACAATCCAATTTACAAAGGCAATAAGGTACTTTTACTGCTCACCTTAATTCTGATAGGGGATGCTTGTTATTTTGAGAATAATTGTTAATTTAGCAATAAGCATAATATTTTGACTTAATATAAGCATATATTTTGACTTAATAGTATCTGATGAACTTAAACGTCAGATTTTTTGTATGTTGTGTACATGTATGTTGAATTACACTTGTGTAATAAGATTCAACTTATTTCATTTAATTTATGTTTCCATTTCTAGCACACTTCTAAAAATTTGAAGACAATGCATTTTGTAGACAAATGCATGTACTTTTTTACCTTACAATATGAAAATAAAATTATAAATATCTGATATAAAGCAGCCATTATTTAATGGCTGTTTTTTCTAACCCACTACATAAAAATTCCATAATTTTGGTATTTAAAGAGTAGTTATGACTTAATCTACATAACTAAAGGGTTACATTAAAATAATATAATTGTTACAAAAACATTATTAAATACTAACAAATATTTCGGAACTTTAAACAAAATAAACACAGCATTTAAAACAAATGTGATATTTTATAAATTCATTTCATAAGTTAATAATTACAAAGTACAATATAAATAAATTACTGCTAAAATGGCTTTCCTTCTCAAAATGGTATAATCATTTTGAAACTTCACTTTCAGTAAATCAATGATTGATCATTTTAATTTTACTTATCTTGTTTTTTGCTATGGTGATTCTTGTTTTTTTTTTCATTATCAGAAAAATGTACTTTGACTAAAAATAACTCAAAACATTTTTACTTGACTGTTCTGTATAATGGCTAGTTGTGATACTATTAGTTCAAAAATAGAATCATCAATAAAAACAATCAATTAACTTAAAGTACCTTCATAGGGCTGATATTTAATATTTTCTTTAAGATTATCACATCACGGTTAAATTTGTGTAAGTTACCCGACACTGCATTCCATACAACCTGGAATAGTTTATTTTCTAAATCATTTTTATCACCTTTGTGTTTTCGGTTTCTAACTGATGATTTTGTGCATAATTTACAACTGTCACTTTCACTTGAAACTGAATATTTCGGATCGTCTGAATCGCTACCATTTCCAAAAACACTTAGTTACTTTCATCACTACTTAAAAGCAAATCACTTTCTAATTCTACTTCATCATACAGCTCCCTATCTAACCAGAGTTAACCGTTGTAATTAGATTTAAAACGTAACCTAACACACCTTACAAATACATACAATTCTACTTATGTACAATACTATTCAACCATGTGTTAGTTCTCAGTCCTGCCAACTGAAACGAACATTACCAAATCGTTGTCGATAGTAATTTCTAGGAAGCTAGAACAGATGAGAAACATATGAACTTCATTAGTTAATGCATACACTTAAATAAACAGTCTGTCATGGTGTATCAAGTATACAAAAATTGCATAAAAGAAAAGGTGACACTTTGTATTATTATGATACACATGGCAGTCAACGTTTAAAAACCAAAATACTTATGACGTAATAGAAAAAATTACATTAATATTGGTTCGCAGTTAAAGTTTAAAAAAATGCGCCAGCAGTAAAATCAGTGTAAGAACAGCAGCACCAGTAATTGAAGTTAGTCGAACAGATGACCAAAAATGTTTTGGAATTTTTTAAAACTTTTTATATTGATTTTGGTTAGCTTTGTCATTCTAGAAGTTTATATTTTTAAATTCTAAATATTCTCCGTCCGTAAAGGGCAAAAACTTGACACAATTTTAAATTTTTGTTTCAGTAGATAGTTGATAAAATAAGTGACTAGTATTTGTGGGCTCGATGGTAATATGTAAAGGCTCGTTCAAATTTAGTGGCTGGTTGATAAATAAAATAAAAACTTACACTGACTAGTTAGAAAATAAAATCCATTTCAACAAAGAGCCACCGTTCCTTAACTAGACGCTTAGGTCCGGTAAAGCCAACGCAAGGGCAAAGGTGGTGATGAAGGGGCAATCAATTTAATAGTCTTCAGATACTAAATTTATATTTGAAAATTCTTTGAACTATTAGGTTGCAGTTTTTAATAGTATTAAAAAAATGTAAGCTGATTATTAGAATTTTTAACTGAATTCGATATTTCATAATTATGTTGGTAGACTTTCTACAAATGAAAACAGCTGTTGATAATGTACAAGATTTGGTGTTTGTTTACAAATTTTCGTTTGAAAAATGTTTAAAAATACATTCCAAAGTGGATTTCTTTCCATACTTTATAGTATAGGCAGTAAACCGTTGCAAATTTGGGATAAAAAAGTCAGAAATGGACACATTAAACGCATTACCGACAATGATATTCAGTCTTTGGTATTGGAAATAGTAGGGACAAATGTTAGCACGACATTCATAACTTGCCCGGCAGATCCTAAAAAAACGCTCGGTATTAAGTTGCCTTTCTTGGTTATGATTATAAAAAACTTAAAGAAGTACTTCACTTTTGAAGTTCAGGTAAATATAATGTTCATTTCTATTTTGTTAAGTATTAAGTATACCAAAATATTTAAATCTTTTTTTTCATTGTAATATTATTAGTTTTAAATTTCTGTACTATTAAAAATTATTTTCCCGTATCCCACCCTCTTTTTTAACCATTAATTAAATTGTTAAACATAATATATGAAGACTTCAGGTAGACCTTTTTTTCACTTGGGTTAGTGCTGCCATCTATTAAATTTTAATGGTTTTACAAGTTAAACTAGTAATTTTGAGGAAAAACCAGTCCACATCCATGATATTCTTGTTTAAATATTATGCATTCAAGGAAGTATCAATTATATTGTTTTATTAAAATCACAGTTTTCCAGAAAAGAGTCAAACGTGACTCAGATCGTTCTTTGCCTGAGGTCTTATATATATATATATATATAGCATATTCATTCATAGTGATCTGCCATTAGGCCAGTTCCTGTTACAGCTGCTGCTCTCCCCCTTGTTCTATCCTTTGCCAACCTCTTTATTTTAGCATACTTACCATTTTTCTGTAATCCCATCCATCAGTTGATCTCTTTCTTTCTCTTCTTTACGTCTGTTGCTTACACTAATTAACAACTTCTCATAAATGCCCTAGCCATTACAGCTTCTCATTACAATATTCCTTTTCCTATATTCAGTTACATTAAGCACTTTTCTATTTTCTCAGATTCTCCTTAATACTTTCTTATTTGTTACATGGTCTTGCCATCTGACATCATTCTGCGCCACACCCACATCTCAAAAGCTTCAATTCATTTTCTGTCAACCGTTTTCATCATCCACGTTTCAGATTATAACCACACTTCAAATAAAACCTCATTAATCTCTTCCTTAAACAGAAAGTTCAGTTTAACAGGAGTTTAGTTAAACTTTCCACACAGCAGTCTTTACTCTCATTAAATGCCTGCTTACATCTTGATATTCTTGTTTTAATTTCTACTGTGAGTCAGATATTACCTATGTACTGAAATTTCTTCACCTGCTCTAAAACTTCATTTCCTATTTTAATTTTAATTATCTCATCTTTTTCCACCTACTACTACACATTTTGTCTTCTTTTTGTTGATCCTCATATCCTGATTTTTCAAGCATTTTCTTTGGCTCTCCACCAGTACTGTCTTGTCATCAGTAAAATATATTCATTCTATTATTCTTCTTCACCCAATCTTTATTCCTTTTTTCCCATTCAGATGGTATTTTAATTATTCCAGATAAATACTAAACAGCATTGGTGACATGCAGCATCCCTGCTGCACTCCCTTCCCAATCCCGATTCTTCCTGTCATTTTGTCTCCTACCCTCATTTTTATTCTGTGAGTAAAGCTTTTTTATTAGGCATCTCTCTTTTCAGTCACAACTCCCTTCCTTTTCAAAATTAACAGTAATTTATCCCATCTAACCCTGTCAAACACCTTTTCTAGGTTGACAAATGCAACATGCACTTTCCATGTATCTTGCGTCTATTACTCTTAGCAGCCCTATAGCATCCTTGTTCAAAAACTTCTTCTAAACCCATAATGTTCTTCCTCAATACTGCCAACTGAGGATATTGTTCCTCAATACTGAGGATATTGTTTATCCTCTTATTTAGAACCCTTAGCTGCATCTGACATTAGGCTAATCATTCTATATTCTTCATACTTCTTTGTATATCTTTTCTTTTCTATTGGTATCATTATTGTATCCTGGAAGTCCTTGGCCACTTTCGTTCTTCAGGTTTTCCATTACGTATTTCTAGTAATAACAAATCTCCTGCCTTTGCTACTGCTTTCAACAATTTAATTGGTTTTTTCATCACATCCCTCAGCTTTCCCTTTTTTCAACATTTTAATTATGCATTTTGATCTTCATGAACTTTGTACTCTTCTTACACTCCCATATCTATTTCTTTTGCCTTTTCTCACAATTCATATAAATCCGCAATGTATTCTTCCCATTCTCTTTTTATTATCTCCTTCTCATTAAATGTTTCCCTATCCTTTCCGCTTATCTGATACATTTTATTCCATTGTTTCTCATTAAAAACTATTTCTGAAGTTTCTTTATATGTTAGCTCATATCTTCCTTCTTTTTCCAAATTTTCTATTGCTGTATATTTTTCCTCAAGCCACTTTTCCTTAGCTTTCTCAGTTTTCCTTCTTAGTTCATTATTAAACTTTTTATATTTTTTTCTTCCTTCTTTTGTTTGTACATTGTTCACTTTATTCTTTCATTTATTTTGTCTTAACATTTCACTTGTAACCCACATTTTTTTGTTTTCTCTTCCTGTTTTTAAATCGTATTGTCTCTTGCTGATTCCTTTAAACTCATCGTAATTCTATTCACTTATCATCTGCATTACTTGGTTTATCTCCCGTTCTCATTTTTTCCAGCATCAGTTTTTCCATTTTCTGTATTGCTTCCTGTTCCTTAAGCTCTGCAAATCATAGTAATATCTTCTCCTCCCACTCTCAATTTTCTTGAGCTTAATGTTTACTTCTGCCACAACTAGATTGTGATCTGAATTTATACCTGCACGTAGATAAGCCTTAGCATTCTTAAACAATTTCTAAATCTTTGTTGTATCATAATATATAATTAATTTGATATTTTTTCTGTTCATTCATGATAACCATATATGTTTTCTTTTATGATTTTGAAACAGGGTGTTTTCCAACAGTTAATTCTTTCTTCGTGCAGAATCTAACCAGTCTTTCTCCTCTTTCATTCTAATTCCTAGACCATATTTTCCCACTTTGTTTTTTCTTCCCTCTCCAACCACAGCATTCTAATCATTTAGTATCACTATACATGCCCCCTTCTTTTCTTTCCCAATTAACTTTTACATCATTTTGTAACACATTCTACTTCCTCACCTGCATGCTGAGTGGTTGGCATGTACACTTGAATTATTATAATGTAATAATATAATTTTCTTCCTTTGTCATCACCCTTTAATACTTTTCCCGTCAGTCTCTTGTTTATCAATATACTCTCTCCATTCCTACCACAACTTTCTGACCCTGAAAAATAAAACTGGAAATCCCCATTTGATATCTTTACATTTCCTTTCCATCTCACTTCACTCATACTTAAGTTATTTTCTAATACTGTTTTAATGTCAAATAAAGCTATTTAATCTCTTTATTAATAATTTAAGCTTTATTCAATTTTAAGTAATTAAAGTTCTAAGTTATTTTGACCATCTCATTCTTCGAATTCTCAAAAACATTTTCTACGTTGTAGTGTTAATACATTCGATTTTTTGATTCTGAATGGTTTTTTATCTTTCTCCTTGATGTTTTTATCTTCCCTCTATAAATTTTCATTGTCTATCCTACCTTAATTCACAAAACTGCTTAAAAATATAAAATTTATAAAAATTTGGGCTGACAAAATATAACTGTTATAAACATAAAAATTACCTTGGTCTGAATTTCAAATTTTTATAACTAGTAGACCCAGCTAATGTTGTGGTGGACTTCATGTATGCCATACAGTAAATGGTAAGGTAATAACAACAAAAACTAGTAATAAAAAGTTTATTATTGCCATGAAGTGTCTCATTCTGGACATCTTGCCCATAAACAAACTTCTTATACGGACGGTGAAACCAAAATGCATTATAAATTTTACTAGGTGTTTTAAAGTATTTAAGGATACTTTCTTAACTGAGAACGTTTGACACTTAAATGTGAGTTTTTTTCTTACATTAACCATCCCTGTGTGGATAGTCCTAACAGGCTTTTTTATAATAATACTAGCCAACACAGCAATGCTTCGTCATTGCTAAATTTGAGTATATATATATATATATATGAATTAAATGAACGCAAATGAAAGTTTGATAAAACATTAAAAAACTGAACATTACAGTACTTCACAAAATTTAACCTTTCCCTTTTTCCCTTCGTCTTTTCGTTTTTCCCCCTTTCACCCTATTTCCCTTTTTCCATTTTTTGCAAAAGTATTTATTTTCATGTGACATTATATATTCTGAATATGAACTAAATCAGACCATAAATACAAATCTAAATATTTCAACCCCAGCGATATCTGGCAGGTTCATTTATTGCAAAGGTATTTCCATGTAAGTATCACATATTCTGAATATGAGCCCAATCTGACTATAAATACAATTTTCGATCCCAGTGACATCTAGCAGGTCCATTTTTTGTAAAAATATTTCTTTTCATGTAACTAATATATGTTCTGAATATGAAGCAAATCGTACCATAAATGCAATTTTTCAAAATATCTCGGCCCTAGTGCCACCTAGCGGGTCCAAACTAATTCAGAAACCTTCGTGGGCATGCACACAACAACTCACAAAGCTTCATCACAATCGGATGAATGGTATAAAAACACGTACAGGACAAACAAACATTCATTTTTATGTATATATATTTGTACTTGCAGATCCGGCAGTGCTTCGCAATTGCTAGATTTGAGTATATATACAGATTAAATGAATGCAATCGAAAGTTTGATAAACATTAAAAAAACTAAACATTACAAAATTCACAAAATTTAACCTTTCACTGCATTCCTTTCCCCTTCCCCCTCTGCCTTTCCCATTTTTATTCATTTCATTATTTCCCCTTCCCCAAACTTCCCTCTTCTCTTTTTCCCCATTTGAGGGTGCATTGTATCATGACAATGCACCCTCAATTAATGAGTTTTGGCAAAGAAAAACATTCCTGTAGTTCCTTATACACCTGGCTCCCAACTTTAAAAAACCGTCTCAAAGGACTGCATTTCAGAACAATAGAAAACATTTTTAAAAATGTAACCGACACTGCTATGAAGAGTGGGAAAATTGTTTGAACGGTTGTCTGGCTTCCCAAGGGAACTATTTTGAAGGTGATAGAATCCATGTATATTTGGATTGCAAATAAAAAGTTTTTCTGAACCAATCTCATTACTTTATTTACAGACTTCGTATAAGATTGATAGACAATATAATTCAGTGTTTTACTTAAAACAGTATGAGATAATTATATATCACTTAATATTATTTACTAAGAAAGATACTAAATAGTAAGGTAGTACATATAAAAAATGCACTTTTTAAAAATACTATGTTAACAGTGATAATATATGTTTCACTTCCAATTCTACAAATACTGATAATGGAACTGTTGATATATGTTGAATCTTCATTATTACCTACCATTACTTTTTTTTTTTATTTTAAACCAAAAAGACCCCTTACAAAACAAGTGATCTCAAAACAGTGCACTTATATGTTTCTGTATGTTAAAATTAGTGAAAGGCAAATATCCAGACTTATCTGCCAAAATATTTTTTTTACAGCAAGTGTTGAGTGAAGTCTTATTGTATTTATAAATAAATTATACTACTCATAAATAAAACATAATCAGTATGTAATACAAAGAATAAGCCATCCTTAATAATGTAATAGAAATAAAATCAAAAATAAGAATGGTTAAAACCTGTTTATTTTTAACCTTCAGGACCACAACTAGATATTGTTTCAGAGGATGAGATGAATGACAATTTTTGTAGCATGTGAAAATGCCATGCCTGACTAGGATTCAAACCTGGAACCTCCGGATGAAAGGCCAAGATGCTACCACTCATGCCACAGAGGCCGGCAGTGAAAACCTGTTAGAAAAAGTAAAAGTAACATTTTATTAAATTTTTCAAATAATCATAAAAATTAACATCACTAATTTTAACGTATAGAAACAGCTATGTGCATTGTTTCAAGATCATTTTTTTTTGTTTTTTAATTCTTTTGGTTCACAATTAACAAAAAAATAGAAATTATAGGTAATAAAGTAAATTCAAAATATATCAGCAGTTCTGGTATTAGTATTTAGTTTTGAATGTTTTTCTTAATAATTTCTGAGTATTGTTTCAATTAATATTGTGATAAATGTGTGTATGAAATACATATGTGATCACATTCTTTGGATATTGATTTCAATTACGAAATTGGCCCCTAAACATTCTGATAACGAAAGAGTTGAGTATGAATGACTCAAACAAAAAAAAAGTTCTAAGTTCTGTTTCATAATCTTAAATAACTAAAATAAGTTTTCATATCCATGTTTTTTGGAAATGTACTGATCATAAAACAATTCTTTTAATATGCCTGTCTTATTTTACTTCAATTAAACAGTTGTTTCTTATTGATGAATTGCTATGCTAGATTTATGATTTACTGATTTATTCATACAATAGCAATAGTAGGTCGATGTCCAGTAGTAGTCATTGTGATGGATTATAAGGAATTTTGTAGCGTGTGAAAAATATCATGCCTGACTGATACTTGAACCCGGAACCTTCATATGAAAGGCAGAAATGGTACTACTGCTCCATCTGAGATTGGCAAAGTGGTGATAAACTTAAAAAAATAATAGAATAGTGAATGCCTCATGCTTTATTTTTATAACTTTTATATGTGATTTATAGTACTGTAATAATCTTGCATTAACCAATTATAAATATTACAATCAGCATTTTCTGTTTAGTGCGTGGTCATGCCTTCAGTCTTTTATCTGTTTTTATAACATTAGTATTCAAAATATTTTTAAAGTATCTTTTCTTTTATTTTGTTTTGTACTTAGCTCCAGCAGCTATTTCATAGAGCATTTAATTGACAATTTTTTTTAGTAGTAAGTAGATATGTTGGAAACTTTCATGTTATACTTGTTTCACTGGCATTTCAGGTTTTGGATGATAAGAATGTTCGTAGAAGATTTAGAGCTAGTAATTATCAGTCTACTACAAGAGTGAAGCCGTTCATTTGTACAATGCCTATGAGATTAGATGATGGCTGGAACCAGATACAATTTAATTTGGCAGATTTTACTAGACGTGCATATGGAACTAATTACATTGAAACATTGAGAGTCCAAATACATGCCAATTGTAGAATAAGAAGAGTTTATTTCTCAGATAGACTCTATTCTGAAGATGAATTACCTGCTGAATTTAAATTGTTCTTACCTATACAAAATAAAGTTAAGCAGTGAATCTAATTATAATTGCCTAAGAACTTATATTTTAATAACTATTATATTAATAACATCTATAACTTATATTTATTTTTTAATTAAACTAATTTTTAACATAAGGTGTATTGCGTTTGTTACATATTTTGTCTTTTGTACTGCAAATATGTCACTGTTTTCATTTATGTAAAGCCATATTTTAATTTATATTTTTGTAGTTGAGCTTATAAAATTATATCTAAATGATGAAGATATTTTAGATTTACTACATTAACTAAAAATGTTTAATAACCTCAATTTACAGTTTGTGTACAATTGATAGTTTATATTGTATTTCATATGTACTGGAAATAATCAGTTAATAAAAATTATTTATTTCATATACTTATGCAAATATGACATATAACCGTACAATTAAAAAGCCAAATTGTGAAATACCATTCACTTTCTATACTCTACCAATGGTAGAAGTAAAATTGGGAATTAAAATTATTTTTGGTGGTTCTGTTAATGTAATTAATTAGCACTGCAGGTTACAAATTATTTTTATATTTGCTCTTTTAAGTGCAATTAATTAGAAACACTAACATTTAACACTGTATTGATAAAGGAAGTATAGTCTATGAATATAAATAAAAATATTAAACATAATTTGTTAGTGGGCACAAACTAATATTTATGATTTACATATAATGAACTTCAGAAATAAAATAAAATACTAAACAAAAAAAGACAATTCTTTTAATAATAATGAGGATAAGCTAAGGGAATGGGAAAAATTAAAACATTTTTATGAGGTAAAACATTTATTACTTTCCAGGCTATAGCTCTGTTGCTGCTGCAGCAGCATAGCTATGAAGGAAATATATTAATAATCGGTCACAATTTTTGAGCTTTTGCAAATGTCACTGATAAAAAACCTTCTCAGTTCAAAATACGAAAACAAATCAAAGTAATTTCTGAAAGATTGTATGTATATCATATGTTTCGCCTGAAAAAGTGCTTAAACAAGTTTAAAATTCCAAAGTTTTAAGTTTTAGGGGTGGAAATATTATATTATATTATTTTGAAACAATTTTTTCTTCATATCCCAAAAAACTTGTTGATGAATAAAAGATGAAAGCTATATATACCTCAACTTTGATCTGATTTTTGACCCCATCAGACAAAAGGGTATCATAGTACCTGTATTTTTTGTTGAAAAATATTGCAAGGTCCAGGAAGAGGAGGTGGGCAAGATTCTCTCCCATAGAAGACGGACGAATAATAAGATCTACATCCATTTCAGAGGTAAGGTTAAGGTAGCAGAATCTTTTAAGGCTGTTTTCATGAATGTGCAGTGGGTGTGTTGATATTTCTTTCTGCAACAGGGGATAAAAAAGTTGTCCATAAAAAGGATATCAAGAACTGATCTGGATGTACTAAGTATAATAGACTACATTCAGTACTGATCAGGGCGCTATAAGAGAGGTATCGTTCGAGCAGTTGGATCGAATTAGAATTCTAAGCTATGGTTGGGCCTGCTTTTGGCGATACCAAAAACACATTTGTGATTCTTTCTGCCTGGGTGGCTAAAGCCATTATATTGACAAGTCTAGAATTTGGATTGGCTGGGTCATGTGCTGGGTTGTCATGACAGAGGAAGAGGACCATTGATTGATTGATTTAGGTGCTAGGAGCCAGGCCATGTAGCAGCTAAGTGTCAGGGCCCTGAACACTATGGACTAAGTTCCATTGTGGCAAAGTAGGCCAAAGGAGAGAGCTGTGTCCAAGTCAGCCAGTGTGTGGTCAAGAGAGGCACAGATTAGATAGTAAACATCAGAAAATGAAGATCCTACAGATTGACTGCAAGCGGAGGCATGCATCAATGGATGCTTGTTGGAAGATGGCCACCAGGAAAGGCGTAGACCTGGTCTTGGTGTTTGAACCCAACATTTCTGAAATGGTGGCTGAGGCTTGGTTAACAACATGTGGGATGATTGCCGGTCAGCATGATAGCAGTTTGAGAGACTAAACCATGGGATGGACCTGGATCTGAGGAAACTGCCGAGTTTGTTTCATCTAGTTCAGATACCTGATCATCGCAAAGAAATTCGGGTGGAGGCTGCTGGTTTTTACTGATAGTCAGCTGCAAAATTGGATAGCTGCTCTCTTCACAGAAGGTGAGCACTCTCACCGGATAGTGGCGAAAAGGAAAGGTTATCACTGACAATATCCCTCGGTTCTCCTTGGGAAAGCTACTTGCCGCTATCCAGGGGATGAAAATTGAGAAAAGTTGTAGACAAGGGTCTTCTGGTTGAGGTAGTCAGGATTGTAGTTGACCCCATTCGAGTTCGTAGATGCGTTCAACTACATCTAGGTCAACAAACATGCTAAAGGATTAAAGGATGTTGCAGGTTGGTGTGCTTATCAGGAAGGAAGGACACAGTGCTGATGACTCTTCTGCTCATAGACTGCTTTGTTTGATCAATAACGCAATTAAAGCTGAGAAGACGGTGGCCATGGTTAGCAGGCTTCTCAACAATGTGAACGGACCAAGATCTTCGAAATGGCACATGCACTCCAATGTTGTGAATTCCATCCTGCTATATGAGGCATCTGTCTGATTAAGAGCTCTGAACACACAGCGTAACAGACTGACCCTTGAACAAGTCCAGAGAAGGATGTCTGCAAGTCTGTTTGGGCTAAAGAACTGTCTTCTCCAAGGCAGTGTTCGTTATTGCCAGTATACCACCGATAGACTTCCTGGCATGGTTCAGGGATGACTGTTACCAGGGGGAGGATAGGAGATCCGTTGCCTTAAGTTATTCTAGACAGGTAGCAGTCCAGATGTGATGAATCTGACTAGGAAAGATATACAGACTAAATGTGTCGCACCATGTGTTAGTAGGGGATTAGGAGAAGTAGACTATTTCCTACTCAGTTCCTGCCAGGCCTTCACGCAAATTCATCTTCATGCTATTCAAACTGTGGTGAATAATAGTGTCTCCTTCATCAAAATGTTTGTTAATATAATCAGAAAACAAAAATCTTGATATTTTTGTTTTGAAGATGAATAATGCAGCTTCTTAATGAAAGCATGAATTTTGTCTGTTATTAATAAAATGTTTTCATGACGTCCTTGTAAATTCACATTCAAGTCATTTAAATGCAAAAATACATCGGTTAAGTAAGCCAGTAGCAACATATAATCATTATTCTGTAAAGATATTGAGAATGGGTTTATCCTTTAAAAATAGTATTAATTCATTTCATAATTTCAATAACCAGGTTAAGACTTTTCCCCACGATAACCTGACTTTGTATGGAAAAGGAAAGATATTTTCTTTTCGCCCATTTGATTGCATAGTTAAGCGATGAACCTGTTCTGTAATGGTCGACTTTTAATAAAATTTGACATTTTTATAGCTTTACAAAGAATTTGAGTTTATCCGGCATATTTTTTGTGACAAGAATATGTCTGAGAAGGAAGCAGTACGTCCATTCCACCCTTGGTATAAGATGAGCTTTTAATTTTTTCAGAACTCCATTGTTCTTTCCTGTTATCGCCTTTGCACTATCACTACATACTGCAATACATTTTGTCCAATCTATTTCATAGCTTTTAGTAGCTTCATAAAAAACATGAAAATGGCATTTTCATGTGGCATGACCAGGCATTGATTTGGAAAACAACATATTTTTTTTTTATTGATCTGTCTCTATTGCTTGTATATCTCACAAAACATAAGAACTGAGAAATTTTTGCCACATCTGTTGATTCATCAAATTGAATACTAAAAAATTCACTTGAACTCACTTGCTGAATTATCTGATCGTGAACATCAGCAGCCATGTCATCAATTCACCTTGATACTGTGTCATTAGAAAATAAAATTCTTTTTCAATTTTTTGCTTCATCTATGCCTATTAAAACACTGTCCATACCAATTGCAGAAGACAATATGAGCGTTTTCTGCAATTATATGGTGTTTGGACATCTTAGCTACTCTTAATGCTATGAGATGCATCAAGTGTACTTTTATCAGCATGGCTTGATGTACAAATAAAAGCTTGTTGATTTCTCAGAGTATATAATTTTATTTTGAGAAATTCCAAGGGTTTGCTTTTATGATCAGATGTTTGGTTTCCAAGTGTCTAATTAACTTTGATGGTGTCATGCTTTCATCGGAGAGAACTTGAAAGCAAACAACTATAGCTTTCCATCGAATGAGGCAATACTATAATTTAAATAACTGTCATGGTATAATCTTGTTTTAAAAAAAATTGATTCACTGAATGTAGATAGATGGCTTACTTTGTTTTTTTCAGTTTTATTAATTTTATATAAGAATCATAGAAAAGAAAAACAGTTACACTGCTTGACTGCACACTAAAAAACCAAAACCTCAGTTATTATTTTCAATGAAACTTTTAAAAAAATTAAATAAAGGTACCAGGCATGCTTCACATTCAAAATTTAACTCAAATTCTGCAATCACTTATGCCTCTTTTATACTACTGAGAGCATGACATGTTAAAACTTATATGCATGTTTGAATACATGCTCTCACAATGAATATTATGCAATCAGACAAAATTACAAGGAGCATGTACACATAAAGTTGGAACCTGTAAATTGCTCATGTTTGCACACTTCATCATACATCCATGTTCACACCCATCGCTACCAACACAACTAAATAGTTTTAACTAGATGGGATTGGGGGTGGGGTCACAAAATATTCATTATATATTCTACTTTTTCATGGAGCTAAAATGGTTGAGAATCACTGGCTTAGAGAAACCAATCAGAATAAATGTCACCAAAGTGAGTTAGGTAAAAAGTGTTTTCTCATTCCAAAAATTATTCGTGCCCATGAAACTCCCAGCATCCTCAAAAAAACTTCTGGAACAATAGTTAGTGACTGTTAGAAACAAATATTTATCTTACATTTGAAGCATATTCACATCACAGTGAATCATTCTTACAATTTTGTTGTTACAATACTATCACCTTCATGCAAAATACTGAGTGGTTGTGGAGAGACACTAGAGATAAACATGAAAACATCATCTCATTTAACTTTTGGGGAATTTATGTCAGTGATATTGAAGTGAATATAAAAAAGAACTGTTTATTTGGAACAATTGCCCAGATATGCCTACTTTTTAAATTTTCCAACAGAAGAAGTCTCAGATAGATAGATCTGGGGGAGATCTTTCTAGCCAAAAATGCACCCTAATGTGAATAATTTGCTTTGAAAAAGTAACCTAGAGGTTAACCCGGAGACTAAACAGAAAAAAAGAGAGATAGTGTTGCAGTCATTGTTATTTAAGGTTGTAATCTTATCATGACTAATACCACATAATCATGTTTCCTTATGTCGGCCTTCCAGGTCAGTCTCGGTACTGCATTTAACGTAAACTGTTATCAACATGAATTTTGTGAATGCAGGAAATACATAGTGATGAAAAAACAAAGTTTTTAAAAGATAAAATACTTCACAATCCAAGAACATGTGTCTATGGCCACAGCATGAGTTATTTTCAGTAGCAATAAGCAGCATTGGGCTTGTTATAAAAAGGAGTGCTGCAAGTATCAGTATATAAGAAAAGATACTTATCTAAATGGATCCAAATTGCCTTTATATAAAGTAGTTTGGTGTATTTATTGTCGGTCAAAAGAAACTACAACAATAAAATTCTGCAAAGAAGAATTAGGTAAGTCATTCAACTGCCACTGATTGGGCAAACTACTTGCATGATGTTTGTGTAGATAGCATTTTAAGAAACCCAATAAAAATTGGTGGCCCAGGGCTTCATGTAGAGATAGAAAAAAGTTGTTTTCTCGGCATAAAAATCAAGTTGATATGTTCTACCTCAACAGTGACTTTTTGGAGACTATTGTCATCAGACAAAAGAATGTTTTTTGTACGCCATGAAAAACAGATCAACACCACAGTTACTATCTATTATTCAGGAATGTATTTTACCTGAATTAATTATATCGTCAGATTGCTGAAAAGCTTATAATTACATTCAACCAGAACATTATCAGCACAGTACTGTCAACCGTACTTATAATTTTGTTGATCCTGGTGCTCACATGCAGGGAATTGAAAATACTTGATGTTTAGCAAAAAAAAGAGTAGCAAAAATCGTTATCTACTACTACGTTTAATATAATATACTTATGTATACCACTACACAAAAAATTATTGTTTTTTATTAAATGTAGTAAGATTACAAATTCCTGATTAAATGTAATTATCTATACTCATATGCTTCATATTCTTCTTACTCATATGAGAACAGTGTTATATTAATTATTCTGATTTACTTAGCTTTTATGAATGCGTATATAAGTAGATAAATATGATTTTGTGTTGAAGTCTTTATTGCACACATTACACTTGTAAAGCTTTTCTCCCGTGTGAATTCGATTGTTTTTTTTATACAATTAGATGTATAAAATCTTTTACTGCATTCACCACATTTGTATACTGTCTTTCCCCAGTATGAGTACGCATATGTGCCCTTAATCATTTGATAGAGCAAATGCTCTATCGTATTTACATTTATATGGTTTTTCAGCTGTATGAAATCGCATGTGTACTTTTTGCTCTGAAGATTGGCAGTAGCTTTTTTTACATATGGCTTCTTTCCTTATGACTTTGCATATGTACAAAACTGTTCATACATTATATTTAACAGGTTTTTCTTCACTGTGACTTACAATATATTTTCTTAAAGCTGATAATCTGTTAAATATTGCATATGTTACACTTTATTCCTGGTGTGAATTCGAGTATGTCTAACTAAATCAGATGTATTGACAAACCCTTTCTTACACACATTACATTTAAATGGTTAATCATTTCTATGTGGTGATAAATGTTGATTTAAATTTTCTGACTGACAAAATTTTACTTTTATACAAGTATTATTGTTGCTATTTATATAAATTATAAGTACTGTATCCAGAGAATGAATTATGTATTTAAATTTTTTTAACATTGTCTTCAGAACCCACTGCATTTTTGCATTATGCTAATCTCATAAAATTTGCATATTTCTAGATCTCATATTCTCCTAGATCTACAGAATATTTAAAATACAGTAAGAGGAAAAAAGCAGCAACAAGCATTTGTGAAATACATAGTTAACATTAATAAAGAATATCAGTGTATATTATTCAGCAGTGTTCCTAGTGAATGCTTTTTAATACAAGCAGCATTAAAAATTTGTTTTACATATATATAAAATAATAGTATAAAAATTTAACTTATATATAGCTTATACTTTCACATACAAATTTAGAAAAGCATAGTCTTAGCACTAAGTTCTGGTTGAGAAAAGGCTGTACCATGGTGGACTAGAGAGTTGACTGTTATGAAACAGTCTGTTACGGAGAGCTGCTCACTCCAAGGGTGATCCTGAACGACGGGCAGTATTTGTTGCCGATTGCCTAGAGAACGTAGGTGTTTTTATTTTCTTAAAATGATGAAGGCTAAGAGGGATTCTTTGCATTCTTTTGTTAAAAAACAAGGTAACAAAGATCAATGGGCAGTTGTGTATCAAGTGTGAGGACAAGACGAAAGAAGGGCATTCTTCTATTCGCTATCTCAAGCAGGCACGGGATTATTTCAGATAAAACTGAAATATTACTGAGAAGAGCAGCTGAATAGTTCGATTCTGTTAGAGTAGTACACCAGATGGCTAGGTACCCATCTGGGCACATTATTGGCATGGAGCCCTAGTTGATAAATTTGTTTTGTTTAAAGTAAATGTGGTGGAGCCATGATTGGGAGGGTGGTATGACCACATTCCCGAAAGCAGACCAGATTTTTATTAAATTGTAGGCAACCCATGATGGAGCTGTGAATTGGGAGGATGAAGGCTCTGACCATGCTCATTTTAACAGACCAGACCAGATATCTAGTAAATGTCATGTGGAACTCTGCATTGTGAAGAGGAAGGCTTGACCTCACTCCTAGTGAACCAGACCAAAAGTTCAGTTTAAAGGATGATTTTAATTTTATTTTTTTTACTTTCATTGTAGTAATTTATTTAACCTAAGGTCTGAATTATAGTTGTTGCAAACCAGCAATTTTGTATGGTTGAGATTTGCATTGATTTAGACTCATTTCATAAAAGTTATGACATTTACAGTCAAATATTTTGTATATGTTTCTTGGATTAATTAATGTATTTGAATAGGTGCAAGGTGCCCCCTTCTGCGAGCTTGGTTAGCAAGTTGTGAGGGCCATGAAGGAGGATAGAAGAGAGAAGATATCTCTGAAAGAAGCCTGCAACAAAGATTAAGCAACAAACCACTGATATAAATGTCTACTGAGGCATTTATATTGGTGGTATCCCAACTGAGACCTAGCTGATGACTGTAACATGTAATCACTGAATGGGGTCAAAAAGATAACCTCCACTAAAGCCCATCAGGGCTAGGAACGGAGGGTTGGATGGTGACCAGAATTGTCACAAGGTGGGTGTCTTCCCCTACGATGATTGAGATATCGAAAACATCCAAAGGAGCGTAACCAAGGAGCTGATTGAAATTACAGTTGAAGCCTTCCAGCATTGTTACAAAGAATGGAAACAATATCTTCACCAACATACAGCTTTCCAAGGGAGCTACTTAGAAGGTGAAAGCATTGATATATAAAAATTAAATAAAATTTTTGAAAAAATTAGTCCCATTACTTTACTGACACTCTACATAAGAATAAATAACCAATACCAGGAAAATATTACAACTTTGATGTCAGATTTATTTTTACGCTCCAGTTTACAAAATGAAAACGTGTGCCATCAAAGATCTAAGACAATGAAGATATTGCATTTAAATATCATCCAGTTAGCATTATGTAAATGGTATATTCTCTAAAAAGGAATTATGACTCAGAATAAGTATTTTCTTTGTGGATAATTCTCTAAAATAGCATAATATTAAATAATTACTGAAGTTAACTCATACTAGACAAATTCAGCTGTTCAGTAATTTATTAAAAAAAAAAAAAAAAAAAAAAAAAAAATGTTAACACTTGCTGGATTTTTTTATTTTGTTTCCATTGAGTACTTTTAGAAAGAACAAATTGTTTTTAATATAACAAATCAACAAACAATTTAATTTAAAATTGTAGATATACCAGTTAGTTTACTATCTTTAATGAAAAATTTTTTTAAATATAAATTAATTTTTTTTTAATAGAAGTGCCTTTTGGACTTTTATGGCTCAGAAATTTTTATTTTATTTATTTATTTTTTTGTCAGAAAGCGCTGAATGGAATTTTACTAGCTATTCTTTTGCATTATAGTTCTGAAATACTAGAATAAAGCTCAATTTTTTTTACAGAGAGTTTGTAGGTTCATAAGGGATAATCACATCATCCCTTTATTGATAAATTACTCTGAGGAACAAAATTAGATTTTCATTTGGCATAAAGAACAAAATATATGATTAAAATGAACCTTTCATGCTGAATTCAAATATGTAAGTAATATTTCCCTATCACTTATTGCTTTTTTTTTGTAATGTATAGATAAACTTTGAAAGAAATTAATAATTTACATCATGCAGGCCATTATTCAATTTACCTAAAATATGGTAGTTGTCTTTCTTTTGTATTTGACATCTGGAACATCCCTTTTTTTAACTTCCAATAATAATTTGTGAGCATTCTTTCATTCCACTGTTGTCTATACCTGTTTTCCATGTCTGAAATTCATTGGTGGAAGTGTTCTCCTGTGCTTGTCACTGATTGAATGAGATTTCCAGAAAGAAATCCAGGTATGAATCTAAGAAATAAATTTTTAGGGATATATTATATCCCGTATGTTTGTATGACTAATAATTCACCCAGGTCAAACTTCAGTGGCTATTTCATATTCTGATTCATCTTCTAAAGTTAATTGTGTTGAAGGATGCAGTTCAGGTAAATCCTAACAATGAGGCACTGGTTTTATAGTAGATAGTAAATTTGAGTTCTGTACTGTGTTGGGATTTATTATTTATTCCTTTTATCTTTACAATACAGAAATAATGGTCTGACAAATGATCTTGTGATTTACGCCACACCATTGGTATGGTAAAGCACATGTACGAATTATCCCTAGCTCAGTCTGTCAGATACTGCACATAGGTTTATCAGCAGTTATGAAGGATGCAGTTCTATCTGGATCCCCAACTTTACAGCCAAAATATAGTTCATAACATTTTTTAATTTTCAAACTTCATCACAGATTTTTAAATATCAAATCCCCTCAAACGTAACAGAAGTTATCAGGATCCTTGCTTGGCATATTTATTCACTAACACAACACACTGGAGACAGAAGCTGTAAGATACAAAACAGAATGAAACCACAGATATACATACACAGTGAACATTTAAACAATACTGGTGTGTTAATTGTAAAACACTTCTCTATGCTAATATGTCAGAACCTAAAGTAAATGAATGAATCATCATGCATATTATACAGCTATTGGTTTCGTAATGTTATGCTTGTACCGACCCTCTGTTAGAAATCATTTAAAATATTCTTTTATTACATAAATTATTCGTAAAAAATATGTGTATGAGGGTTTTTTTTTCAAGGTCTGATCGATCGCGAAATAAAAACCCGCGCAAAAATCGGATGAACCTTTGCGCATATGTGTTGCGTAGCGTCTCTAGTATGGCCTTCAATCACGCTGCATCACTTCATTTAGTTCTGAACATGCAGCTAGCACGTAAACATGTCTACAACAATAGCATCTCCCGCCAAGTGTGAAGTGTGTGCGATAATTCAATTTCTTCGGGTTGAGGGGTGTAATGCAGCTGAAATTCATCGACAAATAAGTAATATGTATGGTGAAACTTCAATGAGTGACAGCAAAGTGCAACAGTGGTGCAGAAAGTTTAAAGCAGGACGAACAGATGTTCATGATGCAGGCGGTCAGGAAAGGAAGCGAGTGTCAACCGATGATCTCGTTGAGCGAGTGGATGAGGCAATTCGAGAAATCGTCTGTTCACAATTTCTGTATTGAGTGATTAGTTTCCTGAAATTTCAAGGTCAGCTGTCTACACCATTATGAGTGAGAGACTTCAGTACCGCAAACTGTGTGCGAGGTGGGTTCCCAAGATGCTGTCCGCACATCACAAAACAATGAGAATGGACGCCTTCTTAACGTTTCTCTAGTGCTACCACAATGAAGGAGAAGATTTTTTGAACAAAATTGTCACAGGGGATGAGACATGGGTCCATTTTGAAACTGAAGAAACAAAAGAACAATCCAAATAGTGGATGCATTCTCATACTCCCAGTAAACCAAAGAAGTTCAAGCAAACCTTCTCCAACAGAAAGTGTATGGCTACTGTGTTCTGGGACCGGAATGGAGTTCTCTTGGTGGAATTCATGGAACGTGGCAGGACCATCACTGTAGCCTCATACTACGTGACTCTTCTACGTCTACGAAGGGCAATTCAGAATAAGTGGAGAGGAATGTTATCGTCAGGCATTGTCTTTCTCCATGACAATGCTCGGCCGCACACTGAAGCTGTAACAAAGAAGCTCCTGCAGCGTTTTCATTGGGAAGTGTTTGATCACCCACTGTACATCCCGGACTTGGCTCCATCCAATATTCACCTCTTTGCTCACATGAAACGCTGGCTAGGAGGACAACATTTTGACACAGACATCGAGCTGCAGTCCAGCGTAGAAACATGGCTGAAAACACAGGCGGCTCCGTTCTATGACAAGGGTATTGGAAAGTTGATACCACGCTACGACAAATGTCTAAATCAGAGTGGCGACTATGTAGATAAATAACGTAATTATGTAAGTACTTGCTACAAATAAAAAATTTTTTATTTTCACAGTGGTTTTAATTTCGTGACCAATCGGATCTTGAAAAAAAAATAACCGTCGTATTTCTGCAAAAGCAGTACTTAAAAAATGTTATCACACAAAAACTGTGGGTGATGGAAATATTCTGTTTGTATTTTTGATTTCAACATAAAAAGTTACATTAGGAACATAAGAAGACTTTCATGTGCCAAAAACTGTTTTTATTTCAAAGCCCTTATCTGTATAAAGAGCACCAGCTAATTTTGCAATACAATGCACAGACATAATTCAAAAGTTACTGTGGTAAATGTAACTGTAAGAACCACTGAGTAAATTTTATTATTTTTTATAAAAAGTAAAGGCTAAATGAACACTGACTAGCCAGAGTAATTCATCAGTGTCATTCTGTTGGGTACAATGATGTTAATGCAAATGACATTATTACTCTCAAGAGAAAGTTAAAGAGCTAATTTTAAACAAGTTAACTATATAATTAAACTCTTTGGCAAACAATATGAAGGTATTACTTGTAGGCCTAAATATCTCTTGCATATTGGTGGGATGGCATATGCAGCAATATACTGCAATATTTTCATTGCTACTGTTAAATAAAGAAGAACAGTGGAACCTCTCACTCCCCACTTTTCCCATGAGACTTGGGTGGGAAATTGAGAGAAGCTGTTCTCAAGGAATAAGTAGCTTATGCTTAATGTCAGATCAGTTATAAGTGCAAGGTTGTAACTTACATAAGTATCATCATTTTTATTAAAAAAAGTTTATTCGTCATCATTCGTTTGGGTGAAGGAACTGATCCGCCACATAAAACCAGTGTCTTGTTTCTGAATATTGACAAGCATAGTTCCCCCCTTTATTTTGGTTGTGCATTTGAGTTAGAAGTTGCACAAGTATCAGAGTTACCTTCTCTTGAAATTAATGATATAAATTACATTCTAGTACCTATATGAATAAAGCAAAGATAATTTGTAGAGTTGAATACCACCTGCACTGCAGTGTGCCTGGCATGCTGATAAAATCCAGCATAATCAGCATGTTAAGAAAGCAGTGTGAAAGAGCTTTATTCCAAACTTTCCATAGTCAGCCTACCTGGTAGGCTTGTTATTTTTGAGGATGATATTGCTACTTTCAGGAGTACTTGGTGGCTTATGTTGTGTTAATTACAACTGTTTTGTTTATGACAACTTACATATACTAAAACCATTTTCATTGTTTTTTAACAGGGCAGTGGTTTATGTAATTTATTTACATTTTATTTCCCAATGATCATCAGCTACTGGATTATAGGAGTTGGAAAGTGGCCTCCTCAGTAGAAGGGTTAGCTATAGATAAGACTTTGTCCAGTAAGTAGTTGCAATGGCCTGAATAAGACTTTGAGTACTGTGACAATGCAATATGAAATTACAGTTGTACTTTTTGAGGAAATTTATTCTTTATCTTCTTTTGGGTAAAATATCTCAGAGATAAAATAGATCTTCAGGTTGAGACTACTTGAGTGGAAGGCGTATAAAAATTTTAGGAATTGTAACATTCTTCAATTGGGGCAATGAATATCGGAAGTTTAATTAAGGAGTGGCATAGGGGACAGTAAAATTTATTAAAATTAATGATCTAAGATTGAAAGAGAAGTAGCATTTTTGATCAGAAAATTATAGGCTATTTAAGATAAAATTAAAATGCAGATTATGAATGATAAATAATGAGTGAGGAGTAGAAAACAAAGATCCTATGTTTACAAGTAACACATTAAGAGAATTATTTTAATTGTGATATATTCAAAGTTGAAATCATTGCTGATTTGTGTGCCAAAAAATTATCAGAATATAATTTTCTGTAGCTGGACTACAGAATAGTTAGACAAATATTTCTAAACCAAGTTATGAATTTGTAAAACAAATATTGGTACTAATCACAATGTTAAAGTGATGAAATATATGAGGGGAAAACAATAAATAAATAATATATGTGTGAGTAATAAAAATTGATGTAAGACAACTGAAAAATAATGATGAATAATTTTTGTAGGTTTCATTAACTGGCAGCATATTCCAGCTTGATAATATTCAATCTATATTGCAGTCACTAGGTAACAGATTTATAATGACCAGTTCAGTTGAAGAATGACAACTGTACTTGAAGAGTATATGTCAGTAGAACATGCTGTTGAACATTTTTTGGGCAAAGGATAATGATAAAAAAGTTTTCTGTTTATGGTGTTTGTCACCCCAAATAACCCACAACTAGATTGATAAATTCTGCCAATATTGCTGAAAAGATTGATGTGGTCATACAATCTAAACCATCACTTAACTCAACAGTGTGGCAGTTGGAAGAAATGATTTGAGTAATGATAGACCACATGGTCTTTGCAATAGGATATTTGGAATAGTTTAGCCTACAACATAATAGATTATTGTCTGAACTACCAAAAACTGTGCTCAAACTGACTGAGGAATGCAAAATGAATTGAATGGGCCTATGTGTGTAATCTCCAGTATCTTATAGTAGGGAAGAGACTTGCCAATTATTTCTGGGGATTAATTTTGGGTGAATCACAATTGATCTGAATCAAAGCATGATTTAATGGAATATAAATATATTTCTTCACATTCTATTACAAAATTCAAAAATTACACATACATTTATTTTGAATTGCTAAGAAGTGCCACTCCTTAAGGAATAGAAACCTTAAGGTTGAAGTGTTTCCAAAAGATAGATTAAAATAAGAGTGTTATACCATGTTGTGAGGTTCTGTTTATGCTTTGAGCTGCAGTTACAAAAAATATCTGATCTACTAACTATTGAAGAAGTATATGAATGATTTTTAAGTAGGTATCATACTGAACATTTTTTTAATGGTCATTTGTAAGATATTTACTGGTTTTCCCTTGCAGTTTGAAGTTTAAATAACTAAAAAAAAAACAAAAAAACAATTAAAACAAAGAGATGGGTACTGACAGCTAGAAGAGAATAATGATGTGAAGTAAAAATTTGAACATAAAATTTCTAAACAATAAAACTAATCCTATGATATGTTTGAAATATCATTTGAAGTACTAAAATAAAATAATTTAGTACAACATTAGTAATTTAAAAAATTAATAATTGGTTTGCAAAATAGCCCCTGATTAAAAATTAATACACTGCTATAATTAAACACTAACACATTCATGGTTATTAAGTGTGATGATTTTCCATACTGTGTCATAAAGAATGACAGCCAACCATCAATACAATATTGTTCATATGAATTTCTTATTTATTTTGAATCCTAATAAATTCATTTACTATTCAATCATCTAGTATACATTGTAGTAGTTTCAATGTACTTGTACACAATCTTTGTTTATTTTCATTTGGTAAATCTTTAAGTTTAGTGCTTTTTCCTTTTTCTAAGTTTATTAATAATTTAATTTACAGTAACAATAATTTCAATAAATAACAATTCATCTTCACAGATACTCTTTAAAAGAAGGCAAAATCTTAATACCAGTTAGAATATTATTTTTTTTAACATAACCTTGTACAAAGTAAATTTTTTAATAGTTTACTGATATATTTAGTAACATAATTTTTTCTCTTATTATATATATAAAAAAAACACAGCTGTATAAACTCCTTTAAAAATGAGATTTATGAATCTGTTACTCCATCAATTTTAATTAATACATTATAGTGAGTTAATCTTTACACAATTTATGGCCTTGACCAGAGCTTTTAAATAAGGTACCACAAGATGGTATTGGTAATTGAAAATTTTGAATTGGACTCTCACCCTGTCTCCTAAAAGGGAAAAATTTCATTTTATCTAGGGTTGCAATACTTTGCCTCACTCTCTTTTTTTTCAGTACTCACTCACTCTCTGTATAAATACAGAGACTACTGATTTAATAATTTTAAAGCTATATAAAAAACGTATATTGTAATGTACAAATATATAAACGAAGATGTCCTGACTGACTGATTCATTCATCAATGCCCAGCCTAAACTATTAAAGTTAGACACAAAATTTTAAGGGTGTGTTCATTTTACATAGTAGAGGTGTGCTAAGAAAGGATTTTACAAAATCAGACTTCTAAGGGGGTGAGATTGAGTGAAATAACAACTTTCATTTTTTTTTTAATTTTAATTTTTTTTAATTTTCCCATTTTCTAAAATAAATATCAACTTGGTATTTGTTTTAAATTATTCTTTATACAGATATCTAAAAAATCAATGTTTGTGTTTTTCAGTAATTTGTGTCTGAAAAGTGAAATGTGATTGAGAGGAAATTTTAAAAAGTTGTTGATATCTTCTAAAATTATTGATTTATTTACTCGGTTCTAGCTTACAAATATTTCTGAAATGAATATTTAAAAATCAATCTCTTGGTTTTGTGAGATTCAACTTCTAAGGGGGTGAAATGGATTAAAACTGAATTTTGCCTTTTTTCAAATTTTTGTGGAACAAATTGAGATATTAGCTTGATTTTTGGTAAACAGTTGTTTATCATATAAATACTTAGAAACCAATTTTTGCAATTTTCGATATCTTGCGTCTGAGCGGGTGAAATGTGATTGAACAGAAATTTTAAAAAGTTGGCGATATCTTCTGAAATTAATGATTTGTTCAATCGGTTTTATATCATAAATATTCCTTACATAATATTTTTTGTTGATCTCTCTGGTGTTTATCTGCAGCCATAAATTACATTACACTTTCACCATAATAAAAATCACCTGTTGTTATTATTAATAATCTATCACAAATTAAAGAAGACCCCTAATTACTTAAAAACGGGCGCCACAGATTTTTGTGCAACCCAAACACCTGTACTTTAAATTTTCTTTCTCTAAAAATCGATTAATGTTAGCTGTTCAAATATGTTTTCCTAATTGCCGTTCTTCTAAAAACGTGTAATTCAAAATTTATGCAAGTATTCTAAAATTTTTATGCTAAAAACCTTTATTTTCAATTTAACCAAAAGTTTAGAAATTACCGAGTAAAAATAGTGATTTTCGGTGAGAATGGAACATCAATACAATACTTATATGAAGTTGGCAACCTTGTACATAAGAAAATGCCAGCTGATGTGGGCATTCACTACCCAGCTGTGTGTAGCTTAGAGTTCATTTTGCCGTGTTTTGGCACTTAAGTAAAGGACTTAAGTTTCCTCAGCTGCGGTTCTATCAGTAGATAGAATCATGATTACTATATTTCCTAGAAGTGTACAGTAAGTAACTCATTTTCTATACTTTTCTGGTCTTTTCTAGTTTAATGTTATAAAATGTATTAGTTACGTCGGTAAGCATCCATTCAGTTTGAGTTGTTCAATTGCTTTTAGTAATGTGTATGGACATGCATGCTAAAATCTTATGCACGGTCTTTGAAGAAAATCCATTCCTGTAAATATTGTTTTACAATTCTTATGCACGTGCAGAATAAATGTGCTGCTTAGGTCCCAAAATATTATTTAATTTCGCGATTATTAATGAGAGTTCGCATCGCATCTATTATGAGAATTTGGGTATTGTTTTGTTAGCTTTTTTTATTTTTCCAATGTGTTTACTTTTACCAACGGTTCACAATAGGTTCTTTTATCTTGTTTATGCGGGAGCTTCTTTGCAACTGGTTAGATACTCTAAAAAACTATTTTTAATAAGTGTTTGTAGCACACTAAATAATATAGTTTGTGGTGTTAAAATTTTTAATAGTTTGAAAAATGTGAGTTTGGGTTATTGCTGGAACAAAACAGTAAATGTACACTATACATTGTTTCAGAGAATAATTGATTGACGTTTATTTGCATAACTTTAAAATTATATTTATTGAATAAATATAGTTGAATTTTGTTCTGTTTTTTTTTTTATCAAACTGTTAAATTTTTACTGGTTGTTTTTTAAAAGCTGTTCATCAAACATTTTTATTTAATGTGTCAAAAGGTTAAAATTGAACTGAAGTTTCTTTTTAATGGATAAAAAGAGTGATCTTAAATGCTGGTTGAAACAGAGATCTTAATGCCCTTGATATTTGGCATGCATTCAATTTTATCCAGTCCTAGTGCCATATATCTTTCTGCGATAGCAGTGCCAGTTTATACTTAATAATACATTCTTTACACCACAATAATGTTATTAATTATGAAATTATTTTTCAGATATAAATCAATCTCCATCCGACTTACTTTAAAAACCTTAATTCTTCTAGTAATCTATTCAAAAATCCACAGAATTTGTAATCGGTTTAAAAAAAAGAAGTGAAGTAGCTTTTTAACAAGTTAAATAGTGTTAATTATAGAAAAAGTAATCGTAAAAAAAAATATTGACAAAATTGTGTATATTAACAATCCTATAAATACAAATACTGAAAGTGTAAATACAGGGTGTCTAGATTAGTAATGGCCTATATTTGGAAAACCATTTCTCATAATTTCTTTGACATAGTCTCAATCAACAGAAATTATTTCTAGGATTTGTTCTGTGTACTCTAAGAGTCTGATAAATATGCATGTGCTGGCATGCCTGCAGAAGGTTCAGTGTGTGCTTTGGTTAGTGGAGTTTCAATCAGTTTTGTGTGCTCAATGGTGTGTATGAATTGAATGGAATATTGATCCTCCTACTTCCAAGAATATTTGTCAGAGGAATACGACTTTTAAGAGAGGCTGGAAGCTTGGTTTCACAGACTGGAAATCCAAATTTTCGTTTAGTGATTGAGACTGGATTGTGTATGTGATGCATTCACTGCCAGTCTTGGAAAGTCAGTTAGGTGGGCTAGTTACAAACTGCAAATTCCTCACTGCACTGTTCATGACATTGTTAATAAGTGGCTTTTTTTGCGAGCATACAAATTACAACTCTTTCATCACATTAAACAAAATAATCGCAAACTTGATATCAGTTGGCTGCAGATGTAATGCACTGTGTTGAAAATAATCCTAATTATCTTGATACGTTGATATTTAGTGATGCACACTTTCATATGTGTGACAAAGTTAACAGACACAATTGTCGAATTTTGGGTGCTGAAAACCCCACACAGTAATTGAAAATGAAAGGGAAGCACCAAAAGTCAGTGTGTAGTTAGGAATGCCCAAAGTGGCACCTTTGGTCCATTTTTTCCATGGAGCCTACTATGACAGGATACATGTACTTCAACATGATTGAAAATTTTACTGTTCCTTAGATTCCTGCAGGCTTCAATTTCCAACAAGATACTGCTCTATCACACTTTCATCAAGATGTTACCATGTTCTTGAACAACACTTTCCCTAGATGTTGGATCTGATGAAGGGGTCCAACTGCATGGCTACCTAGATCACTAGATACCACTCCTTTGGACTTTTTGCTAGGGAATTTATTGAAAGTTGTATGTACCAAAGAAAAATTTAACAGAGAGTTGTTGAAACTGTTGGTCTAATAATGCTGCATGTGCTCTTAAACACCTGGCAAGTGTAAGATTATTGTCTAGATGTCTTCCGAGCTACAAAAGGTGCACACGTTGAACTTGATTAATCTATATTAAAACTGTGAGTTGCTGTGTTTATTAAAAAAAACATTATTTAAATTATATTAAATGGGTCTCGTAATATAAGCTGTTATTTTTTGATACCTTTAGCCTGAACACCCAGTACATTAATATTAATTTTCAGCCTACTATGAAAGGATCCTCCACATACATGTAAAAAATCATTGAGATGTATTTTCAGTTATAAGGTAAAATACTCCTTTTACCTTATGGATAAAAGTAATAGATCATGAAATGTTGTCACAGAATTAAAAAAATACATTTAATAAAAATGATAATGGAAATACAATGATAGAAATCATAATGCTGCATATTGGAGAAACATCAAAAGCAGATAGTTACAGCTCTAACAAATGAGATATATGAATTTTCTTTACAAACTATGTCCATCATAGTTTTCCTGACTATCATTTTCTCACATTTGGTGCACAAATTTTTCTCTTCTTGTATTCTTTGAAAACTGTCTTGTCACAACAGACACATGCTATCATCATCATCTGTGCTTAGTAGTCAGATTTTTCTCTTTCTGATGAACTTCGATGCTTTGTTTTCTTTCTACATTATTTTATAATTACTTTTAGACTTTTTTTGTGCTTACTTCTGCTTTGTAAAAAAGTTAGGGTTCATTTGTGGCACGGGAAATACATCAGATGGTCAAATAATTTGGAATTCATCAACACTTTCAGGGATATTGACATGCTTATCTTTGCTTAGCTGGACAGAATTGAAAGAAGGAGGTTGGCTATTTTGTTGTCTGACTACGTTTTATATTAAATACTGTGCTTTTCAAAAATATATTTTGTGAAGGCCAGTTTTTCTAAATCTATTAGAACCAGTCAGTTTATTAACGTTCATCTTACCCTTCTGACCTGCTATTTGGTAGTGGTTACCACTTTCCACCTGACAACCCAATTCTTTAGGGTGACTTATGTAATTAAGGCTATCTCAAGGTAAAAAAAGCTCAAACCACTGTATGAAAGATCAGTTTATATCCATTCTTTTTGATAATAAATTGCTATTTTACCTGGTGGAAAGCCATTTTATAACTTCTATTTGTATTTTTACAAGAAACATTAAGAATAGAAGTATAAAAACTTTTTATGTTCATACATATTATGAGTGCTTCTTTTTCTGTGAAAAATATTAAACACATTTCTTCCCTTTAAGAGATGAAAATAGTTGTTATGCTGAACCACAGATGTAAACTGGTCACATCAAGACTGAAGAGTCTGGTAGGGTTGTAATTTATTTTCTGAAAAGCTACTTAAAAAATTAATATACTTCTTTAGTAAAATTTTTGATTGTAGCTGTTGAAAGGATTAGTTAGAGTTTAAGATCTAGACATTAAATTTCAACCAAGAGTGTCGGCTAATAATTTACATTTTACAGAAATAACATTTACACACACCAAAAAAAGAAGATTACTATCTTCATTTGTTACAGAGAAATTAAAAAAAATCCCTTTTGGCATGCCAGAAGGTGGAGGTAGATTTCACTGGTGCTAAGTAGGGGATAAAAAGGATTTCTACCTTAAAGTTAAGAAAAACTTCAGATTTACTAAATATAACAATGGTTGCATGTGAAAAAAAGTTCAACATGCTAAGCATACGACAAGCCCCATCTACAATTCCAGCAACATTTTGGTCATCCCTTGTAAGGGTTGGTCATATCAAAAATTGTTTCAGACAAAAGTTTTAGGTAATGTTTAGAGGACTAATGACCACCTTTAATTGATTCAATACACTGCCTATTAAGGTAGGTATGGTTTTTTTGTCGTGGAAACCCCATTTTTCTACCCCCCTGGGCCAATGGTTGGTTATATCAAAAAACGTTACTTACATAAGTTTTAGGCCCTTATACAACAAATAGTAGGAACTTTAAACAAATGATATTTTACTTAATAAGAAAGTTATAGCTATATTTTGTTTATTCAAAAAAGCCACCTTATTTCCATCCCCATAGTTCGATTTTGGTTGTTAACAAACTCTACTAAGATTTTGGATTGCGTTATTTTTATGAAACAGTTTGAAAGTGATTGGTGCAAAATTATGGCAGTTATTGTGACCACAAGAAAGTGAAATATATATATATATATATATATATATATATATATAAATGTATATATAAACTTTTGAGCTGATGGTGGTTTGGGGAATGTGAAACACAAAGATATGTTGAAATTTTCCGGAAGTCGAATCATGGTACCCGTTGTACTAGGTAGCTTTCTTATGAAATCTACCAAAAAAATTGTCCAAATGCTACCATGACAATTCGTTCTTCATATTAGAAAGTAAAAACAATTCGTAATAACTTCAAAGATGTTCTTACGACCCTTTTCAAGTGTTTTGAAGTCAGTTGTTAAAAAAAATTGTATTTGTTAAATTAATTTATTGTGTTGTTGTTTCAAAAGTTGTTATTTGGAGAGAGTGGTGGCCAGAGTGTTGTTCTCATTCCATGTTGGTGTTGCATCCATTCTATCTGTTGGACTAAGTGTCATTGAGAATATCGCAGACCATTAATTCTCATTGTATCTGTGTACATTTTGCACATTGACAATTTATTTGAGGTCAACACTCATTCATTTATGCTATACAAAAAGCTACTAGGCATGTCAACTTGCATATTAGTTATTGTGAGTTAAGAAAAGAGCCATGTAATGACCCGGTTGCCCACTAGCACTCTTAATAGCTTGTAGAATAATCAGATTGTGTAAGGAACTTTGAAAGTAGTTTACTTACAACTCAGTTAAAGTAAGATAATTCGGGATGAAAGATATTTTCATATTAAGTTTATTGCAGCTTTGCATGTTATCTTTCGGTGGCTTAAGGCTGTTCTTAACTAGTCAGTGGTTAATTTTTTTTCTTAAATTGATTAATGACTTTTTAGTATTATGTAGGACCTGCTATTAGTTTTGTTGTTGATCTTAATTGTTACTTGTTTGTGAAAGTAATAATTATTTTTCATAAATTCTGTTATCATACTATTCTAAATGTAAGTACAGATTTATGTAAATTTTTGTAATCTATCTAAATTAAATTCAATTTTTTATATATTAAATTTTTTATTTATTTATAAGTGCATTCAAGAGAGTCTTAATTCATTTTCTGTAGTGTATTTTTTACTTTTTTTTTGAATGAGGAATTTTTTTTTAGTTTTATCTCTATAATAAATTTGAACATTTTAATATCATTAATTTTAACTGATCAAATCACATAAGATATGATGAGGAACACATTTGATTGTTATTTTTGTTGAAAGTGGTTGTAATCTTAATTGTAACAGCCAATTTACTATGTAGTTTGTAATAAAAATATTTCTGTTTTATAATTTATAATAAACTTTGACCTTGCAAAAGAATGCAGAATAATGTTGTGTTGCTGTACTTTTTACATCTTAACCATATCCTAAAGTTTAAAAGAAAATCATTAATGATTGATTATACCGTTACTAAAAGTCATGTTAAAAATATTTATTCAAGTACTTAGTACATTTCTGTTGTAATTGTGTAGTTGAATCTTCATTTTGTTTGAAGTTAATGTTTTGTTACATTTATTTAATTATTATACAGATGCTGGCCTTGTAGTTTTGGAAAAGTATATATAATTTAAATTAGGTCTGTAGTTTAATATGAGTGTTATGATGAGAAGATATTCTAATCACTTTGTGAAGATATTTACGAGATATCATCTTATTACAGTCTTTACATTAAACAACCCTAATTTTGCCTAACTAATGGTTAGGCAAAAAGGTTTTGTAAATTAAATTTAGCAGTTGAGGTACAGTAATTACATTTAGATTTAAATTTAGTTTGATATAATACATTTGCTAAGATTTGAATCTTTGATATTGTATCATCAAAGAACAGCTGTGTTGTTGATCTCTTATTTAAACCAACTGGTAAATAATAACTGTGCTAATTATGCATAAAAACAGACAGATATTGAGATACAGTGTTGAAGTATATGCTTACTAATATATTATTTAATTTTTTTTACATTTTCTATGTATTTACCTGATTGTTATAATATTTTATTTTTTCTTTATGAATTATTAGCATTAAGTGGTTATGAAAGATAAGTAAAAGAATAGAATAGTTCTTTATATCAAAAGGTTTCAGCTTCTATAAATTATTTTAGAGAACTATTCTGCTGTATTTCAAACTCATAATTTGTTTTATTTTCAACAAACCATATTGCTGTTATATTAGGTAGATTGATTGTGTTTAAAAATATTTTCCATCATACATTTGTATGTGTGCTTGTGTACAAGTATGTGTATGTTTGCTATTAGATATTTTCAAATTGTTGCCAGGTATTATATTTTACATCTAAAAAAAAATATATTTTGGCAAGAAAATTATTTTTATTTTATTGAATATTTTTTAATTATTCAAAACTAAAAATTATCTTATTTTCATTAATTTGTAGCCTTAAATTCAATATATTTGGAATTATTTTTGGATGCATGTAATTCTACTTTATTTATTTTGTGTGATACAGTGACTTCTACAACCTTCATATGATAGTATGGCTCTACTACAAACAAATGTTATTTGCCAACAAATTAAAATGTTAAAAAATTTAAACAATCCTTTAAAATATATATATAGTTTTATTTAAAAAAAAAGATTTTTGTATATATATATATATATATATATATACACACACACACACACACACACACACATGATGAGTTTGCAAATCCCTGTGCAGTATGCTTTAGAATTATATGGTGCATTATGTTCTTTTGGCATTAGTTTGGTTATCCTGTGGGTTCATTGAGTGTTGCTCAGTACAAACCAAGATGTCAGTTATTGAGTTGTGATTGAACATGTTTTACTTCATTTCATGTTGTTTTGTTTATTGGAATTGGCTTTTTATCCAATTGATTCTTTGAAAGGTTGTAATCTGATTATCAATAATTAATTAATTCATTAAGTGCATTCAATTTTTTTTTAAAAACAATTCCTAAAACATATATAGTTATTATTGTTCCATGGTTGGGCGAGTTCTATGCATTTTTGTTGGTAATTTTTTAAACTTTTCTCATAAAAATAAAGTCACAGAAATTGGATCTAATATTTGTGACAGTATGAATTAATTCATATATGTAGGGATTATATAATTAATTGTTTTTGTGAATGTGGATTAAAAATATTTTTCTGTTTGTAGGATCTTCATCTCTTATTCTGATTAGGATGTTAAGGCTGGTTATTATAATTATAATTAATTATTATAATTATGGTAATTATAATATTATAATTCAAAGGTTACTTACTTTGAATTGAATAATTTGTAATTTTATTTTGCTACCTTTCTTAGTTACTTTCAGTTTTTTAACGTAATGCAGCTTAGTTTTGGCCATGAGCCACATTGTAACAAGGTATTTTTAGTCTTATTTATTTAGTTCTGTTAATATTAAACATTTCAAAATAAAGCAATTTTTATTTAAAATTTTTTTTAGCATGTTCAAGGGTTAAATGTTTTGGTATTTTGGATTAGAGTCCTCTGGTTTTTATTCGGTTGCTGCTGGCTTCAAAAGAAATAAAATAGGGGTTAATGGTGGTTTATCATGCCATTACTTATCTATGTTGTAATTCATTCAAATAATCAACAGTTTTAAAATAAAACATTTACAATTCTAATTTTCTAGATATTTTGTTTTTGTCAGAAAGTTAGAATTTTGTTTTGCAACAGCAGCAACAGAAAGAAGTCTGTTAGAAAAAAATTTAGCTAACTGTATACTTATTCTGTTAAAGAAACCCCATCAGTAGTATGTTGTTTGCATCCGAAAATGTATTAAAATCTAGCAGGTAGAAAGTTTCATGAAAAAACTAATGATGCCTTTATGTTAAAACAAGTAATTTCATTTGTAATTAGAAAAGTGTAAGTTATTAGTTCTTTTTATTAGATCAACATAGAAAAATTATATGAGTGTGAAGTACTTAAAATGTACATGACGATGGAAGCATTTTGGATACTTTATAACTCTTGACACAAAGTATATTAAATTTCTAGATATTTTCAGTGTTTAATTTGAATGTTTCAGTTGAAGTCATTCATTTTTGTCGTACATATTAATTATTGTACTTGATCTATTTGTTGGAGAAGACATTATTTTTGTCATCGCTGATCAGCAGTCTGGTTTACGGATTAATATTCACATCTCTCCTGGTAATTGATGTGTTATTTCCAAGTCTTCAGTGATCGGTAGCATTGTATAGAAGTGATCACAAATCTGTTTTCATCATTCACACAAATAATAGTATATCTACAGAGGTGTGGTGTGGAGAAAGCAGATCGGCTATGACAAAATGTTGATCAACGGAACGGTGTTGTCGGTAACGATGCTAAAATTCTCATAACTCGTTTTGCTAAACAACTACTGAAGATTGCTGGTAAATATGTCCAATTTTATCTGGCACCTAAGTGTCCATTTATCCATTCATTCATCTCTTTGTGGCATGACAACTGTAAGAATGAAGTCTGATTTTCTCAGAATATACTCGTAAGGAAGAGCAGTTTTATCATCGAAAATTTTGAGCATCAGATTATTTGTCTTGGAGCAGTTGATGTTAAATCCCAGCAGAACATTATCTAATTCCATCGTGGGAGTCGAGCGTCAGTTCCAGTTCCTGTTATCACTGATTGATGTCCCAATATTTTGTTGTGATTACAAGATACAAATTGCTTTATGAATTTAAGTAAATTGCCGACTGAAAAATTGTTTGTTGATTTGAATATTCTGCTCGCTTATTGAGAATTACTGTACAGTGTATAACATTTACACGATCTTGCCTCTAGAAACTGATTTTTAAACGAGCTACGTTATCTCTTCCAAATGCTGCGTTAATACATTGCTATATTAGCAAAACAAAATTTTTAACCGTGTAGTTTTTCTAAATTGTGGTAATTGGGTCACAAGATATTTGTGGTCGTTGATAGAGTCTACATGTTAGGTCTGCCTCACCAGAGCTTATATTTACGGTTGAATTATATGCCATGCTCACGATCCTTCACCGGGTTGCTTATGGATTCCATCATATTCTAGGATATTGTGATTCAGTAAGTGTCCTTCAAGCATTGTTTCTCTAATAATTGTGGACATTCAGGTGCATGTCTCTTTTTTCAGTAACCTTGCTCTCAGAAAGTGCGGTAAACATTTTGGTTTCTTTTGGGTTCCAAACCGCTCGTTTAGATTTGATATTAACTTGGTTTTGTGAAAAATTTGACTTCCCGTATTGTTTTCTTTTATGTATCGACCGTTATTTATAAAATTTATTTTTTATGATTTTATGGCGTTCCCTTTTCAAGGTTTTCTTTGATTTGCTTTTAATTCATCTGCGGTGTGTTAAAGATCGGGACCGGTAATGTAAAGCAAATAGTTGATGCTTGCATATCAGCAAAAATGTATACATAGAGCAAATAACAGACAAATTGCAGTAAAGAAGAACAGTTTCAAAATTCATGTATTAATTTTTCGAATACTTAATAACTTTTATGACCGGCCGTAATTGGCATCCCACATTCTCTCAGACTCCATAAAGAAATTACAATTTTAAAACATTCCTCTTCCAGTCATATTTATTACTCTCTACCGGCTTCCTTTCTTTCCATAAAAAAGTAATGTGAAGATTCCACCTACAAAATTAATTAAAAGCGATATTTTTCAATGTACCGATAATTACTGTGAAATTACAGAATGTATATTATATATGTCGCCGATAACCTACTTGAGTCCTAAGCGAGTGTTGTGTGATTAATGTTACTGTCAATTGTAGTTTAGGTGATTAATTATTAACAAGTTAAATCTAATTAAGTTGCCAAGTAAAATATCGGTAGGTAAATAATTAATCATTTAATAATTATTGTAGTTATCATTGATTTTAAATGTTATTTCGCAACATGGAAAGCACACTTGTACAATGATTGAAATATACGTATCACTGGCGTCGGTGGCGATTGTACGCATCAGTTAGTCAGCAAAAGAAATTTGAATTTTAACTAACCTTTTTGCACTTTCAACACTTTTTGCACTTTAATCACGGAAAATTCCAGTTTTCAACGGAAGTATCGATTTTGACTATCCCTGAATCCATTTTTATTGGTTTCGGCGTGACGTCTGTACGTACGTACGTATCTCGCATAACTCAAAAACGTTTAGCCGTAGGATGTTGAAATTTTGGATTTAGGACTGATGTAACATCTAGTTGTGTACCTCCCCTTTTCATTATTATCATTGTTGTCTTTTCAGTACTGCCTGATTCTTCATCGCTGCTTTCGAAACATACATTCACAGATGGCTCAGGAACTGGAATAATTTCACTGTGAGGTACAGGCCTGATTGCAGATTGCAATGAAGGATATCTTACAGTATGTTTAGATTTTATAGAACCAGACACACTTGTTAAATAAAAGTAACAATCTGTTACATGATCCTTTGGTTCACGCCAAACCATAGATACATATGTCATAATATGTGACTATGATATGATTTAATTATTTGCCTAATATTGTTTATTTATAGCTTACAAATTATATTAACAAAGTTAAACAATAAAAAATGAACTAAAAAAATAGAATATAGAAGCTTAAAATGCATACGTAAATGCTATAGTTGAAAAATGAAAAAAATCCTTTAATTAAAATTAACATTTTTTTCAAAAATGGTGGGCGATAGAAAGGTTCTGAGTTTATATTCGTTTTCAGCATCAATAAACAGAGTAAAATCATGTATCGCATGTTAGGAAACAAAAATTATGTTTATCAGTATAATTTAATAGGCATACAAGGAAGTTATGTGGTGTCCACATCAAATTTTTTTTGTCTTAAATCTGTTGATGCACAACAGGAGGTAATTCTCTATCCAGCGGTATCACATTTATGGAGGTTTGTGTTACGGCGCTTTTTAAATGGTACGCAACCGTAGTCTTTCATAGCGTATTTTGCTCGTATACCAGCCTCAGCATTATTGCATTTTTCTACGGAATGAATTTCTTTCTGTCTCTCACCGTTATCGACGAGTATAATATTGTCTGTACCTAATATTGAGCTTATACCTGACAGTCGGCCGTTGTAGCGAAATAGAATAATAAGAAAAACCATAGGAATCAAACCGACGAAATGTTCAGACGAAGTGTAGCATGCGCGTGGTTATAGGGGAGAAGGATGAAGAAAGGACGGGAAAAGAATACAGATGAAGGAGATGCATCGTGACCGTGACAGAAAATGTTACTTATTACTTCTGTACATCGGTACACAACGAATGAAAATGAATGCAGAGAAAATTAAAGTAATGTAAATAAATAACCGAGAGGATTTGTTGGTAAGGACAAGTGAAGGAAGAATAGAAAAAGTAAACGATTGCAGATATTTGGGTTTTGTGAGGACAGAGGACTGGAAGAGCGCAGTGGAAATAAAAGGAAGGATAACGTTGGCAAAGGAAGCCTTTAGTAAGAAGAGGAAATTACTAGCCGATTCCTTGAAAAGGAAAATTATGGAGCAATTACTCCATAATTTTTTTATGGATTGTCTTGTTGAAGCGTGGACGATGAGGAAGAGAAGGGAGAGTGGATCGAGACTTTTGAGTTGTGGATATGGAGAAGGACGGAGAAAGTAAGGTGGCCGGGTAAAATGAGGAATGAGGAAGCGATAAACAGGATTGAAGAAAAAAAGAGTACATATGCGGGAAGTACACAAACGAAAAGGAAACCGGTTAGGATGCGGTTAGAGGAAATGGAATCTTGACAATCGCATCGGAAGGTAGAAGGCGTAAGGAAGCCAGGAAGAAGAAGGATGAAGTTAATAGATGAAGTGAAGATTGAAAACTACAAGAGGACGAAGGAGAAATGGATAGAGATAGCGGTACCTGGTATAATACCAGGTGATTACTACACATGCGTAAAAATGATGTAATATTTTGGCCATCGACTTCATTGAAGCTCTGAGCGAGAAGTTTTCCACTTGCGAGCGTGATGTAGCGCTACGAATCTTTTTTATAATCTTTTTTAATAAAATCTTTTTTATCTGTTTTTGTAAGGGATGTAGCGTTTGATTATTCCGTTATCTTATTCTTTCTTGTGGACTTTTACTTGGCTAGCAAATGCAAATACTTTTCTCTTGTGTTATCGGTTTACATCGTCGTACGGCCTTCGAAATACCTTTGCGGTTTGGTCATGTTGTTTGTTGTATTATTTATTTTACCATAAAAAGAGTAATAAGATGGATCGATAGAGACGAATGATTTTGTCGTTTAATACTGAATTGAAATTTTTTTGATTGTACCTACTCATCACTTTTGAAATTACTTTGACTTCATTTGCATAATTATTATTATTATAAGCTAGTTATATCTTTAGTTTATCTCAGAGTCAGATTGACGAGATGATTACTAGTAGACTTCATAAGCGGAGAATGGGAGCTGTAGTTTTATAATCGCTTTCTAGTTTATGGATGTTTCTTTGTTACTTCATTAAAAGTAATGCTTTTTTTTGATAGAACCAAGAAAAACCTTTTACTTGTTATTTTATATATATTGTATTTTAAAATCAGATTTTGTCCGGCATTTTACTTCATTTATGCATTAAAAATTAGCATTATAGAATAAATACATTTTTGAACCTTTTAAAGCTCCTCGAATTTTTAAATATTACAGATGTTTCGGTCCTGATAATTGTGCTCAGTAATTATTTGTGCTGAATGTTTTATCTTTATATAAGGCTTCCCGTAGGTTTGTTTGCGAAGTCTTGGATGTGTTCTTTATTTATGTAATTTTAGTCTATATTTATCTGTGATTTCTAATCGTTATCTTTTTATCGGGAAAACGTGTGTAATCTCCTTTATTCTAAGTTTCTTTATTTACGGCTATCTGTGTTTTTGAGACCGAGCTTTTTAATATTATCGATTTTCTTAATCTATTTAAATGCAAGCAAGGTAAAAGTGTTGAAACGATTATTTTGTTGCGGATGCCCGGCTGTCCGTTCTTTTATTGCATTCGCCGTGAATATGCAATTCATTTTTATTTACGTATGTTAAACTCACTATTACTAAGTACTTAAAACTGCTTTTAAGTTCTTTTCGTAGACGTTTGAAGAGGAATATGTAACGAAGTAAATTATCATATGTTAACTGAAAAGCAATCGAAAGGAAAAAAATGACCTTCAGTTTTTTACGTAGTTCTTAAATGTCAAACCTATCTAAAGGTGTATAGGATAGCTAGTGTAATTCAGTTCGTTAACTGTAATGAAAATATTAACGTACCACGCAATAATATGCATGGATATACTCCATTGATAAACACGTAGCTCACGCACAGTCTTCTGTATTTTTTTATTACTGCTTAATAATACAGTATAGTATCGATATTTTGCTGACAAACAAAATACGGCTCAAAACAGCTTTCAAAACATTGCTCAGAATGTATTTTTTAAAGGTTAAAAATATCGTTTAAAAATATTTCAATTCGGTTCGACTTACTCTAATATCGATTAAAATTGCAAAAAAAATTAATGAAGTTAAAATTTTATTTTAGTGCTTTAAATCTCTTCCGTCAGAAATTTTTTTTTTGTGATTTACGCATCGATTAACGCAAGAAAATTTAATTTTGAATTACTTCCCCTGCAAACATTTCTAAAATTCCTAATACGGCGTTTCAAGCGCTATAGCTTTTGTGATTTATGTAGAACGGTTGATAACTAACTTTTGTAGGATAAAATTTAACAAAATGAAATGTTAGATATTCGTGGGTTACATGTTTTGGTTTTTCGATCTGGGATCCGTCTCTTTTTGCGGTAGCATGTTTTCAAGCTCATTGTCAGATTACAATTTAATCTGACAATGAGCTTAAGAAACTGGTTTTATTTGTCAACTGAATCCGGAAATTAGGATTTAACTTAAGCCAACAGTACCTTTAGCTCCAGTACGTGATAACTGTTAAACTTCACTTTTGAAGTAGACCGAACGTTGATAGATTTTTAAAAAAAATGTAAGTAACTAATGGTTATTGTGTTTTTGTTTTCTTTCAAGTGCGTGTGTAATGTAAGGCTTCACTTAGTAGTTAATCCTGTCCCTGGCAAGATCCACAGTCCGCGAAGTTGAGTCTATATGTTTCGCAGCCTTTTTTGTTGCATTTTGATACAATATTTTATTTTTAAATATATAATATATATATTTCTCTTTTTTCTATATTTACTTGAAAAGTAAATGTATAAAGTTAATAATTATAACTTATTTATGAATTATTTACTGTTGGATGGTTGTATTTTATATTTCCGTGAACAAAAAGCCTACCCGCTGATACAGATGTTAGGAGTGTGTGCGCGCGTGAGCGTACGTACTAGCACAGTTATAAAATTACAATTGCTTTCTTTCAGTCTGTAGGTGAATTTTATGACGTGTTTGCAGGAGTGAATGGATCAGGTGTAGTAAGTATATTTGACATTTAGTAGCTTTAAATAATTTGCTTTTTAATTAAGTACCGTTAAAAAAAATCAAATTTTTTTTTATTGACAGTCTATAATGAGAATATATTTTTTCATCTATGGATTAATTAAGTTTGAATTAAGAAAAAAGTTAAAGATCTCACGGTTTGATAAAAGTTCGGTGAAACCTCGCCGATTCAAAACCCAAGGGAACACCAAAAATTTGTATTAACGAGATTTTGAGCTGCTAGATTTTAGTTAAAAATGTTTCCACTTTAAGGAAGTGTCTTTCAGTCTAAGATTGTTTTAAATCTCTATTTGTAAGACTGCAATGGACATTCTTTTTATGTACGGGAATTACAATTATTATTAATCAATTATGTGCGGTTCTGCAGTTCAACAGTAACGTAGAAAACATTGTTTTCTTTCATAAAATTAATTTTTATTAATTATATTGCTGCACATAACTGACGAATAATAATGCTACACGTTTCTGTTTGTAGCAAAGATGCGGTTTTTCGGACCCTTTCACTCATTTTTTTCACGGTTACACTCATAAATTATGTGCGACTTAATACATCCTTATTAATCTTTTGTGATCTTGTAGCGAGGTGTGTCTTTAGTTACCAAACTATAATATGATAATCGTATAATATGATAATCGTATGTATTATACATATACAATATGATAATCAAATAAATAACATATAACAAACTATAATATGATAATCGTATTTGTGTTATCGGATCGTAAAATATTGTGATGTTAATTTACGATCCTGATCAAACGTAAGCGTTGTATGGAATGGTTTTTTGCGTGATGTGTACGATTGATGCGGGTCAGTGCTACGGCTATATCGTGTAAGGAAGGTGAACTGTATTTACTCTACATACGTCTGTTTGAGGTCAGATGTCATCGTTTTAGCGATGCGTACGTGAACCGTGGTCGGTTACTAGGTCGGTTTTCTTTGCACAATCGATACTAAAAATAACATCAAGAACGCTGTATTTGCGGTATCCTAACCGTCTTCCCGTGGTAGTCTGTAGAAAGCGCGACTAGCTACTTCGCTGCACCGTTTGTGTGTGTATTTTTATGCAGTCGTAACATTCCTTTGTGTATTTAATAAATAAAACTAATAATTATTTGGTCCAGTGACATAAATAAAATAAGCAAATATTTGTATCAGATGATAATAATCGTTGACGGATGACACGAGCACAATCATAGGATGGGTGAAAGTATCGTAACCGATAATTCACTGTACGCATTTTACATTAGAATGTATAATCTGTTTTTCAATTCCATTTATTTCTTGAGGCAATAACAAAAAAAAATGTTTGTAGATAACAATTATTTGTTATTTAAAAAAAAAAACATCGGCAGGTTTTTTGTGGGCCTGGGCAAGACAATAAATTTCATCCTTCAGATCCTCGATGGTTTCGCAACACCCGGAATATCTCGAGAGTAGAACCCTTTAAAGTAAAAATGTATTAAGTGGGAAGCCGCATTAAAAAATAAATAATCGTTTTTACATCACCGATGTTATAAACGACATCAGACGCGGTTTCATTGCTTTTCTGCCGGCAATTTTTAACGGGTGATCATAGCGGTATCTAATCGTATATACTCAAGTTTCTATTGAAGAGTCATTTAGCAATTGATGCCTAGCAGAAATATGTACAGTTTTATTTTGGCTTTGATTTTGCTTATTTTTAGTATGACTTTGCTTTTACACTTGGACTTTGTTGTACGGGCAGTAGTTTTTGTTACCTTTGATGCAAAACCCCGTAATATTTGGATTTTTGATAAAAAGTTACAAACTTGATTATTTCAGAATTTTTATATCAGATTTAGGATTTTCGTTCACTAGCGAACGAACAAACGATTATTTACGTCGGTCAGTGGTCCAAGTAACAGTTATTGTCAGTGACGCGTCTTCAATCGTGATTATATTTTTTCTTACTCGAACTGGCCTTTATGAATTGCTATTTTCGATTTTTAATTCAGCGATACATGTATTTTTGTTAAATGCATATTATTTGTAAGTGGAATAAAGCTTAAAGCTTCGATTTCATCCGAGAGCGTAACAATGTTTCATTAAAGTTTATGTCTTGTCAGGAAATTAGTTTTATTAATATAAAAATTCCAGTATTTTAAGAAAAAAATCTGATGTGGACCACATGACTTCCTTGTACGCTTATTAAATTACATTATACACATTTTTTTTTTAAATGAAAACTACATAAAATTTTATTTCATTAATAACTTTTAATATTTTTAAAAATATTTTTATTATTATTGAATTATTATTTATTGTAAAATTATTTTTATAATCAGAGGTTAATAATTATTAATAAATCAATACATTTAAATTAAAAAAAAGTTAAAAAAAGGAAATGAAGTCTGATTCGAACCGATGTTCCCCTTGTAAGTTCCAAAATTTCATTATTTAAATATAATTTAGCTATATATAACTGGAACCAATGAACATAAGTACCATTTATGATATGTTGTTGAAAAACTCAATGAGGGCTTATTTTGCAGTTACAAAAAAGCCCAAAATCCAAATTGTTTTGAATTTTGGGCTTTTTTGGACACTTTTGTTTCAGTCGATTGCAATCAAAAGGGGAGGTGCACAACTAGATATTACAACAGTCTTTTTGAGTTATGCCAGATACATACGTGTGCGTACATACGTCATGCTAAACTAGTCAAAATGGATATTTTCGTTGAAATCAGAAAACCGAAATTTTCCGCGATCACAGTACTTCCTTTACTTCTTACAAGGAAGTAGTAATATAATTAATAATAAATTGAGTCAAATATAGTTTAAAAAAAGTTTTAATATTTCATGTTATTTATACTCTCTACATTGATAATTTTGAGTGGTAGCTATTACTGAATTAAAATAAATGTTTGTTTTTAATGGTGGTTTGCATTGCTGTCTATTTATCAGAATCGTATGTTCGATTTCAATAAATTTGTTCTTTCGCATTGTGGAATAGAATAACTTTTACATCGTTTTTAAATCTTATTTTATTGATTTATACTGCATTGGTAGGCGCTAGAAATCTTTTTCTTTGTGGTTTGTGTTCATTATTCCAGCAAGTTATGATGTAGATTTACGTGTGACATCTGGTGTTTTCTGTTTTACTTTGATGAAGTATTTTATTTTAATGGTTTGTAATATGTAATTAATTGACGAATAAGTTTGATTCTTCTCACATGCGGGATGATAAAAGCGCGAATTATTCATTGATTTATTCGGTAGTGACAAAATATTTATTTTGGTCGTTTACAGCGCTGTATTTTATTTGAACTTGCTTACTTCCTCTTACTTTATTTTACTTTTCTTAATTTTAATTTTATTTAGCACTATGAATAATATAAAATATAATAGTGTCAGTATATCTTTTTTTGTCATTTTAGGTTGATTCTCAAAACATTTTTAGGCTTGTCTTGAAATTTCCTTTTTCATTCATTAGCTTAATGACTAAATCTATGTTTTGTGTCGTATCCGTTACAAAGACGATGTAACGGGTGTTCCATCCGAATTGTATACTTCATCTCAAGACTGTGAATTTAACTTAGCGAATCGTATTTATTTATGCGGTATATTTATAAATGTATTACAAATGTGAATTTACACTTTAGTATATTGTATACAATTAAATTATTTTTATACATTTTTTATGAATTATTGCAACGAAACTTATCCCATTTTAAATCTTGTTTTTAGCATAAAACTGTATCCTCGGTTAATTTTGTCCTACGTTAAGCCTTTGTCATAATTTAACAACACTGTTAGTTTAATAAAAAAACAGGTAAAGTTAATAAATCAATTGCAGTTTTATAAACATTTAATTTAAAGAAATGATAACAGAAATTACTCTGCTTCTTAAAATGTGTTTTGTTTACTGCTTTTTATAAAGTTGATTGGTTTTTTCGAGTTACTTTTTGTCAAAATTTTATTACTATGCAGCTATAACTGATAACGAAAATAAATTAATTTAACAACTATATGTGCATATATAGATTTATTAGTCAATTAATCACCTTTCTTACTTTGTTTTTACGTTGTTTCTGCCGAGAAATAACCGTTTTGCAGAGAAAATTATTCATAAATAATTTAATAAAGTTTTTGAACATTGCGATATAACTGAAATTTTGTTGTTTTTTTTTTTTGCACAAAATGCATTCAATTTACATAAGACTACATTACATTTGTTTGGCATGCTATGTCTTTGACGATTAGTTAGAAGTTTAATAATAATAATAACTTTTTTCATAATAATGGTAAAAATTGCAGGTGGTCCATTTTATTTTCTAATTAGTTCTTGCTAACATGTGCTATTTCATTTCATTTCGTTATGAAAATCTGTCTTAAAATCTTTACTAAGAACACCGACATTATATTTTAAAATATGACGTTTGAACTACTTAATAACTAATCTCTTCTTCTCTTTGTCGTGAAAAATTCTGTTAAAATTGAAATAGTTTCTAAGAAAATAAAATTAGCTTTGATTTAAATCCTTATTTTCGTGTCGTGTTAAATCTTATTCATAACGCTTTGATTAAGATATATGAAGCAATCAATTACTTTTACGAAATAAGTTATTAAATCGTAGTAAATATATCATTTTTATTTTTATGATTTAATAATAAATTATCTGATGTTAAATAGACTCTTCATTATCGCTTTATTGCGTTAGTTTTATTTTCCAACTTTGAATGTGCGGCTTTAATAGAAAAATATTATTGTAGTAATATTAGATGTAATTTATAAAATAATTTAAAAAAGAGTTTCAGGTGAAAGAATTATTTATAAAACTATTAACTCCATTTTTTAAATTCTGTTACAGCTATTTATTTTTAAAAGTACTTTTTTGTTGTTACACTTTATCTTAATAAAATATTTTTACATATTAAGGAAACATAAAACATTCGGTTTGTAGGTTTTTAATCGTTAGTGTTAAAGCACCTAACGTCATCATCAAATACAGATGAGGATGAGGAACGACAGTAAGAGGGCCGCTATCAACCACTATAAAATGTTTTTTAATTTTACTAATTGAAAAATGAAAATATCTACATAGCACTTGTGTTAGAGTAAACAATGGGAGCAGGAAATCTTAAAATAAACTTTTTTTAGGGGGGAAAATTTTGTTTTGCCCGTGTGTTTTTTAAAAATGTATCGTAGTACTAAAAATATTACGTAAGAATTCTGGGAAAAGATCTTCTAAAATCAGACCAGAATAAATTGGGGTGGTGGGGTGTGTGTAAAAATCCATAAAAATATGCTTACTTAATTTTTGTATTGCGACTTTCACGCGATGATTGTATCACGATTATAAAGCAAACGTCACAACGTTTACGTTAAGATACAGTACATCTAAGTTTTGTAAGCGTAGTTTTTGTGCAGTCTGGAAGGGGCGTTTTAGACGCTTTGTGAAGAACGGTAGAGGGAATTATATGTTGTAGTCTTTGAACGGGGCGAATCTATGCGTTTGTCTGAGTGTATGCGTTGTATGACTTTCTACAAGCAACAAAAGCCTTTCTCTCTACATGTTGCTTCTTAACTTTCTGCGATCGTTTTTCGATTTCGGTTTAATTTTTTTTTTACGGAATCTTTATTTTTATTTTACTCAGTCGTTCAATTTTATTTTGTTTGTTTTATAAAATGTGATACAAATTTTTATTTGGAAATATTTAGTCTACACAATGCTCAGTACTATCTGTTTCATCTGAATCGTAGATTTCACTCTCAGATTGTTCATCATTATTACGTCTTTCCAGATCCAATATTACCGTCCGTCTCATAATAGCCATCATTTAATTTTATAACGCGATCGTAATACGTTTTTAAAAATTCGGTTTCCGGTTCTCTAAATTTTTTCCCTCTATTTCTTCCAGTTTATTAATGTTATTCGTAATAGTGTGTGTAGCGATCGTTTTTTATTTTTTCCAAATTAATTACTTCGGGTTTAGCTCGGGCCCGTAGAATTGGGAGTCTCATTATTTTATGACCTCTTTCCGATACCGATCAAAATAATATTCCTCGTACCGTGGATTGTTTACCAGATAATAAAGTTCAAATTTGAACGTACTTCTAGAGCTCGAATATTCCTTTCTTTTATTCAGTACTATTTGAATTCTGATGTAGGATGCGTTTTTTGTTTTATGGAACATTATCTACCACCAAAATTGAATTTTCAGTAAGGTGTCTGATCAAATTGCTTTTAATCCGTTTTCTACTTTTCCGTGTTCATTTGATTCTGGCAGTCCTCTGTTTTCTAGCCTAATTTAAAAACCAAAAGGACATTTTCTATTCCCCTACTAGCATGGACTATTGATCCTTTCAAAATGTTCCTATTGTAACCGTTAAGAGATTTATCAGTCCTTCCACGACTCTTTGAATGAATGTTGGAATCATAAAATATGATAGATAGGCCTACCTTCTCTCCTATATTCTTGCGTTCTCTTCAAACATGACATTCGTTTAAAGCTTATAACATGTTTTTCAATCAAAGTTTTACGTTTGTCGGTTCTCATGCTCCTTAAACTTTTTCGAGGTGTTTAATGATTGAAATTAATTCTAATTCCGGATTCTGTAGCTTCAAAAAATAGGCATTCTGTGATGGTTTTTTTGGAAACTATATTTTATTTTCCGTAAAGCACATCCTGGATATTAACATTTAATATTTTGTTTATTGTGGACGAATTTTATCCGTAAAAATATTGAATATTCTTTTTTTCTATCAGTTAACGTCTCCTCCTTCGATTATTCTTAATGTATGAACTGTTATTACACAAAAATTAGCCACGAGATCCTTAAAATCCGCATAATGACATTTACTTAGGCTTCGAAGCGCCACTGCATTACCTAACAAGCATTTTGATTTAATATTAACAAATACCATTTGTTATAGATCAGCGGTTCTCAAATTGTGTTTCGCGTAGAATTGATGGTGCACAGACACAATACAAAAAAAAAGATTATAATACAAATATTACAATTTTATCATAAATTATTATAAAACAGACGTTTATTATTATTAATACAGGATTAGCAGAACTCAAATTTTTTTTATATATTATAAGGTATGTCTGAAAAGTTCTTGAACTAAACTTCTGTAGTAGATACAAGTAGCGCCATCTCTCGGACAACCAAGGAACTATATAGTACGATGTCTGACGAGTTTTTGTACAAAATTTCATCGCGTTTCGTCTCTCCAGTCTCGAGATATATTCGGCCGTGTACGTTGTGTTCATGCGAGCTCGCGACATGGAACAGAGAAGCGCGATAAAATGTTGTGTTCTACTTCAAAACTCTTTCGTTGAAACTTATTTTACGATACAGCAACCGTTCGGTGATGAAGCCGCATCTCGTACTACAACATACACGCGGTGGAAACTGTTTAAAGACGGTAGAGAGCGGTTGGTGACGAACGAAGCTGGAGGCCGGCAATAGCTGTTCACGACGAAATCGTTGCAAAAGTACGCGCGCAACCGGTCAAACCGTGAATTCTAAATTTTATTTGGAAGTAATGAAACGCCTGATGCGTCGCATTCGTCGAATCCGGCCCGAATAATGGGATCCGGGCAATTAGACTCTTGCACGACAATGCCTTGGCACACATGGCAACAGTTTTAACACGTTATTACACTGTAAATCAAATCACCGTCTTATCCCACCCGACTTGGCTCCAGCAGACTAGCAGACTATTTTTTGTTCCCGAAACTCAAGTTGAAGGTCGCTTTTCGACGACATTCCGGCCATCCAAAGGGCTTGCACCGAGCAGTTGAAGGCGGTCCCACAAAGTGAGTTCTTTGACGGGCTCTACCGGCGCTGCAGCGAGTGTATAACTAGAGAAGGGTTCTATGTAGAGGGCTGATGTGATTAAATTAGTTTATCTTTAAATCTGTGTTTTAATTTAATTTAGTTCAGGAACTTTTCAGACGTACGTGTATAATACAAAAGTATTTTATCGTGCGTTTCCTTTTCCCTTAATTTGAAGAAACGATTTGTATTTAGCGACAGTTGTTCGGCTAGCAAGAACGAACACGCAACGCCGATGTGTTCTTACATTCCATAGCGTATATGTAGCGACTTTGTCTGTCCCACGCATGCACCGCGTCGCACTTGTACGGATCGAACAGATTTCTTAATGGGCACTATAAAAGAATTGTCCTGATTTTCTCCAGCAGTTAAGGAGTCGTCAGTGGTTATTCTGCAGATAGACGGATACAGTTGTTTTCGGTGTTTTACACACACACTGTAATAATCTGATTTGAAAATATGTTACTTTTAATTGAAGTGGTAGTTTTGGCATATATATTTCGAAAGGGACATTTCGTTATATACGTACTTATTTAAATTACTTTGCTTGACTTAATTTAGTTTAGTCGACATAAAATATAAATCAACATTGATAAGGGGCTTAATATAGCTACTACGGAAAACATCGTCAATTAAAAACCATTTATCATTGAGTTATATTTCAGAATCAGAATTTATGATAATTCAAGATCTTTTTCCTCCTTGAATACGAAGAGTTTTAAAAAAATGATTCCGAGTTCATTAATATTGGATTTATTGTCACGGATGTAAACAATGAGCCAGGACCTAAGTGTGTAATCTGCTTTGAAATTCTTTCAAACCAAAGCATAAAACCGCAATAAAAAAAAAACATTAAAAAAACCGCAAAATTAAAAAACAAAAATAACAAAATAAAAACAAAAGATTATTGAGACACTTTAGTATAAACATTCATCATTAGAAAACAAAACCTTAAGGATTATCTGTTCGAAAATTGTCAGAGAGAAAATATGCTCAAAGAAAAATATGTCTTTTATAGGTAGTACTCAAAAAATGGTCGAGGCATCTTTCTTAGTGAGCCTTATAATAGCAGAGTGTGGTAAAGCTCATAATTGATGAACTGTTGTTATCCGCTGTGAAACAGAATCTATGATAGGACTATCTTGCGATGGAATTTTTTCTTTTTAAGTTATGTTAAGTTAAGAAGAGTTATGTAAATTGTGGCTAAAGGTAAAAAATTGATATTAATCGTCCAGAAAAGCGTTGTTATTTTAAATCTCATTTTCTACCACGTATCTTTATGAAACTGGATTTTCTGCTATGGGTGATAATAAAAAATAAATTTCGTAATAAACTGAACCTTGACCCAAATTTTCGCTTAAAATTATGTTCAGCTGAACCAGATATCTCTTTACTTGTTTCAGGCATGCAACACCATCTTTCTCAGTGAATTTTTAATCTTCGGGAATATTATCGCGTGTTCGCGGTTCGACGAGGATATTGTGATAGCAAATACTTTGTATAAAATAAGTCAATTAAATCGCAAATACAATTTTCATTCTACTATGAGTTCTACAATCCCTAATACAAAATTAATAAGAGATCACAACAGTAAGATACAATCAGAAGATGCAATTCACTTTATACAAGAATTATTTACTTTTAATGTTTACAAAAGGAAACTAGCTTGCGCTTTTATAAATGAATAATGCCACTTGGTTACCGAAAAGCTTCTCATATTTAACCATAGACAACTCTGTTCCAAATCTGATTACTCGTGTTGCACTCTTCTTTCCTTTGTTACCGTTCACTTCGATTGCTCTCGCCAATTGTCGTCTCATTTATCGCACTGAAACTGAAGTTCCCTGGTTCGCGGCAATATTTATACCTTCGGGCCTAGGGATTGACTTGTAATAACAGTAGCCGACCTACTCTTTTGGTGGTTCAAGCGTATTGATTTCTGTTGCCCAAACCTTCTACGCTTTTCTCTAAATTGTTTATAGAAAGAATATCTTTGTTGTTTGCTCTAGATTTTTCTTTTTCAATGTTTTTGTAGATTTCAATTCTTTATTTTCTCAGTCTTTCTTATACCTAGTAGCTTCTTTGCTCTTTATAATATTCTAATCAATAATGTAAGTAAATGTATAATGTAAAATTTCTTTGTAAAATAAATAAATGTCTATAAAAAATGATTAAAAAGTTATAATAAATAAAAAATTGTAATACAGATTTAAAAAAAAAATGAATAGATATTTTCAAAGAAGATTGTAAATTTTTATTTCTTTACCTTTCTGGGATATAATTCTATCGCTATCCTATTGGCATGTTATATATTTAATAGTTAGTGTGTACGCTAGCTTTTTTTTTATATATCACTCATATGAATCTGTAATTCATATGAGTGATATGTAAAAAAAGAATCCCTGTTACATTATAACATAAAATATTGTTTGAATTTTTATTAGAAAAATACTGTTTGTCATAGTATTAAAGTTAGTTCTGTTAAAGAGCAAATACACACAATAGTGTCGAACGATTGAAGGCTGAGCAGTCTTACACCGCGTAACAGTGCATTTCCCTCCCCATCTTAGACATTCCATTACACCCGCTCGCCATTACCCAATTCATATTCAGAATCGATTGAATAAACCAACTATACTAATTTTACTTAGATTTACTGTACATGCAGCAGAGTCGTTCGGGTAAGTAATCAGGAATGTTATAAGGGATAGAATACAAATAGAGATTAAATGTGGATACTACTCGACGTCGTTTTTCTGTCTACGATGATAGCAGGTAACGTTTTCTACGTAAACTGGAAGAATCGGATGCAAGTTTGTCACAAGAGATGTGATGATTCGTGTTTGTACAGCGAACTCAAACTTTAAGGGATTTGAACAGACTTTTAAAGTCTTTTACTAAAAAAAGACCAAAAAAACTGGTAAAATCGGTTCTTTAAATCATTACAAAAGTGTTCGCGGTTAGAAGAAATGAGCCTGTCTTTAAAGGGAGCGGTACGTATTCAGCAGACGCAAATGTGTATTCTCCGACTGAAAAAGTCAGAGCCTCGTGTGCTACACCACAGTTTTATTGTTACCGACTTAAATGATACTGAAATTTCAATAACTCCTATGCGCTATCTTTCCTCGTCCATTAACGGATTATAGTTTTGTGTAGAAAACGAAGACGCTTGAGAAAGGACCGTTAAATTTTTTTCTAACCAAGAGATGTAAAAAAATAAAACGTAAGATTCAGAAAGAAAGTCTTTTCTGATTTTACGATATTTTATTTAGATTCATTTTAACCGAAGAAACGCTTCTTTTGTGTTTAAAAAGATAACGTGTTTTTACAACCTTTTTTGATCAGAGCTTTTTGGTTCCGACAAAATAGCTATGTACGTAATTAAAAAATGATAATATATGGACCGTATATTCATCCTCATCATTAAAGTTAGCTCGTTTCGGTGATAATGAACTTGTTTAAAAAAGATTGGTATCTTGGTCTCCAGTTATATTTAAATGATTTTTTAACGAGATTAATTAGTTTTAATTATAGCATCTTTAAAATATTGTCAATGAAATGAGATCTATTTATCAAGAAAATTGAAAAGGTATTTTGTTCCAATTGTGCAGTTTCCGTAGGTTTTCCCATGAGAGGAAACGGGTACACTAAGTGCTGCGTTAACTGCAATCTACAAACCACTAAAACATAACAATTTTTTAACAATAATCTGATATAATTTCAAAAAGTAAGTATTTTGCTTTTAAAAATCTTAACTTAATAAACCAATGGGTAGCTTATGAAAATATTACCGACTTACGACAGTACTGTGGATTTTATAATGCCGTAAACTAAAATCTTTAAGAGAAATATTTTTTTAATGAATACAATTTATCTTTTAAGTGTGTTTTTTCTTTTCTATTCTTAGTACTTTCAATATTTATTTAAGAACCATTTAACTAATTGTTATCAAATAGAAACTTAAATGGATTTATTATTTTTTATAACTATTTGATTTATGTTTTTTAGTAGTTTTTTTGTTTAGTTTTCTTTGTTATTAAATTGTAATTAGCAGACATTTGTCCATGGAAACTAGTGTTAAGTACAGTGCGTCGTTGAATGAAAATATTATGATATTTTTAGAAAAAAATATTTGATAGAATGATTATTTTTAAGGGAATCATAATTGTTACAGTAATGTGATAAAATATGGGTAGCAATCATATAAAAGGGATTTCTAGTTCTTTTTAACTTTGTAGTGATTTAAGACGAGAAGGTTACGCTGTGATACCGACAGAGGTGCCGGAAGGTTGCGGACTATAAATTTATGTTTTGGGTTTCTTATTCCTTAATTTGAAAATCTCATTTTATTGTTTATGAACACAGGTACGATATTTTATGTGAAAAGTTAGGGGATCAGCCAGTCATTCCGATCTATTTCTATCTACATATATCGTATGAATAACATAACCAATTTTTAACAAAACCTCCATTTGGGCTATTTGTTGTAATATTTATTCAAAGCTGAATCTATTCATGTAGTGTCATTAGATTTCTGGCCTTCCAGTACATAGTTTCGTCAGACATGTTTCTGTAATCAATTGGTTCTTTACATATTCTTAAATGCACACAATTGATAACAGAATCTTCACTTCTATAGATAAACACACACAGGAGATACGAGGATTTTCATCCTGAAAAGATGTTCTGCATGGTAGTCTTTAGTCATTCTGAAGATTGCCACAGATTCCCTTTGGCGAGAATTTATATTTTCGCTATTAGAGGTATACATATATGTTTTCCTTCCATCTGAGTTGTTAGGTAATTCAGAAACCTTCGATTTAAAACATTTTTAATGGAGTGGTAAGGCAAGCTACATGTTTTAGTCATCATTATTCGGTTTCCTTGTTTCGCCAACGATTCGGCCAACCTTCTCATTTCCGTCAATTCCAATGTGAGATGTGGTATTCATTGAAAGATAACTGAAACGTCAACGTCACCTAATCTACCAACCAACTGCCTAATTTCAGATATTCTTGACATTACTGAAAGACAGTACAACGAGATTTCTTGGAGGGCAGGTTTAAAATCACAAAACAATACTACTACTTTTTTTGAGAATTTCAGATCTGGCCAACAGCTGTTTTAAAGCAATGTTAATTGCTTCCAGCGCTCCATCGAAATGAGTTTGATGTTATCCAATAGATAAATAAAAACTGAAAAGAGAACCATAGATACCAACTCCAACGAACCTTCCATGATTCGTCAAAGAGCCGTTGATACCAACGGCCCTTTGACTCTGGCTCTTTGGACTCAATACTCGGGCTCATTCTGGCCCGAGCCAGAAAGGTCCCTTATTTATACAAATATGGGACCATTCTGGCTTGGAATAGTGATCTTGTATAAATGTTTGTGCGATGACCTTCAATAGCATTCCATCAATATTCGATTTTCCCAAGGCTCACCTAAATCCAGCCTAGCTTCAGGGTTGAATGTGCGTAATGGGCATTCTGGAATGTTTAGTCTATTCCTTATTTTCTCAGACGTCTTTTCTACATGTTTCTTCCCTGTAGTCTTTGTGTCCAGGAACACACCAAAGTATTTGCGTTCGCCACACTGCAATTGCTCGCCCTCATAACCAAATAATCTCTGAGAGAGAATGCATTAGAAAGAATATGTTGTAAAAGGTCCTGTCTGTACTACCAACATGCTATTCTCAAAGGACCAGTTTGCTGGAATGAGGGCTGTATTCATTTTGGTACGTGTATTTTGTTTTTTGGTAATGAAACCCGTATAACAAGGACATCTGCATAAAGTGCTGTCTTCTATTTTCTTTCCTATTTTCTGTAGGATAGGTGGCAAGTTGTTGATCCTGATGTTGAACACGCCCGGGCTCAGAAGGCTCCCTGAGGAACACAACATTCTGTTTACTAAAACCCGATTTCCTGGCTAAACCGTAAAAGTTTTTTCGTGTTTAATCGATATTTTCTGAAACCTGCCTGCTCTTGACAAATAATATTTCTGTTTTGCAGGAAATAGGTGAGCCGTAGCACTGAACCATTTTCTTCATAGCTTTAGCCGAAACCCTGGTCAGAGAAATCGGGTGGAAGCTGGATAGGGAGTGTCAGGAGATTTTCGAGGTTTCAGAATCATTATTATTGCCTTCCTCCAGTTTGCTGAGATATCTGATTTACGTATATGGCTTAATGGTGACAGCAACGTCCGCAACGCAACCGGCCCAGGGTTTTTGAAGAATTCTGCTACTATCATATCACAACCAGGCGCCTTTTTGTTCTTCAGGAAGTGGACCGCCCTTTCAGGCTCATGTACGGTGAATTCATCATTGAAGTCGTCTTGACATTTGTCGTTCCAGGCCCCTAACATTTGTCGCTTTATATATTTCTCCTTCCCCTTAAGTTTTTTTGGCAGCTGTGTGTACTTTGTAAAGTATTTGGTAAGCTTTTTGCAAGTTTTCTATCTTGAAGAATCATCTTCCGGCAACTAGTGACTGGCTGCTTACATGATTCTCGAGTACCATCCAAGGAAGATATAGATTTGGAGACCTTGCTGGACTTGTCCCTATAGATTACAGTACCCAGAAACTTGGAAAAGCTATCCTTTTTTGATCTAATCTCTTCTTGTCTCATTACTGCTTCCTTACGTTTCCACTCAACTACATCCCGCACCAATTTGGTTTTCTTCGCATTCCTCCAGGCTTCTCTTTCATTTCATTTTGATAAGGACTCGAGAAGGGCTTGCAAATGTAGACCTTACCTTTGGGTACAAGCTTTGCAGCGACCTTCATATAAGACAGCTTAGTTTTAGGGCGTTGTTACGAGCGGATGTTGCGATGAAATCAGAGTTGTTAGCGACTAGCTTTTTTTCCAAGTAAATTCCAACTGTACCTGGTTTTTCTGAGATGTCTTGTTTTCTTCCTCCCATCAAGCCGTACTCTTATAACTATCATGCGATGACTACAACCCGCTTCTACCACGACATTTTTTCTGTTTCTGCAGTGGATATCAGTGAAGACCATAGTTAAATCTGGATTCGTTGTTGATCCATTGTAGTGCAAGTACGTAAGTGTTATCAGTGACATTTAGGAGCCGTTCGCAGTTTGTTGATAAAGTCTGGAATTGCCCTACCAGCACCGTTAGTGTCTAGGTATCCTATACCGAAAAATTGTGCATTGAAATCATCTGCAGTTAAAGTTTTATCATCTTCATTTATAAAATCTTTATTCGGCACATGGTTAGGGGGTTTTACAATTCATACATCCGAAAATGCTGTTTCTTTACCTGCAAATCCGATTTAATCATTTCACAAAGATCAATGCCATCCGTACTTTTAATATAAATTTTAAAGTCACCAATTCTCTTCGTACACCGATTAGGATACCACTGGCAACCTGACAAGATTTTGGAAGAAGGTGCATTTGGTAGTTACTGAATATAACATATTTAATGTCTCGTTTGTAGTGTTAGTTTGTAGGATTATAAATACAGAAATGTCTTCCTCCTGTAATGTTTTCTAAAAGTCTGTGTTCTTAATGCGGGACTTTTCACGTGTGGCGTTCTACTGTAATACCTTAAACCTATCAAATCCGATACTATTAAATTTTAATGTATTCCTCTCCCGGACAAACGAATGGGGGACTGCTTTATGTCTGGATTGATTACCATCAAGATCTGCCATCACGAGCTAACTCAGTAAGCCATAAAGCGTTACTCAAGGTGCACTACGAGGAGGCGGATTACATTTTTCCCCATTTTTTATAATATTGTGGTTGAATCCATCTTTTATCAATGGTATTTAAAAAGAAAAAGATAAATTTCTTGTTGTTTTCTTCGTCAACATTCAAGGAAACGCTGTTTTCTAATATTTATTAGTTTTTATCAACAAAAAAGTTCAATTGTAAAACATTGTAGAAAGTATTTTATGAACCGTTGTCTATCGTCTTTTTGTCGAAATAGGTTTTGAGATTACTTGTTCAGTTTGTAATTAAGAAAAAGTTAATCTTGTCTTACCTTAATCTGATTTTAATCTTTGTCGGAAGCGCTTTTCGAATTTCTCTGTTCTGATAAAACAGTATTTTTTAAGATTTAATCCCTTGTGCTGCTTACCTTTTTATTTATTTTGGAAGGTAGAACAGTAAAAGGCGAATGGTAATAGGTATACAAATATGCAGTTAAAGAGTACATTCAGTCTTAACAAACGTAAACGATCTACTGTATTTAGCGGAAAGAATTCCCGACAGTTCAGTTAGTATGATAAAAAAAAAAGAATTCATTTAGAGTGAGTACGGATTGATCCGGTTTCATCTTGTGTTGAACTACCGTAATTATTAGTGAGGGAATTTAAATGATTGTAGCCTATATTGTAGCTATTTGTTAAAAATATGACTTTTCATATGTGTCGAATTGTACTTTTTTTAAATTAAGCTTATAAATTTATTCTGAACGCGAAGTGAAGTAGAGAAACCGCTCACTTTGTTATGAGGCTAGTTTATTTTTAGATATGTTGTAATACTCACGGTGGGTTACTGACTGTGTGAGAATGCTCGTTTGATTTAAAATTGTTTGATACGGCTAAATCAGCTTATCTAAAACTACGTAAACGAAAACGTTCTGTTAGTATTTCTGTTTTTTTGTCAACATATTTATATTTTATTTAAAAGAAACTTTGATTTAGCTGTAAGAAAATTACGTTTTTTTTCTTTAATATGTTTTTAATTCCTACATCACTTGACACTGTTTCGTTTTGATGTCTTCCTTTATTTCTATGAAGTAAAATTGCCACTCCTTAGTCTTTTTAATTCTTAAAATTTATTTTTCTGGTGGTAGCAGCTGGGTGTTTATTACAGGTATTATTAACTAACCCAGAATGTGATGGTTGGTCATCGATTAACTACCAGTTTTTGTTGAATGTTTTACGTATGTGTTTGTTGTATGTTTATTTATCTCTGCGATGGTTATGTGCATCAAAACATTTTTTGTTGTTGCAATAGTAGTATAATTTTTACTAAAGATTAAGTCACCAGTTAAACATTTCAATCTATTAAAAATATTACCACAATTTTCCTGTATGCGACATCGATTATATTTTTCCTCAATCGGTTTATTTTTTCTGCTGTTATAAATAGTAAGAGAGGGAAAGTATTACTATTGGTAAAAAAGTAATCGCTTCCCGGAATTTTTTTTTATGTTTAGAGACACCTAGAGGATAGAAATAGTAAATGTGGAAAGGTTAAAAATTCTATAAGCAAGTTTGGCTTCTGGTGGTATATCACCTGATCAATTTAACCTATATCGTGAAATGCGTTGTATGGGGTTTGTTTCGGGGGGCCTTAATTTTATTTAAAAAAATACACTTTCTCTCGTCTGTCTGTGTGTGTGTGTGTGTGTGTGTGTGTATATATATATATATATACACATATATATATATATATATATATATATATATCATCAGGAAATCAGGAAATCATTTTAAATGTTATTTAGGCTGTTATCCTCTCCAACGGTCGGTTTTACAAGAACTAAATTTCAATAACACCAGGAAAACATGACAGACTGCGTAATTTGTCATACATACACACCCACGGCGACTTTGTACGTAGTTATAAGATAGGCACATCTTATCGCTAATTTATGTCACGACTTTCCTAATTATCTTTCGTATTCATCCTTATAGTTCGTGCTAGAATATTAATATGAATAAATTCACACCTACCAAACACAAGCTTAAAAATACATAGGATAATTATATTTTACTTCTCCTAAACACAATATTTCCCACGTTAACGACAAATGTATATTTGATAACTAATTTAAAAAATGTTCATAAAATATCTGTAAACATGAAGCAATCGTGTACTAAGGTATCCGTACTGCTAGGTTTACCGACAGAGACTTACTTGTAAGTTAATAGTTGGCCTGAAAAAAATATAAAGATGACTGGTATCACGATACACAAAATAACATCTATACTCACGTAGAAAACGTGATTTTAAGTTATTTCAAGAAACCCGATCGTACAAGGTCTAAATTAATACAAAGGCACAATGAATTCCAAAGTAAAAGAATACAGAAATAAGAGATCATTCAAAGATCATTAAATAAATGTGCAAACGGATAATATTTCATTCGATGGATAGATTCCTTTATACGATTTTTTAATTACTGTCACTGTGCTTCACAGGTACGGTCGAGAACACGTTGTTCTTCCTCTTCCACGACCTTGGAACACCCGAACCGGTTAGTAGTTTATTCTGTGCCAACAAAGGATATTGGCACATACGATTAAACAGATGAAGGAGTAAAGATATATATTACAGATGGAAATCTTTCACGTCTTAAAACAGACAGAATAGATTTTTACTTTCAGACGGTCGCAATGTTTATTTATATTCTGCTACGTTACACTATTTTTATTTTACAAACATTTGTTTGAGAAATGGACAAACAACCAAGACATCACAAATATGAAAAAGCGGAAATTTAAACTTACTTCATCCACACGACACCTTCTAAAAAAAAACCGCAATTTTAACTTGGTGTGTGTGTGTATGTGTTGTTCGCTAAATTATAACGTATACAAATATTAATTGAAAAACAAAATTCCAAGACTTCGCAATACGATTTACGTAAAATATAATAGTGCTATCTAACGAATACAGTAGTGCATCCCGATATATCAGCGAATTAAGCATCAGGAAACACAGAAATTATAAGTATAAGAATTACAACAGCAGGAAAGACGGAGTTTATGATTTTGACGAAAATGTGTAATTTATTTTCGAGGTCATCGGATGATAAATATTTTTTTCTTTGCTTCTGGATATAGGCACAGCTAATAAAATTCGTCGGCGTTTAATCAAGCCGCCAAGAATCAACAGAAGTTTGAAGAGAAAGAAACATTCATGAAGCACAATCATACACATGGTTTGATGGTTCCACGAATCACGGCTGGTGGTGTTTAATCAAGCCGCCAAGAATCAACAGAAGTTTGAAGAGAAAGAAAAATTCATGAAGCACAATCATACACATGGTTTGGTGGTTCCACGAATCACGGCTGGTGGTGAGACAAATCTGTGATCTGCGCCAAAAAGCAAACGAATTCTATTATCTAGAAAATAAAATTTCCAGAAAATAACCCCTGAGATGTACAAAAATATAATATTTGCCAATCAACTACGAACACGTCACGAGTGTGAAGTGTTGATCAATATCTCTCGAGACCAAAACCACTTCGCAAGTCTTATCAACAAATAAGAAAAAAATATTTTGATAAGTTAGTTATTTATGATTTTTTTTTTTTTTTTTTTGATAAATAATGCAGATAGTCCTAAAGCCTGGATTTACTTAATATTTTCAAAAACAACTTAAGTGAGAGTCTGATACACTTGTCTAAACAGCAAGTTCGAATAATTTTCAGTAGTTTACTAAAAGGTGTGATGAGATATACTGTTAGAAAATAGACATTCCCGTTTTAATAAAACTTTAACCGTGTTTAATTGTTTTCAGTCACAACGAAGTTTGTTAGTGTAACAAACTGTCCACACTGCGTTATTATTATTTTGTTAATAGAATTTGCAGTAGTAGCAGTAATCAAACTTTACTG